>NC_137607.1:4641990-5241990 GCF_963280865.1 Gymnoscopelus braueri
ACGTGTCGAAAAAATAGCCGATCTACAAGCTCACAACACGTCAATGCGCCGTGAGCGTTTGTGAGTGAATGCTGTAGAAGCTTACAGGAGGCCAGAGGTGTTCTTCAGCTCACTGATGCTCTTCTCTGGAACCTTGCCTCCACCGAACCACTTCTTAGTAGCAGAGAACAGAGAGCGACTCAGGCCTTTCCTGGATATGAGCTGCAGGATGAGAGAGAGAGAGAAAGATTGAAATGACAATGATGTGAATATTTCTGCAATCCGAGCTGGTCCTCTTCAAGTCCTAGACCAGTGGTTCTCAAACTTTTTCATGTGAAGGACCCCCAAATTGACACTTATTGGCCCGCGGACCCCCATTTGAAAAGATATGCCACGGACCCCCCCATAAGAGATGATTTTTACAGCTCTAGCAGTCAATTCTCAACCATTTTTAATTGAATGACCTCCAGTTTGGCATGCATAAGGCTACGGACCCCTATGTTATGGCATTTCTACTGTATCTCTGGGACCCCAATTCATATCGTAAAATCAATGTTAATGTAACTCTGAGAGTGTACAAATGGAAGTTACAGACCCATAAGGGTCCATTTAGTTCTTAACTATCCATCATTTAGCTGGGGACCCCCTGGAACCCCCTCAAGGCCCCCTGGGGGTCCCCGGACCCCACTTTGAGAACCAATGTCCTAGACCACTTGTTCTCAACATATGGTCCAGGGATGCCCAGGGGTCCTACAGCTGGGGTCCCCAGCTAAATGACTGGATAGTTAGAAGAAGCCAAATGGGTACTGCTCTGTAACTCGAAGAGTGTACAATCCATACGGGTCCATTTGGTTCCATTTGTACAGTACACGCTTGGAGTTAGATTAAGATTGTACATTGGGGTTTCAGAGATAAAAATCTATACAAAAAAGCAGGAAGACAGCTTTTTTTAATATCAGATCTTTCTGCGTTTACATGTAATAAAAGTTATTTTATTACATACGACTGACTTTTATGAATCAGAGCATTTGTGTGCATGTTAACATGATCCGTAACAAAGGGTAAACGTTAACTAATGACACAAACATTGTGTGTATATGTCAACATAGAAAACAGTACAGACATTACTCATATTATGCATACATAGCAGTTGGACTGGTTCATCATCATAGCAGATGGGACAGATAATACCGAATTGAACCACTAGGTGGAACACTTGCATCAGGAATATAACGAGAGCCCATGAAGGACAGCGTAGGAACCGCTATCAGGACAACAGTCACAGGTTTTTATTTCTCACAAACATTCAAATTAACCTTCTATATTCTGAACTTTAACATCAAATATAAAATAAAACTCAATATAAATACATGTATAACAATATAAATGGCAAAATTTTATATTTAAAAAATAGGCCTCAGTAAATAAAATACATATAGATTTAGCCTAATGCAAGTTGAAAAAACGTGGCCCAGTCCCACAGGTTGAGAACCAATTGGCATATAGTTTGAATTCTAGGCTTTCTCGGGGCATTAATCCTGGGCGAGGTTCCTGGCCAGCATCATTATCAGGTCTTCAGCAGTAACCACATTCCTGGCTGTGCTAAACAACACTGTCAGATGGATTGCTTGTTGCACAAACGCATAAGTTGTTGTGCCACGTTTGCCATCAATGGAAAGTGAGACCCATTGATCGCTGCCTGCTGTTTATACATGACCTCAGCCCAAGAATGTCTGCTGCACACGGAGGACTTTCTGTCCGGGGCAAGGGGCCCGAAATGAGTGCAGGACTGAATATATCTAAACTTCCTTTGGGAAGCACAAATGTTTGGGGCACACAATTGGCAGGAGGTGTGATTCATTACCCCGCACCCATCACAACGCACCTGTCAATTGTGTGTCCCATTCGTTTGTGCTTCCCAAACATCAACTGTTTTCATATGTTCAGTCCAGCAGGGGGTTTTGGGGGAATGACAACGGCTACAGCTCTGACACCGATTGGTTTAAGCATTGGTAGAGCATGACTGAAAGTGGTTTGTGCATCTGTGTGTCTGTCTGTGCGTTTTATAAATATTTAACCAATGAAAAGTAGTAACCTGAGCTTGTTACTAAGTAATTACTACACTGGATCCATTGGAACACAAGTTAAAAAAAATGTCCATGTCCAGAAAAATAACGGTTTTGGACATCCAAGGTTTCTGCCTGACAGTTACGATATAAAGTATAGCATTGCTGTCGGGCAGAAAACTCTTATCTTGGTGAAAGGGCCTACTCTGTGTGGAGTTTGCATGTTCTCCCCGTGTCTCCTAGGGTAGTTAATACCCTCACAAAAACATGCAGTAATCCTGATACCGCCTCCCCCATGACAGACGGGCGCCTGATGGAGGGGAAGGGAACTGGTTGGAATAACGTGTTCCTTCCACGCGCTACGTCCTACCAGGGAAACTCCCCCCTGTCAGTTGGCTCTCATGCATTGAAGGAGGCATGAGCTCGGCTCTGGGCTCCCTAGGCTGGCGGGGGGAGTGTAGTGCCCAGGATCACTTAGATAATTGGCACCGGGTGAAAAAGGGTTACAAAATCATGGTATTAAACTTTTCTTTTTTTCCTAAATTAACGCCCTACTTGATCATATACTACAGTGTCACACAAGTATCAAAAGTAACAGATCCAGTTTTGGACATATGAAGTCTCCCCCCCCCCCCCCCCCCCCGATAGAGACGATATATAAATACTTAATTATGCACTTATTATGCACGTATATCTGGAATGCATGTGCTCAGGCTCTCTCACAGCTTAACACAGTAAATAAACAGACATCACAAGACATGATGTGGCTACAAGGCCTACATCACATGATGTGTGTTTATTGATGGTTACATGCATGTCAGAGCCAACCGTACAGTAACATAAGAGTGTTCTGGTAGACCAGTGGTTCTCAACCAGTGGTCCTTGGGGGGGGGGGGGGGGGGGTACCAGGGGGTCCCCAGCGAAATTAGTTAACATAGCGTCACGATCATTTTAACCACTTAGCTTTGGCTGTTCAAAAATAGCAGATCTACAAGCTCATAGCGCGCGCTATGAGCTTGTAGATCTGCTATTTTTGAAAAATCTTGAAAATTTGTGCATATCTTTGAATACCGTAATTTTCGCACTATAAGCCACACCTGAATATAAGCCGCAGCAGCTAAATTGAATGATTTGTACATATATAAGCCGCACTGGACTATAAGCCGCGGGTGTAAAATCCATAGATTTAGGAGGTCCCCTAGTGGCCGTTAGCTGTAAAAATCCATAGATAAGCCACACCGTTATATAAGCCGCAGGGTCAAAAAATTGGAAAAAAGTCGCGGCTTATAGTCCGAAATTTACGGTATATATATATATTTTTAAGCGAACAATTTTAACTAAAATCTTTGCTTCTGGGGGGTCCCTGGAAGAAATTATTTTGAGATGGGGGTCGGCGGCCAAATAATACATATCATTTTGGGGGTCTTTGATATGAAAAGGTTTGAGCACCACTGATATAAAAACATACGTTTTTCAGAAAACTGTTGGTATTTAGAAGACATTTGTAGAATCGGCTTCAGGTCTTAATGGGTTAAATGAGTGTGTAGATCTGCTATTTTTGAAAAATCTTGAAAATGTGTGCATATCTTTGAATATATATATATTTTTAAAGCGATTTTTTTTACTCAAATCTTTGCTTGTGGGGGTTTCTGGAACAAAACATTTTCAGATCGGGGTCCGTCGCCAAATCAATTTAGGGGTCCTTGGCATGAAAAAGGTCTTAGTTCTTTCTACCAGCTGTGGGAAAATTGGCCCAGTGATGCAGTGACAGAGCCCGGCGGAGGCTCTACGTGTTGAGTTTAAAGTGAGAACGCGGCATTCACGGCTTGAGATTTAGATCATGCCCCCGATAACTATTCAGCTAACCGCCGGTCCCAGTTTCTTAATCGCAGAGCGACAATAACGGCTGCGTTATCGCTGTGTCGTTCGTTCTTGTTGACAGTTTGAGCTGATCGAGTTTGCCAGTCAAGTCACGCAGAGCCTCTTCAAGCACGTCAGCTAAAAATGGTACTGTGCGGTTCCCTGTAGTGTTGATTTTGACAGCAAATTTTGATGTAGTTTTAGTCATAGTCTTTTGAATAGAATTTTAGTCGACTAAATATCATAAGATTATAGTCAACTAAATCTACAGTTGATTTAGTCGACTAAAATGTATGTTGGCGGTGCCTTGATGGCGTCGTAATGGCTGATTTTACACTTACTTGGTTGCATGCTGAAAATAGACGATCTTGTAGATCGGCTATTTTCAGAGCATAACACCCTAGCCCAACCAACCATAAAAGTACTTGTCTTTTAGTTTTACTGGATCTCTTCTCCACTAGTCTCTCTCTCTAACATTTTAGTCTAGTTTTTATTTGTTGACGAATTTGATTTGTCAATATATTTAGTCATAGTTTTAGTCATCATAGCTTAGTTTCTATTTCGTTTTTATTTAGTTTTCGTCAGTGAAAAAAAGGTAGTCGACCAACATTTTTCGTCATAGTTTTAGTCGACGAAATCAACACTAGTTCCCCGAGAAGCTCGGTGCAGCGCTATGAGCTTGTTGTAAGTATAAAAAGTATAAAATAAATGGTTAAAGTGGTGGCTTTCCCGGGTCTTTAACGCGCGTTAGCGTGTGTCTTACCTGGTCGTTGAGCTGCCTGATGTTCTTCTCCACGTGCGGCAGCAGGCCTCTGAAGGTGAACTCCTGGATGAACTGCCGGATGCGGTCGTGGTCGTTGAGGGTCAGACACGTCCCGTGGCTGGTGGCGGGGGTGGCGGTCCCCGTCCCCGCCGGAGGACCGCCCAGGCCTCTCCTGGCTTCCGAGGTGGCCACCCTCAGGGCGTCCAGGCTGGTGGGGTCGCCCGGCACGGGGTCCAGCTGCAGAGGGTGGCTGTTGTTGTCCACGTTGTTGGACACCACCATGTCTGTTCACACACACACACAGGGACACTAGGTGTCAACTATACAGGGACCGTGTTCTCCTTTCACTTTATCAGACAATAAATAGTAGTATATCGTTGCTGTGGGTCAGAAACCTCTCATCTCCAAATAGTTTTTTCGTAAAGGAATGCCCCCAATAGAGGGGGCAAATATTCGTTTTTTTTTTTTTCAAGCTAACATTTGTAACTCAAATATATGCTACTGGGGGTCCCTGGAACAACATATTTTGAGATGGGGGTCCACGGCCAAATACATACCATTTTGGGTGGTCCTTGACATGAAAAAGTTTGAGAACCACTGACATTATAGCAACATACGTTTAAAAAAAAAGAAAAAATGTTAGGATTTAGAAGACAATTGCAGAATGGGCCTCAGGTCCTAGCGGGTTAATGCGTATCCAGAACCAGCCAGGCCTTATCAGATTAGTTTTAATCAAACGTTTCATTCTGGCTGTGAACGGACGGTCCTTCTAATCTATACCACCACAGTGGAAAGCCATTTTCACTGCCTTGGACTGCAGTCTGACAATAAAACAACCACGTCATCCACTTTAGCTCTGACGCTGTACCGACTGTGCACTCCTTGTGTGAATGCAACACCACACTGACTGCACACAGATGTGTAGTTTTGAAACGTAAGAAACAGAGAGAGGTTCACAGCAGTGTTGATTTTGACAGCAAATTTTGATGTAGTTTTAGTCATAGTCTTTTTGAATACAATTCCATTTAGTTTTAGTCATATTTTAGTCATCTGAAATGTTATAGTTTTTGTCTAGTTTTAGTCCACTAAATATCATAAGATTATAGTCGACTAAAACTACAGTTGATTTAGTCGACTATAATGTATGTTGGCGGTGCCTTGATGGCGTCGTAATGGCGGATTTTACACTTGGTTGCATGCTGAAAATAGACGATCTACAAGCTCACAACGCGTCGCGCTGCAACTCGTTGTGAGCTTGTAGATCAGCACAACTTGTGCTGATCTACAGCACAAGTGAGCTTGTAGATCAGCACAACACCCAAGCGCAACCAAACATAAAACGACTTGTCTTTTAGTTCTACTGGATCTCTTCTCCACTAGTCTCTCTCTAACATTTTAGTCTAGTTTTTATTTGTTGACGAAATTGTCAATATATTTAGTCATAGTTTTAGTCATCATAGCTTAGTTTTTATTTAGTTTTCGTCAGTGAAAAAAGGTAGTTGACAAACATTTTTCGTCATAGTTTTAGTCGACCAAATCAACACTGGTTCACAGGGAACCTGCTCCTGCTGCTGCTGCTGCATGCACTGACCTTTCTCCGCTGACTCGGGCCAATCACCATCAGCTATGTCAACGTTATTCTCGACGACGGCATTGTTGACGTCTGTCGCTGGCTCCTCGTACGTGTCCTAGAGTTGCCATGACAACATACACATAAATAAATAAAAATTAAGAAAAGAAAAAAAGCACCTTATTCAAAGTACTTTAACACATTGATTGCCAAGATCGCATATACTCGTTCTTTCAAATGCATCACTTGATGGCCAAGATCGAGTTGATGCGTTCTTTCCAAAAAAACATTTTCTTTTTTTAAATTCCACAAGGGGCCACCTAACACAGCTTTGGAATGATCGATCGTCATTCAGAGAAGAAGTAGTCGGATGTGACGTCCTTCCAAAAAAAGCAGGAAGCCATCCGCCCCAACGATGGGATTTTCAGAAAAACAGCTGTAACTCGGTTTCTTTTTTTTTGCATTGAAAACCACCCGTTTTCAACGGACCATAGCCCCAAAATGGACGATCGCGGTTGGAACGTTATTGTCCCTGTGGATTCACAAATCCCTCCGGAGGGATGTGTTAAAATAGTGTTAAAATGTGTTAAAATAGTGTTTCCCAAACAGTGGGTCAGAGCCCCTTTTCTTTTAGGGCCGAAGACCCATTTCCTTAACGTTGGCTCCGGTTCCGGATCCCCAACCCTACCGGTCCTTACCTGGCTGTGGAGGTTGTTCTTGTGAAGGTACTGACTCCAGGGGTCGGGGATCTGCTCGTCTGCCCCGGCCGCGGCCGTGCGAGAGTTCACCTTCAGCAGGTAGCAGCTGTGAACGCCGTACCTCTGCTTCATGTCCTCGTACACCGTGTCTGCCCTGTGGAGACAGAGACGGACAGTCAGGGACACACAGAGACACGAGTTCATTCAATTCACACAGCGCAGAAATGCCCTCACGAGGCCCAGTGAGAGCAAATGGAATCACAACTTACGTTTCCTCCATCACAGAACAGGTAAAAGATTATGGACAATATTCACATCATGATTAATGTCAAGGTACTGTAGCTATACAGCCCATGGTTCAACATCACTTTAATAAATGGCCCCTTATGGATCTGTATCTCTGAGTGTTTTTTCTTTATTTTTAAGCACAAGTACATTTGATTCATTCTCTTTTTGCACTCTTTCTTTAAATCTTTTTACGTTTTTCTTTATTCTATGGTTATTACTTATGCTGCTGCATTGTCTGAAGGAAGCCGAACCAAAATAAGTGTTACTCTTATGTACCTGTACACAAGATGTAACAATAAAGTACAACCTTGAACCATGAACTTATATACCCCTATCACTGAGTGTACAGTACATACGTACCTCTGCTCGTCTCCCTCGCTCATGTCGTGCAGTAAGACGTAGTATTTGAGCGTGTTGGGGATGAACCACTTGGGGTTGGTGTAGTCTCCACTGTGCTGGATCCTGTGCTGCTCCTGGGACAGCTTGAGGAACTGCTCCACCGGTACGGCCTCTGTGGACGACACCACCAAGAGGCCTGCGGGGGGGGGAAGGTCAAGGACTCCACCATGAGTAAATGGTAAATAGTGCATTTATATAGCGCTTTTATCCCAAGCGCTTTACATAGATTGTGCATTACATTCACCCATTCACACACACATTCACACACCGATGGAGGAGGAAACCATGCAAGGCACCAACCTGCTCATCGGGAGCAATTAGGGGTTCAGCGTCTTGCTCAAGGACACTTCCACACTAACTCTTCTGGGGGAGCCCGGGATCGAACTGGAAACCTCACGGCTTCCATCCGGCCGCTCTGCCGGCCACTCTATCCCTGAGCCACTGCCGCCCATGAGTGACTTTGTTGTTGTTTTTTAAAACGTCTCTAGAGAACGAATATGCACGTTTGTTAATAGGCTCCATGCGCAGCAGCCATATTGGAAATAAATTGGGCCTCTTCCTTACTTCCTTCACAGGTTGTTAACAATGACACTAATGAAGGTTCTGTACCATTCTGGTCAAACAGAGTCAGGGTGTTGACTCACTGGAAACACTCTGCTACACCAGTGGGTCTCAAAGTGTGGTCCAGGTCCCCCATGGTTCCTTGAGGGCGGTTCCAAATGGCCCCTTACGTGTGTGTAACTCTGAGTGTACAAATGGAACCAAATGGACCCGTAAGGGTCCATTTGGTTCCATTTGTACACTCTCAGAGTTATGGAGGTCCTTGAAATTAAAAAGTTTGAGAACTACTGTGCTACACTAAATGGAACATTGGTTTCCAAATAGGTGCATTCAGCTGATCACTGATTGTACCGACTTACACACCTCATACCCATTAATCGAGTTACTTTTGTAAATAAAAGCTGTTGTAATTTTTTCACTATCTTACCTTGTCGCCTCAGTTTGTCGTGGCTGTACGGACCGGGTTATTATGTCATGCACACACACACAAAGCTAACTGATTACAACCATGTTTGTATTCCCATAATGCATTGCAGACAGAAGGATACAGGCGAGGTAGTGGTTGAGGAACTCATGATCCGAAGCGGGCATGGACTGCAGGAAGCTCTCTCTGTAGGTCTCGAACCACGGCGTGTTCGCTAGAGACACACACACACACACACACACACAACTTGAGACAAGATCAGAGAGAGACAGAACTGGACACACAACCTCCATCCCAGAGGATGCACCAGTACTGTACCCTCTCAGTGCCCTGGGTCACAGTCACAAAGCACTACAGAGTGCATGAGGTGAACATCGCCTGCATTGAACACTGTTAGCCTGGCTCTACCATGGAAGTAAGCTGAAATAAATAAAGGTGTTTAAACCTTCCAGATGTGGTCTCTTACATCGTCAAATATGTGTTTTAACTCAGAGTGTACAAATGTAATCTTGAGTTACAAATGGTTAAGTTAACACTGAGGATTTTATCGTGTAATTAACCAAAACAATGCATTTGGATTTTTGGGGTTTTGTTACACAAAACTTTGTCTTTACCAAGACACCATAAACCCTTTATCATAACCTACCCCGGCTACAAACATATTTCTACTTCCATGGCTCAGCCAGACATATTTAACCTAGATTAGGCTTTGTGAGGAAAAAACACCGATTATTGTTGACCAACTGTGCTGAATTCAACTGACTCTGAGTGATTGACAATGGGAAGGGGAAAGAAATAGAATAGATTCTGATTTGCAAGGGGAGAAAAGAAGGTGGATTACCATGTCAGTATTGGAAGGCCACAGAAAAGCTGACAGCAAGATGTATTTGCATAAATAGTGGTGTAAAAAAAAATCCTAGCCATGAACCAAAATAAATCGACAAAAACTCAAGACATATATGACATTTTACATTATTGATCATTTAGCATCTTAAATCAAGTGCTTCGGTGCTTACTTCCATCCGTACTTAATGGACTTTTACCACGGTACTCAGCAAACATATTAGTCCAGTGGTTCTCAAGCATTTTCCCGTCAAGGAACCCTAAATTGATATGTATTTGGACACGGACCCCAATCTGAAAATAGTTTTTGCCAGGGACCCCCATAAGAGAAGATTTCGCAACATGTGTTGAAAATAGCCGATCTACAAGCTCACAACGAAAAGCCGAAAAATAGAAATAGGGCTTCAGTGTTTAAACTCTTGTACCTTTCAATGGAATGAAACACTATCCTTCCTCTTTGCCTGGCCTACTTGTTGTCAATTAGTTGTACGAGCTCTTGTTTTATTCTTGTTTATTCGATTATTACACTTATTTGTTTTAGCTCTTGCTCATTTGATTTTCCTATTTGTCTCATCTGTTTAAGAAAGTAGGTAGCTGATATATTGCACTTTTACCTTAGCTCTAGGTATACTCTTAGTTGCTTGTTTTAGAAGAGAATGCACTTATGACTTCTGGTGATTAGTAGTTTTGTTCCCTACCTATGTTGAATGCACTTATTGTAAGTCGCTTTGGATAAAAGTGTCTGGCTGTCTGCTAAATGACTGTAATGTAATGTAACAGAGACACGCTGTAACCCCCTGGAACCGGTGATCTATAGTCTACCTAATGTCTTCATCGTAAAGGGTTAAGACCCGGTGCAACCATTCACAGTGTCCTTGAGGAAGACTCCCCTGGGTATGGACTCAACAGCATCACCTAATTACCTAGAAAAGCTGAACGTAATCCATCATGGAGTCTTTTCTGTGCAGTAAGTGGACAGCTTTCTCCAGCCAGCCAGTGGCAGTGCAGTGGCTCTATCTTTAGACTGAATCACTGAAAGAAAAGCAGCCTCACGTATTCTCACAGCGAGGGCCCGAGCTGCACTCCAGCACAAACAGAGGCCGGGGGGGCCCGCCTGACACTGAACTGGACCCTGATATGTGGCTTATACTTTCTACCAAAAAACCCAAGCAGTGAACCACTCTTAACCCATTGAGACCTGAAGCCGATTCTACATGTCTCCTAAATCTCAACAGTTTTCTGAAAACCTTATGTTTCTACAGTATATTAGTGGTTCTCAATCTTTTTCATGTCAAGGACCCCCAAAATTATATGTATTTGGCCGCGGACCCCCATCAAAATATCTTGTTCCAGGGACCCCCCAGAGGCAAAGATTTGAGTTAAAAAAATTCGCCTTAAAAATATATATATTGAAAGATTTGCACACATTTTCACGATTTTTCAAAAATAGCAGATCTACAAGCTCGTAGCGCGGCACTCGGTGCCGCGCTATGAGCTTGTATATCTGCTATTTTTGAATAGCCTAAAGTGTAAAATAATGCTTTTTAGCTCAAATCAAAAAATGACACAGTTCCAGGTCTTAATGGGTTAAACACTGGATATATACTAAGCTGACCTGTATCCCCCAGGGCTCTATACTACTAGACCCGCAGAGTTTCTTCCCTCTACACCAGGGGTCTTCAACAGGGGGTCCGGGACCCCCCAGGGGGTCCTCAGAGTTACTACAGGGGGGGCCACCAAGTCTTTGTGTGATGGGATAATTTTCTTTACATTAACCACTTGAACACTAGCATCTCTGTCCTGAGGAGAACTTTAGCCAAAAAAAGCTGATCTACAAGCTCACAACGCCTCACAGTGCTATATTCGGCAAAGACGTTTGGTGCAGAGGGAAAGAGCAGACCAAGTACAGAGCCAACGGTCAACTTGACTAAGTATTGAGTGTTTAAGTGATTTAAGGTCTGAAATACACATTAACATGAATCCAACATACACTGATGATAGTGCTGTTAGTGCTCAAACAAGTCTATGAAGCTATGAAAAGGTTTAATCTGCAACATATTTATCTTAAAATATGTAGTGGGGGTCCCTGCTTCATCTCTCTCTCTCAGCTAAGGGGTCCTTGGGTTGAAAAGTGTTGAAGACCCCTGCTCTACACTGAGTGACTGGCTGAAAATAGCCGATCTAAAAGCTCACCACATGTACTGGATCACTTAGGTCTGTGCACTAACAGTTAGTGATAGTTAGTGATAGTTAGTGGGATGTCTGGTGGCTCACACAGTCATATTCTAACTAGCCTGAGGCTACGAGCTCAATCCATGGTCTTGAAGGGCGGACCCAAACACAGCCGCCTGGATTTGTGCGTGGCTTCCTATTGATTCACCAATCTATGTCCCCGCCTCCCCTCCCCTCCCCCCCTCGGCCTGTGCACGGAACACGCTGACGTCACCAAATTTAGAGCGACGCCCCTCTGCACTCTGATTGGTAGGGAGATAACAAGGTCCAAGACCATCGTTCGTGCATCGCTCCCCCAGGCTTTTCTTTTTTGTAACAAAAAAAAATGCATGGGTTTCCGAGGCTATATTCTAACAGGCTGAGCCAGCAGACATCTCCCAGGGGAGACAGTACACTGATTCAACCTGCTGCTGTGCTGCTTGGCTGAGAAACATTCTCCCAACTTAGAAAAAAAAATAATCAAATATCATGATATTTTTGACCAAATACCTTATTATTTTCTTTGTAATTATAAAAAGTATAATAGCGACAATAACACATCTACAAGCTCATACATGTCATTGTGAGCTTGTAGACACTTTTTGTCAATATTTGAAAAATATATATGTTGGTATAAGTGAGAAAACCCAGGAAAAGTCAACAGTAAAGTCCTTACACACCGGGGGCGATTTTTTCATGCGAATAATATGTTTTTAAAAAAAAACCTTATAAAGTCAATGCAAGCTTCCATGGAGCGAAAAAGCGAAGCGAAAAAGCGTCTTTTAATTATTCGGAACGAGTCCGAATTGTGCGTATATTCGCATAATCGTCGGTGTGTAATGACCTTAACACTTAATATCACAGTATTTCAATACCCAAAATACCAGATGATATCTAGTCTCATACAGTATCATGATATTGATATAGTATGGGTATATTGCCCAGGCCTATTTAGCAGTACTGACAATGTAGGTCACCAATAGGAAATTCAAGACACTGTAGTGAAATGTTAGCCACTTTCTGGCCTCTCTGTTTTAATGGCCATGTCACTGTTCTGCCACCGCACCTCATAGGAATAATGGAGAGAATGTACGTGAATGTGTTCTGGATGTGGAGATGAGTCACCTGCCGGGAAGGAAGAAATTACAGCTAGTTGCCTTTCCCTGTGCAAGACTCACAGAGATACCGTTGCTGTCGGGTCAAAACCTCATGTCCAAATCTGTTCGAAAAAATAGCAGATCTACAAGCTCAAAACGCGTCGCCTCACGACGCGTTTTGAGCTTGTAGATCGGAGCTTGTAGATTGAGCTTTTGGTCTGACACTGTAGTAGGACGAAATAGGGCATTAATATGCAAAAAAGTTGAAATATGGAGGTTTCTGTCCGACAACAACGATATGATGCATCGGCACTACAGACAAATGTTATCAGAGAGAGGATCACAGCTTTGTGGTAATGGAAAAGAACTATCAGAATTTAGTGGAGACCGAAATGAGACAAAGACAGTGGCTCACAGCATCTGAGACGTTGGTCTAGGAATCTATTAACCACCAAAACTCCATATAGTTAAGCTTTCTTTCTTTAGTTAACCAGGGTGCCCTAGGTCTAACCATGTTTTTATTGTTAGACCTAGAACTCCTCTCTTTGGAGTCTTTATTACACAATAGGTTAAAAGTCGCAAACTTTTACAAAAAACTTGACTGGTAAAAAATCAGTAGTGGTAAAACACCTACAGTATCATTCTATGTGCTACTCACATCATTTGTCTCCCACATCAAAAGATGTCAGGAGTTTGGGCTCAAAGTGAGTTATGTTCACAAATATTGCATGAACTAAAAAGAAAAAGCTACGAGTTCTCTCTCTTTGGTATAGGGCTGGTAAATCAATATTCGAATTTGGAATATTCCTCGAATATGGGGAAAATATGTATATTCGAATATGAAAATTAATATTCGAAAAAGATATATATATACACCGGTATATTCATATTTTTTTTAATGTTTATTTGACAGGGACAATACAAAAAACAATGTATCAAGTTATAAAAACAAACAAAATGTATGTTTTATTGGATCCGAGCACTTGATACTTGTTTTTTGTATTGTCCCTGTCAAATAAACATTTTTTTATATATATTTTTTTATAATAATATTCGAATATATTCGAATATCTGCCAATTTTTAAGACCAATATTCAAATACCATTTCTGAGGAAAGTTACCAGCCCTACTTTGGTATAAGGACGACCAACTCTTTCCCCCGCCAAGCCGATAAAAAAGATGAGACTTTGATGCCATGAGCCACCTCTTTGCACTAATACCAACCAGAGGACATTTCACACACAGGAAACACACACACAGAAGAAAGAAAACAACACAACCTAAGGCTTTAGAAGAGTCCCACCACCTTGGTCAGAAGAGAAGTGAGGAAGAAGAAAGAGTCTGCACAGTAAAATCCAGAGTGTTTATTTTTGTCTCCTAACTATCAATCATCTAGCCAGGGGGGACGGACCCTCTGGAACCCCCTCATCACCACTTTGTACACTCTCTAGCGTTTAATTATCACTGAGGATTTTACTGTGCGCTGGACAACACGGGCTACGTGGATCTAGAAGGGCAGAAGAAGAGTGCAGGAGGAGGTGAGCTATAAGCTGGGAAAGGGGAGTTGGTGGACGCCCCATGGAGAACAGGAGTACCTGTGTAATGCTGAGAGCTGCTGAGTTCCGTTAGTGTCTCTCTCCATGCCGTGTACCAGGGCACGCTAGCTTTAAGTGAGCGATCTGACGGAGTGAGGGGGGAGAGAGCCAGGGCTGGTGTTAATGTTAATGTTAGCCACATCTCTGCATTGCCATCAGAGAGGTCCCTTAGTCAAGTGTTGAAGGTATAGGGTTAAGTGATATTTGTTTTTGGTTGAAACTTCACAGGTTTCTTTGGTGGAAAAAGTTCTGTATAAAAAGCTCTGTATTCTGATAGTAATCGTTGCCATATGAAGTGGTTGTTCAGTAACAGGGGTCTCTCCAGCTCTTTAGTAAACAGAGAATACATGTTCAGGTGGGTCACCATTTTTCATCCACATAGGATAGACCCCCCAGAAAAATGCGATCGGAGAATTTACCGCATAATCAGCAAAATGGCGCATAATTATGTGGGGGTAACGTTTTTTCAAAAAGGCCACATCGCATCGCATAATATGCGCTTCGCATCGCATATTTCCACATATTTCCCAACTTTTCACATATTTCGACTTTCCGCAACTCCCCCAAATTTCACCGCATAAAAAACTGCATATTTCATCGCAAAATCAAGGATTTTAGCCTGCATAATCAAGCATTTTTGCCCGCGTTTTTTTGGAGGGTCTAATAGGAGGGAATGCCCATTTATCAGCTTACGTTTTATATAGTTTTCCAGTTCCGACTTTGTCTGCTCATTTCTTTGTTTCATCACATCCAATTTCACTTGTTTATTCTGTGTTTGTTTGATTGATTGATTGATTGATTGAATACTTTATTTAGAAGATTGGAGAGAAAAAGCACATGGAAGTACAGTTTACAACACAAGGTCAGCTAAAATGGATCGCTCATAAAATCCGCAATGGCTTGTTTCAAATGAGATCCCCACGTACTCAATTCATGGACATTAAAAAACAGACAGATATACACTATGCAAAACATCATATGAACATTTTAAAAGTAAGAAAAACAAAAAAGAAATATGTACAATAAACAGTTCGAGGGGGGGGGGGGGGGGTCTAGGTTATGACTTTGACAGAGGCCAGTTTGGAATTGCAGCCTCCTGAAAGTATTTTTTTTAGGGCAGTTTTGAAAGTGTGTCATACAGTGTGTCCTGTATGACTTCTTTCTCCTGATTGGATCAAACCGGTGTCCCGCCCCTGAAAACGCATTTTCTGTTTACTTAACGAGCTGGAGAGACAGGGAGACTCCCTGTTGCTGAACAAACACTTGTATAATAATATAGAGCCATTTGAACACTTATTTTAAAAACACAAGTATCACTCACACCACCTTGTACCACTCACTCAACCGAAGGTGAGAGAGCAGGGAGGACATGCAGCAATGCATTATGGGAAAGAGAGGGTTAACTTTATCGGAAAGAGAGCCGAGGGGTTACTTTGTTCTGACCAGCAGCAGCAGCGCTGTGACTGTCGCCGTAATGAAAACATTTTAACACATTTTGACCGCATCTGTGTAACCACTTTAAATCATTATTTTAATACTTTGGCTATTCAAAAATTTGCAGATCTCCAAGCTCATAGCGCGGCACCGAGTGAGTTGTCACTGGACCGCGCCTTGAGAAACACTGATCTTTATCGGTATAGCTGTAATGACGATCAATACCTTGTTGTGTCTAACAACGTGCTTTCTATCACAGAAGCAGCCGATCGAAAGCGCCACAGATTGGCCGCGATGTGAAGTAGTCGCACAGATCTTTATGTATTTATTTATTGATCGATCCATATGGGATGAATAAAGGTCTATCCATCTATTGATCTGTAACTACACTACAGCCAGCCTCCCCTCTCTCCCAGTCGTTGCACTGGCCTCGAGAACTACTCGAGGACCAAAGCCTTTGCAGTGAATTCTGGGCAGCAACGCACCATGTTATGAATGGGACAGAAACATGTTCTGTCTCATTCCACCAGCGTTCCATTTTCACAGTCAGCAACGCCATGTAATCAAAATGTTTTGCATCACTCCACAGTCACAAATGAACAAAATTATCTACACATTTCACAGTGATCAGGGGGGGGTTGTTACTAGGCAAACAGCAAAAGGTTGTGAATTTAACCTACTGTACATAGAATGTGCTGCGTGTAAAACAAGTAACGAGTTTCATTAAGATTAAGATGATAATGGCTGGGTTGGCATCACCGTTGGAACAGATTAGACTAATAGTCTGAACACTACTGCACACAGTCACAATAACATGGGGGGGAGGGGGGGGTGAACATGTTGAGAACAGCCACAGACGGAGTAACACCACAATGACCCATTGACCGATGCTGCATTACTGCTGTTCTTTGCACACACATACGGAGAGAACAGTAAACAGTCTTGTCATTGGGGTTCTGATTCTAAGTGTTTGCAGAGCACTCTTACCCAACGTGCATCCCGGTGTGTGGAAGGGGGAAAAAAAATAAAAATAAAACATCAACAGAGAAGCAATGGCGACATGATGACAATCGAGTCAGACCGCATCAACATTAACGCCTCAAAAAACCCTTTGGTCAACACTCCATATCTCCTTGGTGTCTGCTACCCTCTACAGGAGATTGGAAGTATTGCGTGGTTCAGTTGGAACTTACTTTTTCTTCTTTCTCATCAGTTTCCTCATATTTGTGTCGAGGCCTGGTGACCCTGTTAGGTCAGTTAAGCTCCATCATTGGAGGAATATGTCTACAATTAGGTCATTTTCTTACATGCGTCAATTGCAAATAAAAACTATTTTGCTTATTTCGTACAGTTTGTTTTGTACAAACTAGAACAGATTTGCAAACATTACAAAAAAAGATTGATTCTACAGTAGTGGATAAATAGTAAATCGGGTTCTTTTCTCAAGCAGTGGTATGACTTAAGTTCGTTGAGGTGTTTCCTTAACTGCTGAATGTCTACAATAAATAATACCAGCTTTCACTTCTTTATTAAACCCATTAAGACCTGTAACGCATCTGTGTCATTTTTTTATTCGAGCTAAAAAAGCATTTTTTTTACACTTTGGCTATTCAAAAACAGCAGATCTACAAGCTCGTAGATCTGCTATTTTTGAAAAATCGTGAAAATGTGTGCAAAACTTTGAATATATATATTATTTTAAAGCGAACATTTTTAACTCAAATCTTTGCTTCTGGGGGGATTCTACAAAGTCTTCTAAAACGTCTTTATTGTATTTATAATATCAGTGGTTCTCAAACTTTTCTCATGTCAAAAGGACCCCCAAAATGATAAGTATTTGGCTGCGGACCCCCATCTCAAAATATTTTGTTCGCTTTAAAACAGTATTCAGTATTCAAAGATTTGCACACATTTTCACGATTTTTCAAAAATAGCAGATCTACAAGCTCATCTAAAAAAATGACACAGATGCGTTCTCGGTCTTAATGGGTTAAATGAGTGTGGGGGATCAGCTTAAAATGTGGTATTGCTTGGCATACCAAATGTTTTGGTATTAATAATTACATTCCGCCATCAAAGTCTGAAACGCGTCTCTCTCTCTCTCTCTCTCTCTCACCACTGATGTTGAGGTCATAGTCTCCCGCCGTGATGACGTTGGCCACGCCCCCCTCGGCGGGCTGGCAGGAGGACACCACGTCGCCGAGCAGCCGGCGCTGGGCGGCGGTGAGGGCGCCGGTGTTGTGGGCGGGGCGCGTCACCACGTTGTTGACGCTGATGCGCAGGTTCTTCACCGGCAGCACCTGGTTGTTGGGGTCCCGGATGTGACCTATGCAGGAGAACCAGGAGAGGTGAGTAGGACAGAAATGCAAGGAATTACACTTTCTAGCAACCTTTTCATCATTGGCTGTCCTTCAATCCTTTAAGCCAATGGGGAGACTTCCCCCGAGACTTCCCCATACTCTGAACGACGGGCGTCCTTCCATGCTATGGGATCATAGCCCAGAACAAAAAAAAAAAGTGTGGTCGTCGCCGCCAAACAAACTATTAAAAAATAAACTGTGTGGTCGTCGTCACCAAACAAACTATTGACTTGACTCCTCATACAGACACACACAGCGCCGCCTCCAACAGCGATTTTGTTACTCCACGAGCGAAAGGGTACAGGATGGACCCGTGGGGTCCATTTGGTTCCGCGTGGGGAAGCTGGAGAGAGCTACCTGGTATTAAGAGATGACTACGTCATCATGTCTTGTTTTTGTTTCTTCTGCTGCTCTTACTCTACATCTCTCTCTGTCCTCTGCCTCAGAACGTCCTGTAGGCACATCTAAAAGACGAAAAATCCCAGATGCTGAACAGCCTGTTCGGAGGAAGAGCTACAGTAAGACGCTCCAAACTTCACCTTGGTGGCAATACAATAAATTAACTATGGGAGCCTCGAGTGTGGACTCTACTTCTCCATTTCAGAGTACTTCCTGCCAACTAAATCCTCAGGTGTAATTCACTCTTCATCATATGACCATATGTCACTTTAAGGACCCCCTCAAAAACGAGATGATACATCTGGTTTATCCTTTTCATAAAACGTACATTACTTGATGAAAATAATTTTGTCATGTCACCTTTTTCCCTTGAGACTTATTTTCATCGAGTGACGCAATTGTACAGGGTATAAATTAAATTAGCCTACACCTAAGTATATGTTCTTATCCGCTGAATGAAAGTGTAAAATGAGGAAGCATATTTTGTTTGTTTTGTTTGCTTGCACGAGGCACTTGGATAAAATCCATAGTTTCGTTCATTCAGTTCGGATAGGAGGAGAAACACAGAACACACTACTGCTTCCCACAACTAAATAAACATGATTACTGACATTTATAATGTATGCTCCGCCCATAGAACACAGAAAAAGCACAATGTTAAAAGGTAAAAGCAGTGCTCTGTTGATTTCATTTAGTGTTAAGTTGAAAGTGTTGGTATTTGTTCTGAGATGCACTGCATTTAGGTGAATAAGGGAGGACCACCACATTTATTCTGATTCAAACATTTGTAAATTTGCATTATGTACAGAAGCAACATGAATATGAAATCAGTGCCGTTTGTGACAGTGCAATAAAAACATTTTGTCACTAAATTCAATAAATAATCATGATAAATAATAACTGTGCTTTCAATATTGAACTAAATCGTAATCATCATTTTGGCCACAATGGTGCAGCCCTACACTACCTAAGTATTGTCTTTCACAGAACCACTCGACAACCGTGTAAACCTCAATTAAGCAAAGCAAGCAAACTATATTTCTTTCTCACAGACTCCTTAATGGTGAATGACAGACGTCACTCTCTGGCCCCTCTTCTAGCAGCCAAGGGGGAAATTCCTGCTTACAAGAGCAGAATATCAGCGTTTAATGGAAGTCAGCAAGCAAAGGGCTTCAGCCTTCTCTGTCAACACTCTGCACAGACATGCCTTAAGAAATGAGATTATGTGCTCCAGACTGGAGAGACAAACGGACAAAAAAACTAATGCGTGTTCACCACAGAGGCACAGACTGTCTCTTTCACTCAAGCCCTTGGCTGAAATACCACACTTTATTTCTGTAAGAAGGTCCAACATAGCCCACCATGACACTTGACAGCACTATCATCAATGTATGTTGCTCTTTTTTTCCCTCTACACCAAACCTTTGCCAAAAATAGCAGATCTACAAGCGCGAGGCGTTGTGAGCTTGTAGATCTGCTATTTTTTGGCTAAAGTTCCACTCCAGAATAGGGATGATAGGGTTCAAGTGGTTAATGTTTAAAAACATGATCCTATCACACAAAGATTTGGCGGCCCCCCCTGTAGTAACTCCGAGGACCCCCTAGGGGTCCCGGACCCCCTGTTGAAGACCCTTGTTCTAAACAGTAAACACCCCAAAATGAAATGGGACAGACAGACAGAGTGAAAGTTGCAGTGAAAACGGCAGGTGGATTCCAAAGTGTACCTAGTCAACTTGTGCTGCCAGCATCCAATTCAAAACACTGGTGATGACCGGCAAGGCAATCAAGGGCATGTCACCCCTTGCCTTCAGGACATGATGATCCCCCCCCTCCACTCCTTCCAGCACACAACACATTATCAGCAGTATGTCTGTCTGTTCCCTCCCTTCGCTACAACACCCTGGCCAATGTACCCTGGCCAAAGAGTCTAAGTGGACTTAAGACGCTTCTCCCTCGTCTCAGAGATAAGCTTTTCATGTATTTTACAAGCCGAAGTCCTTCAAAACAGAAGTGAAACTTGACTGGGACTTATATAGTTCACTGGTACCTATTCCTTTTTTAAATGTGTTCACTTTAACAGTCCTTCTTACTTGAAACAGTCTTGGAACCATATACATCACCATACCCACTCAGAAGAAATACACAACATCCCTATTTTAATGTTCCCAAAAGAATGTTTTCTGAAGCTGGACGCAGGTCATTCCACTACAAAGCTCCATCTGACTGGAACGATCTTCCTCTCTTTCTCTCAGATCTGTCACCTCTCATGGCCGCTTCAGGACTTCCTTGTATTCACATCTCTAAAACTACCTGTTCATGCTTTTAACACCGCTTGTACTTAAAGCATTATTTTACACTTTGGTTATTAAAAAATAGCAGATATACAAGCTCATAGCACGGCACCGAGTGCCGCGCTACGAGCTTGTGGATCAGCTATTTTTGAAAAATCGTGAAAATGTGTGCAAATCTTTGAATATATATTGTTTTAAAGCGAACATTTTTACTCAAATCTTTGCTTCTGGGACCCCCTGGAACAAAATATTTTGAGATGAAGGTCGGCGGCCAAATATATATAATGTTGGGGGTCCTTGACGTGAAAAAGTTTGAGCACCACTGATATAGAAACATATGTTTTTTTCAGAATACTGTTGGGATTTAGAAGATATTTGTAGAATCGGCTTCAGGTCTTAAAGGGTTAAAATGAGTTGAGGGATGGGGGTGTGGGAGGGAGAGGGTGAACAAGATGATTGTATCTGTACATGTGTGTATTGTGTATTTGTATTGTATGTAATGTTTTACGTGTGTGCATAGGACCCCCTCTAAAATGAGACGCTGCGTCTCAAGGGGTCGCCATCATCCTCTCAATGCATTCTGACCACATTCTATACTATCCCCTCCCTGCTTTTGTTGTTAATGTAGATTTCATGGCTAGCTTTCTATCCAGCAAAAAATGCCCTCTGGGTGGAGCAGGGTGGTTCATTCATACCTAATCAGGAGACTTAAAAAGCGTGGCGCTTCACTCGCAGGTCCGTCGCTAGTATAGTGGCGCACGTCAGCATTTCCTCGCTTTGGTAGAAAAACAGCAGCGAGGAGAACCAACATTAGAACCAAGCTCTCCTACAATTTAATATGTATCCAGATTATTCCAGTCTGAGAACTGAAGTGCCGACGGACGGTCACTTTGAAAAGCAGACAGAGCGTGTAGCACACTGCTAGAGCAGCACAGTATTGTATAAGCAACACATTAATTAAATGTCATATTTGAATGAATTATTTTACATTTTCAGGTTAATCAGTCCTAGTAAAGCAGTGGTTCTCAAACTTTTTCATGCCAAGGACCCCAAAAATGATATGTATTTGGCCGCGGACCCCCCAGAAGCAAAGATTTGAGGTCACAAATGTTCACTTAAAAAAAAATATATATATATATATATATATATATATTCAAAGGTTTGCACACATTTTCCACGATTTTTCAAAAATAGCAGATCTACAAGCTCACAGCGCGGCACTCGGTGCCGCGCTATGAGCTTGTATATCTGCTATTTTTGAATAGCCAAAGTATAAAAAGGTTCAAATTATTGTGATGCTATATTAACACATTTTGCTGGGGACCCCGTGGAACCTCCTCAGGGACCCCTGGGGGTCCCCGTGGAACCCCCTCAAGGACCCCTGGGGGTCCCCGGACCCCATTTTGAGAACCAATGCTATAAAAGGGAGATAGTGAATTATTTTCATGTACACAGTTAACCCCCCCATCCCTAGCTTCATGTACACAGTTAACCCCCCCATCCCCTAGCTTCTTCCAAGCTGTGGAATGACCTTCCCAACGTCAGTCAGGACTGCAGACCCCCTCATGAAGCAGAGCAAGCTGTTGTTACTGGTCTACTTTGTGGGGACAAACGGACAAACCCTGTTCTAGCCTAGTGGCCCGGCCACGCCATAAAGCCATTATCACCGTAATATTTGGAGGCAATATGACTGGGCACTTTTGCCTATCAGCAGCCAGGTATAAAAGAAAGTGGGGGGACATATTGGATAATAGTGAAAGTGAATGCCCAATTATTAGGTCTAGGAATAGACCAATTATTTGTTTACCAACATTGAGACTGGACGCACAGGTGATTGTTTCATGCAATCAATTCCCAACATATTGTTTCGGGGTTTCGCTGCTTTCAGTTCATTCAACCTCCTCTTGTGTGTTGGCTAGTGAGGCGCGTCCTAGCGAGACATGGCAGAATGGGTTTCATTTGGTGCCGGCCTGCGCACGCAAACTGGTTCTTATCAGTGTGACGTCGTCTGTTAGGGGTCTATTAACTCTTTCATTGCCACACTTATTTCAGACTGTGTCGTCCCAGTGCCACGAAAAATATGCATTTTTCCTCCGTTTAATTTTTAACATTGAAGTGAATGGAGCAGCAATTTTTTGGATAGCGTTCTCCTAGTTCCTTTGAGATAAAAAAAAAAAAAAACAAGACCAAAAAAAAAATATATATATAAAAAAAAAAAAATTTTTAAATTAATAATTTCGTCATTTCCGTCCGTGGCCATGATAGCCATAGTAGCATCGGACGGGAATTCCCGTTTTGGGCAATGAAAGAGTTAAACACTGAAGAAGTTTTAAATACTTTGTGTACATTAAAAGAATAGGTCAAAATATTTCATTACACAATCTCATACCATTACAATCCATTTGAGATTGTTGCAAAAAAAAGCCATTATTGCAATAAATGCATGAAAATCCTGGATATTGTAGTGTAGAATTTGATGGTCAACTGAGAAGATTGACGAAGCTTAAATAAATAAAAAAGTCAAACATAACATTAGAGATCCCCTCCTAGTACCACAGCACGGCATGTGGAGGCCGTGTCATCGGACACTTGAATCAAAGTGATGACACAAGACAGTGAGTGGAGGAGACTAGTGTTGGTACCGTGGGTGGCCATTGAACTGAATGTGAATAGACCACACATTTATGTGGTCTTGGTTGACTGACTCTTTCTTACATATCACCTCATTGACCACTTTCAATCTGGCATTGGTATTTTGGGCATGTCATTATAGGCAAGAATTGTCCAAAACAGAAAATAAATAGCCAATCTACAAGCTCACAACACGTTTTGTAGATTGGCTAAAATGTGTTATTCGCCATAGAAATGCAATGCATTATTATGTAATACTAATAAATCTGCCTAGACCGCACACTTTTTCATGTCAATGACCCCCAAAATGATGCATTTGGTTGCGGACCCCAACCTCAAAATATTTTGTTCCAGGGACCCCCCAGAAGCAAACATTTGAGTTACAAATGTTTGCTTTAAAAATATATAGTCAAAGGTTTGCACAAATGTTCACGATCTTTCAAAAATAGCAGATCTACAAGCTCATAGCGCGGCACTCGGTGCCACTCTATGGGGGTCCCCACTCTGAGAACCCCCTAGACTAAGACTAGGCCTAGACTAAGGTTAATGAAATGTGGGTACAGTACATTGAAGCAAGCTGGTTGTGCTGTAAGTGTAGTGGTAATCATAAAGGTCTGCCTGCCTATCTGTCAAGCTGCTGGAAATCACAGGCGGTGTGTGCCTCTTCTATTGATTGTATTTACTATACAGATTTACGTCTGGTTGCTGTGTTTTCTTTCTTGATACCATGGAATAATCATTTTTGCAGTTGCAATGCATGCTGAAAAAGTGCTATTTTGAGAACTCTTGGGCTTAAGTACAGTAGGGTTGTGCTTATGCAACACAGACAACCGTTATGCATATTTACTGTACTTCAAGCTGTAACCCGTTTCACAAATCACACAAGTTAACATTTATGCAACAGCGCTGAAATGACACTGTGTGCAAAGATACAGCTTTCTATTTACTATGGCCTTAAAGTGACACGTTTACAGACATGCACAACATCTTATAGGGATTCAGTAACAGTCTGTTGCTCTCCGGTGTTGGGTTCTGTGTTGTCACTAGTGTTTGTGAATGATGTTGGTTACTGGGTCAACAAATACCATTTAACCATTTAGCCCAATCCTTTTCATTTTGAATGAATTGAATTAGCCTTGTTTGGGCCAATTTAAGGGCCCGCCATAATCTATTTACAACCCTATAATCCATGGAAGCGGAGTGGATCGCTGTGGACGTCTCTGAAAGATGCCTCAACAACAACAACACAGGCTGCCTTAACAGGTAGGTGTGTGTGTGTGTGTGTGTGTGTGTGTGTGTGTGTGTGTGTGTGTGTGTGTGTGTGTGTGTGTGTGTGTGTGTGTGTGTGTGTGTGTGTGTGTGTTACTGCTTGTACCCAGTGATGTAAAGTAACTACTGTAAGTACATTTACTCAAGTACTGTACTTAAGTACAATTTTGAGGTATTTTTACTCTTCAGTAAAGAGTCTTTCCAAGACTTTTACTTCTACTGCGCTACATCTCGGAGGCAAATATTGTACTTTTTACTCCACTGCAATTATTTGACAGCTTTAGTTACTAGATGCAGATTTAGATTATTATCACAAAAGAATAAAGATGCATTAACCACTTCAGCCCTATTTTTTTATATATATATATATATATATATATATATATATATATATATATATATATATATGATGACGCATTGTGAGCTTGTAGATCTGCAATATTAAAGCTTTTCACACATTTTGAACTTGTGAAATGGGACATTCTGCACAATGAGTACTTTAAGTATATTTTGATCCCGACACTTTTGTACTTTTACTCAAGTACATTTTGAATACTGGACTTTTACTTGTAACAGAGTATACAGAGTCTTCATTGCAGTATTGATACTTTTACTCAAGCAAAACACGTGAGTACATTACATTACAGTCATTTAGCAGACGCTTTTATCCAAAGCGACTGACTGAGGAAACTACTAATCACCAGAAGTCTTAAGTGCATTCTCTTCTAAAACAAGCAAGTAAGAGTAGCTAAAAAGCATTATTTTACACTTTGGCTATTCAAAAATAGCAGATCTACAAGCTCATAGCGCGGCACTCGGTGCCGCGCTATGAGCTTGTAGATCTGCTATTTTTGAAAAATCGTGAAAATGTGTGCAAATCCTTGAATTATATATTGTCAGAAGTCTTAAGTGTATTCTCTTCTAAAACAAGCAACTAAGAGTATACCTAGAGCTAAGATAAAGTGCTATATATCAGCTACCTACTTTCATAAACAGATGAGACACATAGGAAAATCAAATGAGCAAGAGCTAAAACAAATAAGTGTATCGAGTAAACAAGATCCAATAAAACAATACTTCTTCCAGCACTGCTTGTTGTGCACCTTAAAGGATAGTCTCTACTAGTCTAAAACCCTAATAATCCTTCAGACATGGACTTTGGGCCTGCAGCCACACAGCCTCTTGTTTTAGCCAAGCAGCTAACACAACACAACAAGCAGCCATATATATATACCAGCCACTATGAAGCCTGTGCCAACGGTATTATATAGGTGTAAAGGAGCCAACAACAGCCACCCTAGATGACAGGGTCAGGGTGGCACCGTGGCAGGCGTGTGACAAACACTGGCCGCTCAGGTGTCACTATATCCCCGGCCCTCTCGGGTGACACGTCGGGGAAAGAGAGAGAGAGAGAGAGTAGCAAAGAGCTGGCTTCAGTTCCACCTAACTAAGTGTTACGCGCGCATTGGTGACCCGTGTAATTATGCGACGTCAAAATGTCAACAGTTTTTTTGGGGGGACTTTTTTTGTCATTCCTGTCGTCGGGAGTGGAAAACGTGAGATAATGACCCTAATGACCAGTGGAGGAAAGTAACTAAGTACATTTACTCTAGTACTGTATTTATATCAGTATTTATAATCAAGTATAATTTTGAGGTATGTTTTACTTTACTGGAGTGTTTCTAGTTTTCAGTAGATTTACTTCTACTCCATTACATCCCAGAGACAAATATTGTACTTTTTACTCCACAACAATTATTTGAAAACTTTAGTTAGGCTACTAGTTACTTTGTAGATTTCGATTATTATTACAAAACATGCAACCACTTCAGCCCTAAGCATACTTAGGCAATTTGAAAATAGATGATCTACAAGCTCACAGTCACAACAGTGACGCGTTGTGAGCTTGTAGATCTGCTATTTTCAAAGCATTTTCATACATTTGGAAACTTGTGAAATGGGACATCCTGCTAAACGAGTACTTTTACTTTCAGTTCTTGATTTAATGTGAATACATTTGTACTTTTGCTCAAGTAAACTTTGAATTCCGGACTTTTCCTTGTAACAGAGTACGTCTACAATAGGGTATTGATACTTTTACTGAAGTAAAAAATGTCTGTTGATTGTTTGTTACTGCTTTGTTTGTATTTGTTTTGTTTTGTTGTTATTGTTGCTACTGCTTTTTTATATGCCTTTAGTTTACTTTGCTTTGTAAATAGACAAAAGGTCTGTCTGTTCTGGCTATTTGTTTGGAAAGCACTTTGGGTCAGCTGCTGTTGTTTCTAAATATTCCACATAAATACATTTGACTAAAAAATGCCAAACAAACCATGATTCGCGACGGTCACGGAATTCGATAGGGCACCGACTCCGGCGTACCACCGGCTTCCTGTCATCAGACCTGGCTCAGTGCTAATAGCATAAATAGCATAATGGTGTAGTTTAGTAGTCACTGTGTAAACACGTCAACTTCCCAAAGCTATAAGGTTAATGTGTTAAACAGAGACAGAACATTGTGTTTACAGGGTAACAACAACAACACGTCTACCATGACAGGCCTGGTTGGTGGCCAGCGGTGAGTCGGTCGCCGCGGTGGCCGCTCAGAGAGCGCTCACCTTCGGACGTCAGCCGGCAGAAGGGCCGGAGCAGCTCGGCGAAGCTCAGCGCGTTCCTGCGGGTCAGCGTCTCCGCGTCCTCGCTGCACAGCACGGCCACCATCGGGACGAAGGAGTCCTGGATGAACTCCACCACGGACTGCACGCACTGGGCCATGATCTGACCGCGGAACCCCGGCCCACCCGGCAAGCCAGGGGGGATCGAACCCGACCCAGATGATTCTTCAGCACGAAGATCCGGGGTGATCGCTTTAATTTTGTAGGTGTGTGTGTGTGTGTGGGGGGGGGGGTTAATGATGTGATGTAGCACTAGCTAGGGCTGTTGAGTTGAAAACAACTCCCCTCCTGTCAGCGAACAGCAGCCATGTTGGATCCGCTCAGCGGCTCTGCTTCCTGTGGGGGCGAGCGGCGGCGTGGTCACGTGATTATCCGAGACACAGATGACGTGATCAGCTGACAGGGGGGCTGGGAGTCTACGCGGCGCCCCATCGCCCGGAGGGACCGTCGCTCTGTGATTGGCTAGTTGGTTGCCATGGGAATTGGGGGCCGGTGGAGAGAACACCTTCAGGAGGCTGAAATTCAAAGCTGGCCCCTGTAAAAGTCATAACCTAGCCCCCCCCTTCGGCTCGAACTGTTTATGTTTTGTTTTTCTTACCTTTAAACTGTTTATATGATGTCCTGCATAGTAGTGTTTTTCTGTCTGTCTTTTTAATGTCTCCATGAATTGAGTTTGTGAGGACCCCATTTTTTGAAACAAGCCAATGCAGATTTTCTGGGCTTTTTCGACCCTTTTTAGTTGACCTCGTATTGTGAACTGTACTTCCATGTGCTTTTTTTCTCTGCAAACTTCTAAATAAAGTCTTCAATCAATCAAAAAGTATTATGATACAAACAAAAAGTCATTATTATTAACACAGACATCAGGGGTAATCAAGCATTTTCATGTTAAAGGAGTAGTTCACCCAAAAAAATGGCTTATTTTCTATCAATTACACACCCCATGAAGCCTTGAATTCATGGAGATTTTATTTTTATTTTTGTCGCATTCCTGAGCCAATAATTTGATGACCGGCGGAGTCTCCTACATCAAATTATTGGCTTAGGAATGTGAACAAGACCAGGAGACCTGGTTCTGCCAGACCCAGAATGAAGTCCTAGTAAAACCACTTTATGAACTGAAGTTCATGATGTCATGAATAGTTCGTGACGAAAGGGGACGTCACAAACTTTTTTTTGGCTGGGCCCGGAGGACAAATGGCCCCTGCCTATGTATGGACGAAACAGGTACAAAGCCTCATGTAAGCCCGACCCCTTGGGTCTGGCAACAACAAGATGATCATGGAAAATACTGAATTCTGATTGGCCAGAAGAAGATAATTGCACAGCTTGGATGTAATGACCTCATCACTGAGATAAATGAATAATGCATTATGAAAATGTTACTGTATCTAATACAAGACCAGGAGACCTGGTTCTGCCAGACCCAAAATGAAGTCCTAGTATGTAACACACCTACAAACCACTTTATAACTGAAGTTCATGATGTCATGAATAGTTCGTGACGAAAGGGCACGTCACAAACTTTTTTTTGGCTGGGGCCGGAGGACAAATGGCCCCTGCCCATGTATGGACGAAACAGATACAAAGCCTCATGTAAGCCCGACCCCTTGGGTCTGGCAAAAAACAAAAGGATCTCCATGAATTCAAGGCGTCTTGGGGTGTGTAATTGATAGAAAATAAGTACTTTTTTGGGTGAACTACTCCTTTAAGGACCCCCAAATTGATATGTAGGCTATTAGGCAGTGGACGACCATTTTCCAGATTTTGTGCCTGGGAGATTTGTGTCATAAAATGTTTTCAAAAATATCCGATCTACAAGCTCACAAGCTTAGATCGTCTATTTTCCAATAGCACAAAGTATTGTTAAAGTGGTCAAACTGATTTTGATTCTGGTGAAAAAAAGGTGAACAATAGACAGTTTTTGCAGTTTTCTTATTTTTTGAGTTATAAGGTTTTAATGTATAATTTAGCTTCATCTTCAAAAACAAGTAATAAAGGCTTAGAATGGCTAAATTTTGATTTATGTGTATAAAATGTAGCTAAAATAGTTATCAAATTGATTATGTAAACCTCATTACGTTTATCATTATTATCATTTGTTAATTCTGCAATGCTTTGCTTTTAGATGTAACTGCTGCTTTTGACACAATAGACCACAATGTTCGAATTTCTTGCCTAGAGCACTTGTTTCTCTCCCAGAACCTGGCAACTCAGTGTTGCCAGGGGGAGAAATAAGCAAACAGCGTTAGCTCGTTTGGCATTAGCATTAGCCTCTCAGGAACTTTCAGTGCATGTTTGAGTATCATGAGACTCTACAATGAGTAGTAGTAGAGAAAAAAATAACTTTGCATCGGTTATAATAGACGAATTTCCCTTAGGCACGCGCTCCCATTATGCCAACGGAGGGGGTCGAAAAAATGACGACACGGGACTCTCTGAAATAACTCAACGTCCCTTTCAAGGATGGTGAGTGATAAGCGACACATCAAAGATAACACTTAAAATGTCCGGATCTCTCCTTTAAGCTTGAATAAATCCTGTGTATTCACCTGTTCCTATAAACCCTAACCCTGAAAACCCTAACCCTGAAAAAGAAACTAACAAACAACAAAAAACAAACCTCTCCAACCCTAAGAGAGAAAGACTATACAATAAACAAATGAATGAGTAAATAAATAAATAAATAGCTGAATAAATAAAAATAAAGATAAAATAAAAACTACCTCTACCTCACAGAAAGCCCATTTGCTAGACAGGAGAGAACCCCTGAACCTTAAACCCTCAACCCTGAAAAAGAAAGACTTGATAAATAATAAATAATTAAAAAATGTGAGCTCTGGCTCCCCAGAAGCCCATTTGATAGATAGGGGAGAACCCCCGAACCTTAACCCCTAACCCTGTAAAAGACTTTAAAAAACAAACAAAATAAAATAATGATAAAATAAAACCAGGGCTCTGGCTCACCAAAAGCCCCTAAGCTAGACAGGGGAGAACCCCCCTGAATCTTAACACCAAATCCGGAAAATTACTTACAAAAACAAACAAAATAATAACAATAAAATAAAATCAGGCCTGTGGCTCCCCAAAAGCCCCTTTGCTAGACAGAGGAGAACCCCCCCTGAATCTTAATCTAAATCCCGAAAGACTTTAAAAAGCAAACAAAATAAGAATAAAATAAAACCGGGGCTCTGGCTCCCAAAAGCCCCTTTGCTAGATAGGGGGGGAACCCCCCTGAATCTTAACACCAAATCCCGAAGGACTTTAAAAAGAAAACAAAATATGGATAAAATAAAATAGGGGCTCTGGCTCCCCGAAAGCCCCCTTGCTAAGACAGGGGAGAACCCCCTTAAACCGTAACGCCAACTAAGCCCGAATAAGAACGACTCTGATTCAGAAAGAAAACAAAGCACAGCGTATTGTCTAGTCCCTTTTATGGTTATGAGGGAAGCCTTGACTCGCCAGGTCATGAGGGAAGGGTTGATCCCTCGGGTCATGTCTGTAATCTTGCTTCCGGTAAGGTGGGACCTGCCAGGGATTCAGGTGAGGCATTCCTAACGCTCGCCCCCTGCAGGGGTAAGGATACACGTAGATTGTAGGATGAGAGTGGCAACTGCAATTGACAGTTAGTTGTGGGAACCCTGACCCTGGAGCGATGCATGGAACGTTATACGTCTCGATGTTTGTCTGATGACAAATGTGACTATTTTTGTTTGTCTCGTGTCTGACAGCAGGGACGCCGTCCGCGTTAACTCGTTTGAGCTCTCTGATTTCGGTGGAAAGAGACTGGTTGAGGCGAGGGTACCGCACGGCGGACGCTGGGCCTCGCATGCGTAGACCATATCTATTAGGAAAACAGTCGTTTGGCCCTGGCTGTACTGTCGGACATGGTCCAAGGTCACTAGGATTATTTACTTCAAAAACCTTTGGTTGAATTCGAATTCGTTTATTTTTCTCTATGGTAGCTTTCTTCACTCTAATATCCTCTAGAGAAAAGTGGTTGCGGTCAAAGCGATTGCATACCTTGGCGTCCGGTCTGATTCCAAGGGTCTCTCGACTCACATTTCCATAAGTTTGCCGATAACACTTTCCACAATCATTAGCCGTCAGGTCACCGGTCCAGTGGCTGCTGTTTTCAATTGGATTTGGGATGTTTCTCCAACATTCTTTCGGATATTGTTCAGTCTTTTCAGTATGATTGCCATCCTCATTGTGATGCCACTTAGGGTGGTGGTTGTGGCGTCGTTCTGACTCGGGTTGGATGGCATGCCTCCGTCGGCTGCTCATCTGGTCTTGTAGTATCCTAGGACTGCAGGATGTGTTGTAAGTGCAATTAATTCGACATTAACTTACACAGCTATTATACCCGCAGTGAGTCACGTCATATGTGACGTCAGATGTGGACGAGAAAGCGATGCCATTTCACAAGTGCTTAATGTCACCATTGATGTCAGTAGGTACTGTGACGTCAGTACCCATTGTCAGAGTATGTGGAGGCCAGTCTGACTGCTCTGACTGCCCAGACCCATCACAGACCGAAGGCTCCCCGCCTTCATAAGAAACCAGTGGAGACCATGGAGCCTAATGCCTAATGTATGCACCCGCACCGCCATACGCCGGTGTCGTGCGCTGAAAATAGCAGATCTACAGTACAGTGTAAAGGGCTTTTCACACGGCCCGGGGCGCGATTGACGTGCCTTGTAATAAATGTTTCATGAGAGTGGAGTGGGCAGGTAAGGAGGCGCAGTCAATCTGACAGGCGGAGAGAAAAGCAGGCGCACTCATCAAACTGTGGCGTTTGTGGCCCATCTCACGACAATCGTGATAAGAGTCCAAACGAGAACACAGCCCGGGCAGTTGTGTCACTCCCCGCCTGAAAAGCCCAGGCTTTTTACATGTGGAGCGACACGACGCCTGTATTCTCACTCGGTTACGCGTATACGCTTCTCATGTGAATGCACAGGCAGACAATCACTCCATGAGTGTGAATGCACAGGCAGACAATCACTCCATGAGTGTGAATGCACAGGCAGACAATCACTCCATGAGTGCGTGGCAGGTCTGTCAGACTGGACATGCTTCCCTACCTGCTCACTACGTGTGTCAGTTGCTTTCTGTGTGAAAAGCCCTTTAAAGGGCAAGTTCACTTTGGTAGAGGTTTGGGTTGTGTAGTTACCTTGCCAATGATGTAACTCCAAAGGTGGACAAGAAATCAAAATTAATTGCTCCATTGATTAGAAATGGATAATTCAACTCATTGACTTACATTGCACGGCGAAACAGCTCTCAAAATTAAGTAAACGAACACAAACAAAGCTGATTCAGACAATGTAGAACATCACCAAACCAGTGGTGTGGTGTGTTCTAGTTTTTTTTCCGGAGGTACTGTACGATAATCATTCCCTGCATTGCGTTGTGAGCTTATAGATATCGTGAGCTTACAGCTTATTTTCGGCATGTTACACAGTCCTACACTGATGTATAAATTAGGCTTAAAGGGATTGTTGGCAACATTAAGCCTAAATTTGAAAAATGTCTATATATATATATTTTGCATTTTTTCCCCTCTATCAGCCACTATATAATGATGCTGGGGTGTTTTCCTGCATTGAAACACAGTCCTCTTTCTGAAATCCTTATTTCCCTATACTGTTTATGTTGGTGTCGGGCCGTAAATTAACGCACGCATGTGCGCATCCGTGCGCGTCCGTGTCCGTGTGAACTTTTTACTTTCGGTTTGAAAACGCTCTCAAACTTCGTTTTTGAGGCACATAATTTACTTTTCAGATAGCGTTTGGATAGAATTTAGTTGTTTAACTTCATATATGTGGTCAATTTGTCATGAAAGAGCCTAATAAAAATAAAAATTCAGAGAACCGGCAGGGGCGGGCAGTTCCGCGAATTGTATCCGAATAAATTAACCTATATTCGGCATGGCCCGTTTAGAAGTCCCATTAACTCTATGGAACTCCTCCCTGCATCACCCCCTGGTGGTCGGGGAAACGAACTGCTGGAGTTTTTTTCTTTGTTTATCTCTGAATCGCCTACAATCCCTTTAACCTTTTGTAAGAAAGACAGAATCCTCCTTCGGTCCAAGTAATGCCATATCATAGCCTTTTGTTTGATTTATTACAGGTTCTGTTCTGTTATAATGTAATGGCACATTAAAGTGATATGTAACTTAAAATAATAACTTCAGCCTGTAAAATCTTTTCCCCCCTGATTTCTTGGTTCACAGCCTTTTCGGTTGCCTGTTTTTCCCCTTTTTTATTTTATTACAAATGACAAAAAAAAACTAACAATAGTGCTGCTTTGCCTTCCTCAATAATAAAGTAAATGAACACTTTGGTAATAACCACTGGGTATGAGCAATATATTTTGTGGGCTCTAGAGGGCACCTTCTGTTCAGTAATAAAACCAAGAAAGTGGATCAAATCACTCCAGTTCTCAGATCTTTACACTATCTTCCTGTCTGCCATGTATTGATCTCAAAATACTACTGTTCGTTTATTAAGCATTGAACGGTTTAGGGCATACATGGGCAACTGGCGGCCCAGGGGCCACATGCGGCCCCCACCTTCACTTAATGCGGCCCGCAGGTGAATATCGGAATACTGATATATTATTGATTTCAGCTGTTACAATTCCAAACATGCAAACATGACCCGCTTTAATTACTTCAGTCTATATTAGTAGCTTAATGACTAGTATCAAAATGCTTTTTATGTCCAATGTATTTGTATTTAAGTTCATAAAGTTAATATAAGCATAACTAAATGCATTTGAAATTAAATAAAAATGTTACATTTCAGGATTTTCTATTCAAAAATACCAAAACAAAAATCTGGATTTCAATTCAAAAGTACTAAAAGTTGCAGCTCAAAACGCGTCGCACTGCGACGCGTTTTGAGCTTGTAGATCTGCTACTTTTGGTACTTTTGTGTGACATAGAATAGCGAAAAAAAGTAAAAATACGGAGAGTCAGTATATACAATGTGGCCCCCTGGAGTGAGTGTGGAAATAGATGCAAAATATAAATATCAAAATACAGTTGAAAACAATTCATGATAACATAAAAAGGAGTTGGGGGGCAGGGATACAAACACGTGGACGAAGCGAAACTCACAGACTCATTTATTACCAAAGTTATAAATAATAATGCATTTCAATTGCAACGTTAATTGCCTAGTGCAATCATGTAAAGTGCAGAAAAAAGAGACAGAAGATACAGACTTCCGGGGAGAGTCAGCCGGACGAGTCATGGTGGAGCGCAGGGCGCAACAAAAACATCAGACCGTATAACAGGAATGTCCACAGTCAAATGACCAGCCTATAAGTGCAAAGCAGAAGAAACCCATTCACAGAACCACTTTATTGGGAAACAGAAAGAATCAACAGGGTTTTTAAAAAGTACGGTAAAAATTCCATGCATTCTAAACATACTATATATAATGCATAATTGTAATCCATTATAATCATGTTATACTGTATTATAATCACTGTTATAATGATGTAGGTGTAGGCAGAAATCTTTTGGGTGTTTTTGCACTTTACTTAAGGTACCCAATGACCACTTATAGTTACTTGTAATCAGACTGTAATGCAGTGATTCTGGAACTATGAAAACTATAATACACTATGATTATGGCTAAAGAAAAAGTCTGCGAGTGACCAGCAATTATGAAAAATTATGATACTTGACCTGACCTTATAAGTCATTATGAATGGCTTTTTAATGTGTACATTATGAGTACTTGTGTTATGAGTAATGTGTTGTGATTATTGTTATATAAAGCATTATGAATATTTATGAGTTCTTATAACTACCGTATAGGAACTATACTATAATTATACTACTATAGATATACAGTATTTTAAGCCGATATAATGCATTATAAGTATGTTTATAATGCATTATAGACATGGGCTACCAAAAGTACAAATACAAAATACTAACCTAAAAAAACAAGCACCGCATGTTGCAGAGAAGAAGTCAACCATATCCAAATACCTGCAGGAAATAGAGAATGGACCAGCCATATCTTCCTTCTTCACGTCCAGACCCTATAGTCCAGACCTCGGTGCTCACTTAAGATAATTATGCCCTCTGAAAAAAACATAATGTACTAAACTAGCATGACTAATGTGTGCATGACACTTACAAACTGTGTGCAAGCTGAGGTTAACCATGTCCTCAAGATTCAGTCCTTTAAACACCACCATTATAGGTATGGCAACACCAAAACACTTATACACAATACAACTGTCAGCAAGAACATTGCGTATATATACTTCCACTAATTGTAATAATAATGTACCTTCTGGCAGCTGATACTATTTTCAATGAACCTCTGATATCATGCCCCAGATCATTTGTTAGGTCGTCCATCTCATTGTCTTGAAGGTTACGGACATTTTAAGTTGTAGCCATGACAGCATTTCTGGGTGATTTTCCACATACTCATGCGTAATTGTCCAGATGTGATCCTATGAGGTAAGTATGTATGCATCTGGTCTTCCAAAGAGGTATGAGTTGTCATCACAGAAACCGTGTCTCTGTCTATTCTGAACTATGATGTCTATGGATGACTGAGTAGGAGGTAGACCTTATTCTCACGTTTTCCTCTGGTTTTCACGCACTCAAAGTACCTGCAAAGCTTCTTCTCAGAGTCATTCAAGGTAGGTTCGATATCTGTATATGACTGACAAAGGTGTTTCTCTGCATGCAGTCATTGAGCATCATCTTTGATACCCCTCTCTCTTTTGATTGAACACGTGCATGGTGAGATATCCACTCTTCTTTCAGTTGCTTGAATGTCAGCTCATCCTCTAGGGCCGTCTGGTTTTGAGACATCCTTGCATCAAACTCTGCCATAGCTGCTATTTTGGTCAGACTGTGGCCTATACTGAGCCAAAGACAGTAAGCTGTGTGTATAGTCCAAGCACCATCCCGACAGCTTCCAAAATGTGCATGAAGTTTGCTTTTAAGTCAGGCTTCCCAAAGGCCACACCACCTTCATAGAAAATCAGAGGAAAAGCAGGACATGTGGTATAGAGACGGTATGGAACTCCATTGGAACCTGAAAACGATGAGGAACTTATGTGGTGTAGAGGGCTACTAAACCCCTGGGAGACACCAGTTAACGAAGCACATAGGGTTTAAGTGGCTATGATGCAGAAGTTCAGTATTGACCTCTGATACATTGGCCACTTCTTCAATGGCTTTCGCCCCTGGGTCTTGCTTTCCACTGCAGGTTGCAATGGGCTGGCTTCAGGTTGCTCTCCTGTGCCAGGTTATTGTCCTGCAGACTTTTGGTTTCTTGTCCTTGCGTTTCTCAAAACGTAGCCGTCAATGTGAGGTCCCTGTTTCCCCTTTGTCAGGCACCCTTTGCTGCCCCTGCAGTATTTTCATTTCATGTGTTTGCCAATAGCTTGCTGTCCTGCCGCAATTGCAGTCTCACATGAGTCATCTGCGCCCCCCGTTCTCGCACACTCAGGGGGTAGTTTTGTTGTTTTCAAAACCAGAGGTGGGTGTCGTTGTCTGTTCTCTGTCTGTCATTGATGTTGTCACAAGGTCTTCCCCTAGCTTGACCTTTCACAGCAGTCACTGGTTCACAGACACAAGACCCTAACCCCAACCTTAATCCAAACTCACAGAAAGACTTCAAAGAAATTACAAAAATCTATTTAAAAAATGACAATAAAAAAATGCATGGAACTGCCTCCTATTTAATATCCCTTTGATAGATAGAATCAATCCCATGAATCTTCAGGTCATATCTCTGTAATTCCTGCTTCCGGTAAGGTGGGGGTTGCCACTGTTTCAGGAAAGGTATCCCTAAAGCTGGTGCCGACCTGCAGGGGTAGGCATAGTGCACAGGGTCTGGTGGGTGACATTTGAGTGCAGGGCAGACAGTCTTTCCTGGAACTACTTGATCTGGACCCCTGCCTGGACCCCTGCATGAAATCTGAAAGGTATCAACGTTTGACTGGTAGCAAATATGATTGTGATCATATGGCGTAGGGCTGTTCGGATGTTTGGTTCGTCTGAGCTCTACAATATCAGTGGCGAGATCATGGTTATGACGAGGAAATCGTCCCTCTGAAGTGGGACCTCGCATGCGAAGACCAAATCGATTGGGAAAGCAATCCTTTGACGATGGATTTTCTGTTCCTTTAGCCATAAGGCCAGAAGGAGCGGTTACTTCAAACAAGGTCGGTTTAATTAAATGACGTTTATTTTTCTCTACCTGAGCTCTCTTCTGTCTAATGTCCTCCTTTGTCAGGTAACGATCAAAACGGGGACATATTTTGGCCCCCGGATCGACCCCAAGGCTCTCTCGAGTCACATTCCCAAGAGGCTGCCTATAGAATCTGTTACACTCGTTAGCGGTCAGGTCGCCGGTCCAATGGCTGCTGTTTTCAATCGGATTGCACGTAGTCCGATACTTGATCACATGATCGGTTTCACTGCCGCTCACGTCGTCGTCCTCTCTCCTACCGTGATGACTCTTGTAACGAGGGCATATGCGTTCTAACTGCATCTGCATCCCACGCCTCCTATGGGTGGACATATTGTCTTCTGATCTCCTTCTAGATCTAACAGTAGCTGTGAGTACACTGAACCCCACATCGACTCACGCAGCTATTATACCGGCAGTGCTATGTCGTAGATGTGACGTCACGCAAAGACGTGCGTCTTCATTTTTCCTGCCCGTGGCACCTAGAGGGCAAGCTGTCAAGGACAATGGGCCCGATTCACTAAGCTGGTCGTAAATATCAGTGTAAATATGGGTGTAAATAAAATGCCTAAAGGAGGGTGTATTTTCTCTATTAGTATAAGACCTGGCTAAGATATGTATGCACTTAATTTAGGAGAGAATATCTCAACTGTTCTTGGCTAATATGACCCCAGGGAACAACTTAGGAACTTTGACTAATTCTCTATCCGGGACGAAATACCCGAAAATGACCACGCCCTTTTTAAAATGACCATAACCGGTGCACTACTTCCAACATGGTTCCAACATCTGCTAAACCGTTGGAGCTACAGATTTACTGAGGTGCTCAAAATGTTCAGAATACTTATGTTTAGGGAAACATAGAAAAGTGTAATATTTCTAATTTGAAATGTTATGACAGAACAGCTAAAAAACGGTTTTGGCTACAACTTTTGAACCAGATGAGCTATGAATGCAAACTTGGTGTCTAAATCATGTTTTTTGACAATTAGAAACATGTTGGAATGCGTATCTTTATGACTGGATGTGGCTGGACCTCTACTTTACATATTTCAAAGGAAATTAGTTTTACTTACCTTAATCTTTGTCATTTTTGGCAAACTTGGTGTCTACTTTATGCTTTTTGAGCATTAGAAACACATTGGAATGCTCATATTTATGATTGAATCCATCTAGATCACTCTGACTTGCTTATTACAAATATGGCCACTATACCAAACATGTTATGTAACGTTTCATCCAGATTTAGTGTATACAGTAGTTGTAGGAATGAGATCAAATTAAGATCAAACTCAGCTCAGCATACATTGAACAGTGAACACTATCATAATAGTCAAAGGTGTATGGAATTTGAACAATATGTTTAAATTAGAATCAGAAAGGTTAATTGCTAAACAACAAATGGTTGCTAGGAATTTGTCTACTACAACAACAGAACAGCTCTGCAATAACTGATACATACAGTACTGCACCACACACACACACACACACACACACACACACACACACACACACACACACACACACACACACACACACACACACACACACACACACACACACACACACACACACACACACACACACACACACACAATGATGACAGTTTTTTAATGTCCTAATCATACATCTATATATCGAAATGCAACAGACTCCAGCTTTGCAGCATTTGCTGTGTCCACCAAATGACTTTTGCAGCCACAGAGGAGGACGATAGCGCACGCTTTACTGGCATCTGCAAGATGGGTCCAGTAAGGTTCCCAGGTTCTGACACTTGGGTGGGAGGAAGGTTCTCAAGGGACCTGGTACCATCTGACCAACATCAGCCTTCCCTGACTATGGGAAAAGGAGTGCAGGTATCTCAAAGAAACCCTGGTCACCCTCACCTTGGAGCCTGAAAATATCAACTCCAATGTCCATGTCCAAAGATTGGAGTGTATGGTCATCATCATATACAGCAAGAGCTGTGACCAAAGCAGAGTTGATGAATCCTGACAGTGGCTTTTCTCAGTCCCTCACGAACATTCCTCTCACCCAAGCTGCACTGATTCAGCATGTAAAACCTGCTTCAGACCAGCTTCTGTTGGATCAGACAACCTCCGTCCAACGAAATATCCCAGATTTCAATAGGTTGGGCTGGTACTGGGACTCCATTACTAAGACTTGTGAACCTTACTGGATCTTGCAGGTGCCAGTAAAGCTATTGCTGTTGTAACACCAAGACCATAATGTGATATAAACATATTATAAACAATTCTATACACCTTTGACTAGTATTATATTATATCATACTAGTCAATGGTGTATAGAATAGTAATACTATATAGTATTACATTTTATGCTGAGCATTGTTGCACATACTGTACTAGCTGTATCATTAGGAATGAGTTCTACTCATTCTATTGAGTTAAATCATTATATTGTTTCAATAAAATTACATTGTAGGATACATTGGTTGTTTCATAACATAGTGGCATATATATGACATATTTGTGATAATCAAATTAGTGTCCTCTAGATAGATTACATCATAAAGATAAGCATTCAAACATGTTTCTAATAGTCAAAAAACATGATTTAGACACCAAGTTGGTATTCGTAGCTCATGTGGTTCAAACGTTATAGCCAAAGACTTTGGCAGGTGGCAGCCATATTGGATTTGGCCACTATGATGACCCCGAAGGTCGTTGGCTCAGGCACCGTTGCTAAATCATTAGAGCATGCCCTGGGTTACATCAGGGACAAATGTAGTGCTTTTAGATTGATTCGCGCAACTATGGCCCTGGACTGTAATATGTTTTTAGCGGTTTCTTTTAGCTGTTCTGTCATAAAATATCAAATTAGAAATGTTACACTTTACTATGTTTCCCTAAACATAAGTATTCTGAACATTTTGAGCATCTCAGTAAATCTGTAGCTCCAACGGTTTACCATGTTGGAAATAGTGCACCGGTTATGGTCATTTTAAAAAGGGCGTGGTCATTTTCTGGTATTTCGTCCCGGATAGAGAATTAGTCAAAGTTCCTAAGTTGTTCCCTGGGGTCATATTAGCCAAGAACAGTTGAGATATTCTCTCCTAAATTAAGTGCATACATATCTTAGCCAGGTCCTAGACTATATGCAAAAAACGTGCAATTTACAAAGGGGTGTGTAAATCCTTAATAATGCTGTTTACACTCAAAATATTTTACATTTCAAGGTCTCCCTTAACTCTGACAGTATACAAATGGAACCAAATCGGACTCGTTAGGGTCTTGTAAGGGTCAATTTAGACCACCCTAAAGAAACCCAGAGAGTCCATGGAATCAACTTTCAGAACCACTGGTCTAGGACACTGGTTATCAAACCTTTTCCTTTCAAGGACCCCGAGTTTAGACCCCCATTTGATTCCATGCTCTGTCTCGGGAACCCCAGTCAACACTGTAAAGTCCAAATGGAAAGGGTCTTAGAGTTACAGACCTGTAACTTCTCAAGGACCCCTGGGGGTCCTCAGACCACAGTTTGAGAACCACTAGGTCTTGGTCTGGTGTGTGCGTGTGCGTGTGTGTTGGGGGCTAATCTCACAAACCACTGGACTGATCAGCGCCACATTGCTTATGCATGCTGCCAGTAGGCCAAGGAAGTAAATCCCTGAATATTATTCGCATATAAAATCGTATTTATTTATTATTAATTATTCTTTTGGGGCGGGGGGTGCTGTTCTCCCACAATGTACTCCCAGTGAGTCAGCCAGCTAACTAAGCACCTTCAGATGCTTGGGTCTCAGGTTAGATCCCCCCACTGGGCTGTAAGTAGGAGACTGTATGTCTGACTGGCGGCACTACAATAACCGCTAATCAATGATTATGTATCAAATTGCAACGTGACTTCTCTTACGGGGTTTTTTAGATTGGGGGCCAAAAACATATCAATTTGGGGGTTTGTCACATGAACATGTTGGAGAATCACTGCCACCTGGTGGTTGGCTTACATGATATTTTTTCAGATCCACCATCTTTTCATATTTGGCCAAGAATGTCATTACAGTTTACAGTTTAGGCATTTAGCAGACGCTCTTAATCCAGAGCGACTTACAGTATGCAAGGACACAAGATAATACATCATCAACATAACATCAGAGAACCATAGGGAAGCCTGCTTCTCCCAATTTAGTCTTTATGCCAATTGACCCTTTTTAAGTCCCACCCATGGCGGGACTTGCCTATAGACCAATTATTTGTTTACCAACATTGAAACTGGACCCACAGGTGATTGTTTCATGCAATCAATTCTCAACCTGTTGTTTCGGGGTGCGCTGGTTTCAGCACACCCCAACCCCCTCTTGTGTGTTGGCTAGTGCTGCGCGTCCTAGTGAGACCTGACAGAATGGGTTTCATTTGCAACCAGTATGACGCTTGCAACCAGTGTGACGTCGTCTGTCTATTACTTGCTGTTGTTTGGTTGGACAAAAGTCCTCTCCATCCACAACCATTTGCAAAACGTGTTTTTTAGTTGCCTCGTATTGATATTAAACGTATTTAATTCATAATTTAAACGTCAGTAAAAGGGAACATGTTGGGTGCAGTATACTGGGCATAACATTTTTTTTTTAAACTGGATATTTCTCAAATCTTCTGCAAGGCGGAACAAGGCAGAAGGAGACTGTTGATTGGTCGGTCAGGGACCAATCAAAAGGATGACCACAGATGCTCTGTACTGTTTGGTGTTGGAGGGTGTTGACCAGTAGTTCCCAACTTCTTTTCCTTGGAGCCCCCTTACATCTGACATGCTGACACATGCACACACTCTTGTTTTTCAGACATATATATATACTGTAGCCTACACACTTCTCACAGCTGATCTATAAGCTGAATTGAAACGCTACTTTTGATGACAAATTGGACTGATTTCACATCGAGAACATCCAGTCAGAAAGTGGATGAGAGCAAATTAGGATTGTTTACATGGACTTGGACTTAGACTACCTCTAAACAGACAAGGTTTGAACTTCGGCGCCCGCCCAAAGGGGCCCCAGACCCCAGGTTGGGAAACAATGGTGTACATGTCTCCTCCAATACACGGGATGTTGGCAGCCGCCTCTTTTCACCTAGCCTGAAAGAGCGAGCCCTATCGATGGTCTTGAAGGGCGGATCCAAACCCAGGCGGTTGGATTCCAGCGCCGCTTCCTATTGCTTCACCAATCTATGTCCCCCCCTCCCCCCCGGGCCTGTGCACGGAACACGCTGACGTCACCAAATTTAGAGCGACGCCCCTCTGCACTCTGATTGGTTAGGAGATAACAGGGCTTAGAAACCCCCGTTCCTGCAAGGTTCTCCCAGGCTTTTTTTCTTTTGAAAAAAAAAAAAATGCATGGGTATCCGAGGCTACTTTTCACCTGACCCGGCAGGCATAACATACAGTATGTGGAGGAACATGCTATCCTTACCATTAAGGCTAATTTATGCTCCGTCGCAAGCTCACAATACGCGTCACATCTGTGATTTGGGCTTTACCCTTTCCACTGAACAGGCCAACCTGTAGGAGTCACTATAGTGCAGTGACAGAGATCGCCTCATAATCGGCTTCCCACCTGCAAACACGGCCAATTGTGTTTGTTGTCAGTTCATTATGTTGGATGTGGGGGATTTGAACCTCAGTCTCCGACAGGCAGGGAAGGTAGGTCATGGGTAACCTTTGAAAAAAATGCTTTATGCTTTAATCTTTCACTTTTTAAAACGTACATTTTACACTGGAAGTTGGACCCAGTATGCGAAGACCAAGAGGTATCAACGTTTGTCTGATATAAAATACGATCGTTCTCGTATGGGGTAGGGCTGCTAGAATATCAGTGGCAAGATCATGGTTATGATGAGGAAATTGTCCCTCTGAAGTGGGACCCTGTATGCGAAGACCATATCGATTATCGATTCTTGACTATCTTTTGACCTTGGACGTACCTTGAGCATTTTCTTCAAACACGGTTGATTTCATTACCTGACGTCTTTTTCTCTCTACCTGAGCTCTCTTCTTCTGTCTAATCTCGTCAGGTGTTAGCTAATGATAGAACGAGGACATATTTTGCTGTTGTCAATTGGATTGGATGTAGTCCGATAATGGGATCTCATCGATTTCATAACGTGGACATCTTCGTTCTGACTCCATTTGGAGTCAGAACGCCTGTGGGTAGTCAATACATCTTATCTCCTAACCTCCCTCCAATCACAGTAACAGTAACAGTAACAGTAACAGTAACAGTAGCCATGAGAAGTACACTGAACCCAACATCAACTCACCCAACTATTATATCGGCAGTGGTACGGCATATCTGTGACATCACTCAAATACGTCCATTTTCATTTTTCATGGCGTGGCACCTTGAGGGGGAGCTGTCTAGGACAATGGTTCTCAAACTCTCAAGAGTTACCAGTTATTTAGCTTGGGACTCCCTGGAACCCCCTAAATAACCCCTGGGGGTCCCCGGACCACACTTTGAGAACCACGAAGAGCATCTTGTCTGTAAGTGATTAAAGCTGTGATTAAAGCTGATACTAGCTGAAATGGCCAGATACATCTTGATAAGCTCACCATATCAGCCTCCTGAAGTGCTGGGTTCAAGGCGTGTATGTATGTTCTGACAGCCTTAATATGACCCTGACAAGCTTGTTTTGTGATTTTTATAACCGACGCGTGTAAAGTCCTCCAAATGGTCCCATAAAAATGATGATATGATAGCTGTACGCCTCAGAGAGTGCCAGAGAGAATATAAAGTCAACAAACGACTTGCTGAAGGCGTCTTTACCTGTTTATCTTGTTGAGAGCCTGGAACCATGGTCTCCAGGTTGTTTATGCTGGTGTTTGGATTGATATGGTGTCACGATGTGAGTGTGGTGAGTACCACTGCATATTCTACACTTGTTGAACGATTTCTTTTTATACATCTCGTTTAGTATCAATGGTTTTGCACTGGCCAACATTTGTGTGTTCTCATCTGGAATACAAACACATTACATTTATTTTTCTGTCCAATCCATAAACAATCATTTACACACACAGCTGCAATTATAGTTATTCGGTGAAACATGTATTTATTTTGCTAAACCAGTGCAAACCCATATCAGAGAACTTGGATGCCAGTCTAAGATGTCAGTCACATATGACACGACAGAAGAGCTCAGGGTTTTTGCCATAATGGAAAAAGAGTTTATTATTATTATTGCTAATCGGTAGTTGATTAAAAATGAGGATCTCTGTGTAGTTCCCTGCATGGTTAATAATAATCTACCTGCTTCAATAAAAATAAATGCACACATTTATAACTGATACAGACTAGCTACGCAAGTTCTAACAAATGTATCAGCAATGGCTGCAGATTACCTGCTGTTTCTTGTTCTCCATTCATTTACATTTAGTTTTATCTCTGCGACCCCAATCTACACTGTCAAATCATCCATGTTTAGCTCTGAGAGTGAACCAAGTTCTCAGAGTTACAGACCCGTAAGAGTCCATTTGCACCCCTGGTGGTCCCCGGACCCGACACTGAGAAACAGGATCTTCTTGGTTGCATTCGTACTTTTATACATTTTTGCTCTAGTTCAGTTAACCAGGCAGGAGAGGTGAGCGAATGTGATGTTTAACTTAACGGTGGTAGACACATGCATTGTATTAGAAGCTACTGTACCATTAGTACTCCATGGTACATTATTCATTAATGTCTGTGGATTAACTGTCATAATTTGTCCTATTTTCTGTAGACATCAGCAAAGCTGACAGGTGAAACAGGTAAGGCAAATGTTTTATTATGTCTCATTTGGTGGACCACACCGTTTTCACTCATTGTTTACTCCAGTCAAAGTAACAGTAGGCCCAACATAACTTGTGACTACATATAATACCTGGATATTGAGATGGAAAAAGTCTAAGAACGGGGTCTATTTTAACATCAGGTTCACCCCATTCACGCTAATGTATATCACCACATGGCTGGTTCTTAATTCTCATAAAAGATCATGTTACAAAGTAACATCTGTGGTTACACAGTGGCATCCAATTTAATAGTCTTTTCGGCGACACCTCTGGTACCTCTTATGTCTGTTAGAACTGCCATTCAGAATTCAGTTCAAAACTAAATCATTGTTTTACTGCTCGAAAGAAAATCCTCCTGCAGGTTCCTATAGCACCGAGGACATTTTTTAAATCAACACCCAACATTGTGAGAAACAATATTATTAGCTTTAAAATACATAAATGAATACATTTCCGGTACCTTAAGGCAGTGATTCTCAACCTTTTGAATTTCCAGGACCCCCAGTTTGATATGGCTTAGGCCATGGACCCCCATGTTTATATCCGGGAATAGACAATAAAATCCTCTCTGTTAATTTAACTGAGTGTTCAAATGACATTTGAATGGGTCCATTTGGTCCCGTGTGTACACTCTCCGGTAAGGTCCCTGGACCCCTGGTGGTCCCTGGACCTGACGTTGAGAACCAGTGCCTTAAGGGTCCTTTTGCTTTGAGGCAGGCTCCTGTTGATGTCCACCCTAATAATTTATTAAATTGATCTGAAATTGCACATGGGCATGCCCAATATATAGTAGGGCCTATAGTATATGTAAAGTCCGAAATTTAAGCTGTTTAGTATGATTTTTGTCAAGTCTACGGGATCTGACCATTTCTGTGTGTGTGCGTGGGGGGGATAAGACACAGAAACAACAAAAAAGACAAGAAAAGACATGCAGAGACCCTCTTAAAGACAGTTAGCTTGGCGTTGAAAGAGGCTAGCAGAAGACAGACCTTTGGCATCTTCTGCTGTTTCTGTCCCTATACGAGCCTTTTGTTTTCTTTCTGCATCTATTTTTATGTACTCTGCACGATTGGGCATGTGCTTTACGCCTGCTAGTCTGCTAGATATTAATGTTTGTTACAGTAGACAGTCAAGCAGTTCAGTATTGATTATGTCACCATATACAGGCTATATACGAGCCCCACTTTCATTCAAATTAAAGTTAAATATCAAAAAATATGTAGAACATAAACTGACAAAAAAATGTGGAGGTGCTAAGGTTAGCCTAATGGCAGTGTGCACAGTAAATATGGCTCTGACCAATCCAACGGTTTGCAAGATTAGCTCCAGTCAGACACAGAAAGACAGACAGACACAGACAGACACACACACAGACAAGCAGACAGACAGACAGACAGGCACGCACGCAGGCACACACACACAGCATTAAAAAAATAGAATCAGGGATCTGCAGACAAACATGTCACTTTTCTAGACGTCTCGCCCCCTAGGAGCCACACCGTAAAAAAATAATTTAAAAATAAATAAATCATGGGTCTTCATGAGAATCGCTTTAGTGTCTGTTGAACTGCTTCAGGTAAGGTGTTGTCTGGATGTGTGCATGAACCTTCTCTGGCAAAATGGATGGAGCGTGGGATATTTACTGATCACCCGGGGAGAGGAAGTAACTTTCCCTAACACTGGATCCCCTGCTGTGGTTGGAATAGGTCAAAGATTGTTGGATGACAACTGACGTGGTCTGCTGCAGGGAACATCATATAGGTCTCAAGTTTCTCTGATGACTCTCGTTTCAGAAGGTGGTTATGATGAGGAGATAATGGGATAAGAATTGTTTGACCCTTTAGGGTTTGTTCCTGGAGGTCGAAGGTCACACAGAGCAGCTAATTGATTGACATTTGTGTTTCTCTCCAGTGATTCTCAATCTTTTTTATTTCAAGCTTTTTATCTCTGGGACCTCTGAGTCTACTCTGTAAAATCCTCAGTGTTAATTTAATTCCGAGACTGTACAAATGGAACGAAATGAACCCGTTAGGTTCCATTTGGTTCCATTTGTACACTGAGTTACAGACCCATAAAAGTCCATTTGGTTCCTAACTGTCAATCGTTTATCTGAGGACCCCCTGTAATCCTCTCAAGGACCTGGGACCTGGGGTCCCCCGGGACCCAAGGCTGAGAACCAGCGCTCTATCACAAGCTCTCCTCTGTCCACTATCTTCACGGTATACGGTAGCGATCACATCATACCGTCTCCGGCGGGATCCCAAGGCTCTCCCGAGTCATATCCCCACGATGATCCGGGATAGTTCACGTTGACATTTATTCCTGGAAGCCCTGGATCCTCCCAGGGGAAAGGATAGTTCACTATGATGGTTGGATGGCAGTTGACATTTATCCCTGGAATAAATGTCAGATTGTTCGGTCCAATGTTGGTCTCCGGTTGGACCCCACACCTGCATTGACAGGTGTACATCTCATCTTCCGGTGTCATAGATTGGTGGCCTTCAAACCGGGTGTCCGGGCGGATCCCACAGCTGCTTCGTGCCGTCTCGTCAATATGGCGGCCATACACCTCGTCTTCGGGTGTCATAGAGTGGTGAACCTCGAACGGGGTCTGCGTTTGGCTACCGTGCCTGCTTTGTGATGCCTCATCAACACGATGATTGTAGATCTCTGGTGTCGTAGGTAGGTGACCCTCAAACCGGGTCTCCGGTTGTACCCCACACCTGCTTTGTGCCGTCTCGTCACTGTGACCGCTGTAGATCTCGTCTTCTGGTGTCATAGAGTGACCTTCAAATCGGTTCTCTGGTCGGGTTCCGTGTCTGCTTTGTGCCATTTCGTCGATATGGCGGCTGTAAATCTCATCTTCTTGTCTCATAGGGTACTGGCTCTCCAGTTGGCCACGTCTTTGTGCTGTCTCATTGGTATGATGGTTGAACATCTCGTCTTCTAATCCCGTAGGGTGATAACATTCATATCGGTTCCCCGGTTGGATGCCACCACGCCTGCTCTGTGCTCTCTCGTTGATATAACGGTTGTACATGTCTTCCTCTGGTCTCCCCAGTTGGATCTCACGCCTGCTTTGTGCCGTCTCGACAATATAACGGTCATACATCTCGTCTTCCAGTGGTCTTCTAAGGTGGTGACGTTCGAACCGAGACTCCGGCTTTTGTGCTCCCTCTTGAAAAGGAAGGCTGTACATCTCCTCGGCTTCTGGCCTCGTAGGGTGGTAACGTTGGAACCGGTTCCCCGGTTGGATCCTAGGCCCGCTTTGTGATTTCTCTGCAATGTAAGGGCTGTACATGTCGTTGTCCGGCCTCATAGGTTGGTGCCGTTCATACGACCTAGGACACAGTTCTGTTCGCCTGCGACGGCCATTCTGTTCCTTTGATCTCATTCTATAGGTCCGAAAGGTATTCTGTAACTCCACATCAACTTACACTGCAGTTATACCATGTCATGCCATGTCATGATTACGCTAGATGTTACGCAAATGGTAGACGTGACGTCATGCAAACGCAATCGATTATTTGCAGCCTCAAAAAAGCTATGTCGTTTTTTGGCATCAATGATATATCATTAGTGCGGTATCCGTTGACAGAGTACTTGGAGGCCAGTCTATGACATCAGTCACACCAACTCTGGAAGGGGGGGATCTCCACATATGAACAATTGTTTCAACCAATCAGCATATCCGATTGACTGACAGACAGACAGACAGACAGACAGACAGACAGACAGACAGACAGACACACACTGAAGTGCTGACCGACACTAATAACAGAGGCAGGGTTTTTGGTTTGCTGCAAAAGCAGATTTATTAGGACAAAGTTAACAAAAGCGGGGAGGGGAGGGCAACAGTCCACAACACACATTCTTGTCTGGGGTATTTCCATAAGGTTATTTGAGTCCAAGCACAAGCCCCTACGTTGCCTCTGAAAGAACACAAATAATAATCGGTTCTGCACAGTTATTGCAATAAACCATTTTAAGCATAAAGTTTAGTGTGTATATATATCCCTTACTGCCCGGTTGCCACAAACTGAGGAGAGACCTTGCAGTACTAGTTGATCAGGATTAACCAGACGTCATCATTTCAAGCTGATTAAGAATGTGAACAGGCACGTACTGCATAGAAAAAACATAACATGCTGCTGTTTATTGGAGCGATGCGCCTCTAGGCCTAACACTTTTTTTGTCTATTTCTTTCATCTGTAGAGGTGGATGTGGACGAGGGCCAGGACTGGGACATTTTTTACATCAATAAAGGTTTGTAAGAGCATGTGTAATTGTTTGTAAACTGTTTTATACCCAACCCAACCCAAAATGTGTCCTTTTCAATAACAAATCCAACGCCACCTTTTTCATTGGCAGGCACAGGGCTAGACTTGGTGGAAGGTGATATTGTGCAAGATGAGGTGAGTTGGTTAACCACTTAAACCCCAGCATCCATATTGTGGGCAAAGCTTTCGCAGGAAATAGCCGATTGATGTTGAGAATCACTCAATTAATCAATCAACATATTAACCCATTAAGAGTCTTAATGGGTTAATATGTTGATTGATTAATTGAGTGATGACGCATCTGTGTCACTTTAGATTTCTTTGGCTATTCAAAAATAGCAGATATACAAGCTCATAGCGCAGCACCGAGTGCTGCGCTATGAGCTTGTATAAAAAAAAAAATCTGCTAAACCTGATAGGGTTGCTGCTAAAAAAAAAAATATTGAAAAAAAAAATTGGGATTTTTTTTCAAGAAACTGTTAGGATTTAGATTTTTTTTAAAGAATCGCCTATAAGCCAATCAGTCAAACTCTGTACTAGTTGACTGGTGTTAATGTTGTTTGCCTTTTGTCTATTCAGTCCGAGGGCCGGAACTCCATCATAGGCGATCGGTATCGCTGGCCAAGAACCATTCCCTATTACCTGGAGAAGGACCTGGGTGAGACACTGCATGGCTCATGGAAGATCACACTGATTTAGGTGTGATCTTCTGATCCGTGGATGGGCCACCAAATCTGTTCCGTGGCCTATCTAGACCCGCAGGGCCGGCCGCTGCTATAAGCAATATAAGCAGTCGCTTAGGGCCACAACCACTAGGGGGGGCATCTTTTTTTTTTTTTTTTTTTTTACTTTCAAATTGCAATGATGTCAAGTATCTCCTATCCAACAACTAGCGTTATTATTTTAATATTCAATAAAAATAAAAAATATCTCTTGACATAATGATTTCATAATGGGGGTGTTTGGGGGGGCCAGCAAAAAAAAATCTTGCTTAGGAGACTGGAATCAGATATCGTCTCTATCGGGCAGAAACCTTTTATCTCTGTATTTTAACTTTTTGTGTTTTTGCAAATTAAAGCCCTATACTTGATCATATACTACAGCGTCACACGAAAGTATCAAAACTAGCAGATACAAGCTCGAAACGCCACGCAAAGCGACGAGCTTCGAACCTGTCAAGTGCGGTATATAGAGTATATAGAGTATATAAACCACATGGAAACTGATTTTTGTGAATCAGATTTGAACCACATTCCAATTGTGGTTTGAAATGTGATTCACATCTGATTTCGAAACTTGTGTCCCAGTCTAATGAAACCTGATTTATACGTCGATGTACAGTGGTGTCACTTGCCGAAAATAGCCGATCTATAAGCTCACGTGAGCATTGATCGGCAATTTTTTTGGCACAGTCTGAATACACTAATCCATTCTGATCTCTTGCAAATAGCATGTGTAGACAGGCAGTCCGAAAGATCAGATTTGAGAGACAAATCAGATTTGTCTGCAGTCTGAACCAGGGCTATAAGGTCTATAAATTCATAAATAAAATGAAATGAGCTCCTCTGATCAGTGTGTTTTGTGTGTATTGATGTGTAGAGATGAATGCAAAGGGAGTGATCCTCAAAGCCTTCCAGCAGTACAGACTGAAGACGTGCATCGACTTCACGCCCTGGAAAGGAGAAAATAACTATATTTCTGTGTTCAAGGGCAGTGGGTGAGAAAACATGACTCATCTTATGATGATATGTTTTTTATTTCTTCCCTGAGTGGGTTCCCAGATTTATGATAATATAACCGTGATATTAAGATAATATATTATATCATCAATTATAATTTTAGCTATGATGGTGAATTATTAATATAATAATAATATTACTAATTAAATAGCTTTTACTCCTGTCCATGGAGGGCTATAGAAATGTTGAAGTGTACAAATGCATATATATATATATATATATATATATATATATATATATATATATATATATATATATATACACATTTGTATATACTGTCAGTGTTACAGACTTTACAGTTTACTCACTTTGGAGAAGTAGTTTGACAGGTTATAGATAGGTAAAGTGTCATGTAATATTGTGGTGTTTTTCCATAAGGTGCTTCTCCTCTGTGGGGAACCAGCACGTCGGGAAGCAGAGGCTGTCCATCGGGCGGAACTGTGACCGCCTGGGCACCGTGGAGCACGAGTTCCTGCACGCCCTGGGCTTCTGGCACGAGCAGTCCAGAGCCGACCGCGACGACTACGTCAACATCATGTGGGACGAGATCGAAGCAGGTATAACCGTCGTCATGGCAACGCACACACCAGTGGTTTCTCAAACTTTAGAATTTCAAGGACCCTTAAAGAGGTGGTGCCATGGTTTTGCACTTTTTCTGTTTTTCATGTGTCTATGAGGTTGATAGAACTTCATTATGTTTCATGTCTTCTTTGACTATTTTGAGTTTCTTCCTGGAGGCTGAAACCTTGAGGGTCAAACGTGCCAATAGAAAAACAGCACTTTAATGACACAGTAAAATTATACCCTCCCCCTCATTATCATAACACAACAGGTGTGGGCATGAGGAGGAGGGACTAGGACAGGTGGGTGGTGCTAAAGTGGTGGAGGAGGTGCTAAGGGGAGAACCAGGTATACTTAATGAACTGGAGGCGTGTCCACATGAAAACATAATTTTAACACTTTCTGTACACTTTTTTGAAAAAAATCTTCCTCCTAGTATAACCATAATACCTGATGATTATGTTTTAGGGGGGGGGAAATCACTGAAAATCACGGCACCCCGTCTTTAACTCTGGCAATGTACAAATGGCAATGTACAACTCTGGCAATGTACAAATGGAACCAAATGGACCCTAACGGGTCCATTTGGTTCCATTTGTACACTGCCAGAGTTACAGAATTGACCACGTAAATTGGTCAATTTAGAACCCCCTCAAGGAACCTTAACTTTTTCATTGCCACACTTATTTCAGACTGTGTCGTCCCAGTGCCACAAAAAAGGTGCATTTTTCCTCCGTTTGTTTTTTAACATTGAAGTGAATGGAGCAGCAATTTTTTGGATAGCGTTATCTCCTAGTTCCTTTGAGATAAACTAAACAAAACAAGACCAAGAAAAGAATATATATATATAAAAAAAAAAAAAATTGTCCTTTCCGTCCGTGGCCATGATAGCCATAGAGCCATCGGACGGGAATTCCCGTTTTTGGCAATAAAAGAGTTAAGAGTCCCTGGACTTCTCAAAGTCCCAAACTTTGAGAACCACTATAACGACAGCAACGACACAGCCCATTCATTACTCTTTCTTTGACAGGCAAAGAGCACAACTTCAGAAAACGCGACGACGTGGAGTCCAGCGCGCTGAACGTGCCCTACGACTACGGCTCCGTCATGCACTACAGCAACCTCCTTCAACGTGGCCTCGGCGCCCACCATCGTCACCAAGATCCCCCACTTCATGGACGTGATTGGCCAGAGGATGGAGTTCAGCGAGAACGACCTGCTAAAGCTCAACCGCCTCTACAACTGCAGTGAGTGAGTCCTGTTGTTATAGTCCGCCTGGCGGGGTCAGGGTCACGCAACTCACTTTTTAGGGCACTGGTTCTCAAAGTGGGGTCTGGGGACCCCCAGGGGTCCTTGGGGGGTTAATATAAAAAAATTGTTAATATAGCATCACAATAATCTTTACCTTTTATACTTTGGCTATTTTTGAAAAATTGTGCAAACCTTTGGATATATATTTTTTGTTTGTATTCAAATCTTTGCTTTTGGGGGGTCCCTGGAACAAAATATTTGAGATGGGGGTCCGCGGTCAAATACATATAATTTTGAGGGTCCTTAAATTGACACATATTAGCCGGCGGGACCCCCATTTGAAGACATATGCCAGGGACGCCCATAATAGAAGGTTTTTTACGGCTATAGCAGGGATGCCATGAACCATTTTAATATAAGGACCCCCCAGTTTGATATGCATTATTTTGATAACGATGGACCCCCAATTTACACTGTAGTATCAACAGTGTTAATGTTAATGTTAGTGTTAATTTAACTCTGAGAGTGTACACTCCATTTGTACACTTTCAGAGTTACAGACTCATAATGGTCCATTTGGTTACAATACTATCAATCATTTGGCTGGGGACCCCTATAGAACCCCCTCAAGGACCCCTGGAGGTCCCCGGACCCCACTTTGAGAACCAGTGTTTTAGGGGTCGTGAGTAAATATCCCAATTTTTTTTTTCCCTCTCTTTTTTTTCCAGAAATGTTCAAAAGAATTTCAGAAATGTTATAAAATAATATATAAATCCATAAATATAAAAAGACTTTTAAGAAATGGTGAAAATAGCAGATCTACAAGCTCACAACATGTCGCACCGTGATGCGTTGTGAGCTTGTACATCTGCTATTTTCACTGAAATAGGACTATATTTTCAGTTATACCTTTTAGACCCGAGCTTCTAAAAACACCTTCTAAATTCAGATTTCCAGGAAATAATAAATAAATGTTGCTATATATATAGCGACAACTAAAATGACACAGACGCGTTCCCGGCTTGAAAGGTATAACAACGTACAGTAGGTGTTCCAGGTCTACATGGGTTTAATACAAGCTGTCACTTAACAGTTAGTACACAGAAAAAGCTCTGTAGACATGTATTATTATGATTAAAAGTAGCCTACTTATTACATAACAGTAATATAATATAATCAGTAATATAATCAGCAATTAAAGCGCTGTTGGCTACTATTGCTATATTAGATTACAGCTCCCTGCCTCCCTCATATCTCTAATAATGGCGTAATTAGAAAAACTAAGTACAATAATGATTTATAAATGATGGACTATGAATTCACTGAGATTAGTGGTGGACAGAGTTCTGTATCATTCCCATGTCTCACTACTGTAACCTGACCAAGAAGTATTTGGTCAGAGCAGTGTTGATTTCGTCGACAGCGCGACCCGTTGTAAGCTTGTAGATCTGCTATTTTCAGCATGCAACAGAGTGTAAAATCAGCCATTACGACGCCATCAAGGCACCGACAAAATACATTATAGTCGACTAAATCAACTGTAGATTTAGTCGACTATAATCTTATGATATTTTGTCGACTAAAACTAGACAAAAACTAAAACATTTCAGATGACTAAAATATGACTAAAACTAAATGGAATTTTATTCAAAAGACTATGACTAAAACTACATCAAAATGTGTTGTCAAAATCAACACTACGTTGCGCCTGTTGACACACAAGGTCACGGACTGCTCACGAGACTCAAGACCTCGCTTTCGGCGCGCCTGCCTTGTAAAGTCAACCAAAACAAGCATTTGCCCCAAAACATTGGCCTGGCAACGTAGGGAACATATCGGGATGGGCCCTTGTAAATGGAAAAGAGCACAATTTTATTACAGTACACAAGGAAAAAAAAGGCAAGAACATCCATCTCAGTCTCTGTGTGCATGCAGGCTCTTCCATCACCTTCCTGGATTCCTGTGACTTTGAGAAGGAGAACATCTGTGGGATGATCCAGGGGCTCGGCGCCACGGCTAAATGGGAACAGCGCACCTCTGTGGCCGGAGGACCCCACACTGACTACACCAACATGGGACAATGTCATGGTAACTATGATGTGCTCTTCTCCACTACGAGAACTTAGGTGAAACGCTTGGTGCCAAGTAACGTATTTCACTGGGTTCTGCATGTGTTTCTATACGCTACAGATGAGATGTGAGTTCCGTTAACCCAGCACTCACAGAAGTTATACTTGTGTATAAATGTTAAAAAAGTAGCAAAAATAGCTGATCTACCAGCTTACATGTTGCATCGCAACGTGTAGTGAGCTCGTAGATTGGCTATTTTTGTTTTGTTGTTTCCCTCCCTGTTCAGAGCTGGTTCTGAATATAATCAAAACATAAAATGAATACAAATAAATAAATAGAGCCCTTAACAGACGACGTCACACTGGCTCCAATCGTCATACTGGCTCCAAATGAAACCCATTCTGTCAGGTCTCGCTAGGACGCGCCTCACTAGCCAACACACAAGAGGGGGTTGGGGTGTGCTGAAACCAGTGCACCCCGAAACAACAGGTTGAGAATTGATTGCATGAAACAATCACCTGTGCATCCAGTCTCAATGTTGGTAAACAAATAATTGGTCTATAAAAAATCCCAGAACTCTAGACTAAGATGTTAGAGAGAGAGACTAGTGGAGAAGAGTCATTTTATGGTTGATTGCGCTCGGGTGTGCATGCTGAAAATAGCAGATCTAGATGACTAAAACTAAATGGAATTTTATTCAAAAGACTATGACTAAAACTAAATCAAAATTTGCTGTCAAAATCAACACTATTTTCAGCACCTTGGACAGTGGCCTGGTGAATCTGGGCACACCCGCTCAATATTTAGGCAGGCCAGGACACCTGCATTCATGATTTCACCTTGCAGACAACAGTTCCACCTCCCTTTTCCCCTTATACGTAGAATTGTAATAGGAAATAAGATATATTTTAATTGCACAGTAAAGAAGTCTGCATAAGTGCAAGATCAATCTGGGAACCCATTCGGTAAAAAAAAATAAGAGATGTTTTTTCCCCTTAGTTTTTGCCTCTGGGGGAACCACCTCCTTCTTTTTCCACTTCCTCCTGGGTGCTTCTGTGTTTATTCCTACTAACAACAACACTACATGTTTAGGGCAGTGGTGCTGTCTTGAGAAATTAGTGCAAGATTAACCACTTTCATTAAATGTCTTTTACATTTTCAAAACAAAATTCCACTCCAAAATGTTCATAAATAGCGACAATAGGCGAGTTTGTAGATCTGCTGTTCTAGCTGTTGTACCACATATAGGGATAAGTATTTAAGCTTTAATTTATAAAGGAAAAAGTAAGTATTAATTGGTTAAAAACCAATACAAACCTGTAATGTTGGCAAAGACCCTCAGTCTTCCCTCTGGGTCGAGTGTGTCGTACTCTCGCACCATAACGAGCAGGTAGTCGTCAGCGCCACTGGTGTTGTGGAAGAAGAACTGCAGGCATTGGTCTCCGGTTGCCGGGTAGAGAATCCTGCTCTCCAGACGCGCGCGCTCACCAGGTGCAGCGGACGCTGTGTTGAAGTGCATGAAATGTCCCTGTCCTGTGAGCAGCAAGGAGACAAAAACAAGTGGTTTACTACAGTGGTGAAAAAATAGACAATTTTGCGCTCTAAACTCAAGGCCTACCAGGGCTGCAGACAGGTGTGAGGGGCCACAAAGGCCTTTTACTTGTAACAGAGTATTGTTAAATTGTGGTATTACTACTTTGACTTATTAAAATAATCCCTGTCTAATAAGCCTTATATGCCATAATACATTATAATTTCCCTCTATAACAAAATAATTAAATCAAAAACACTATAAATATTGTATTTATTTTAAAATGAGTTCATCTTTTACTCAAGGGGGACAACGGCCGTCGAAGGTAGTGGTGTCATTTGTCCATTTGTGGTCCAGCTCTATGGAACGTATGGAATGCATGTGCTAATAAAAACGTAGTCCTTTTGGACACCTATACGGAGACGTAGTGTTGATTTTGACAGCAAATTTTGATGTAGTTTTAGTCATAGTCTTTTGAATAAAATTCCATTTAGTTTTAGTCATATTTTAGTCATCTGAAATGTTTTAGTTTTTGTCTAGTTTTAGTCGACAAAATATAAGATTATAGTCGACTAAATCTACAGTTGATTTAGTCGACTAAAATGTATGTTGGTGGTGCCTTGATGGCGTCGTAATGGCTGATTTCACACTTGGTTGCATGCTGAAAATAGCAGATCTACAAGCTGTGAGCTTGTAGATCTGCTATTTTCAGCATGCACACCCTAGCGCAACCAACCATAAAATGACTTGTCTTTTAGTTCTACTGGATCTCTTCTCCACTAGTCCCTCTCTCTAACATTTTAGTCTAGTTTTTATTTGTTGACGAAATTGTCAATATATTTAGTCTTAGTTTTAGTCATCATAGCTTAGTTTTTATTTCGTTTTCGTCAATGAAAAAAGGTAGTCGACCAACATTTTTCGCCATAGTTTTAGTCGACGAAATCAACACTTCGGAGACGAACAGGTGCGTCGGAGTAATGAACTTGAAGAGCAGAAAAAAATAGGAGTCCTGCTCACTGTCTTCACTTACAACAATGTATTGATAGGGATACAACGTTTCGGTCATATTGTTCATATTAACCCAAGTTGGTTTTTAGTTATGTTTAGGTTAAGTACGATTTATTGCTGGACCATACATGGACAAATGGCATCATCAACTTGCGACAGGGGTTAATGTTTAATTTTAGTTATAGAGGGCAATTATAATGTACTGGCAGTGGCTCAGGGGTAGAGTGGCCGGTAAAGCGGACGGAGGGAAACCGCGAGGTTCCCAGTTCGATCCCGGGCTCCCCCAGAGTTAGTGTGGAAGTGTCCTTGAGCAAGACGCTGAACCCCTAATTGCTCCCGATGAGCAGGTTGGTGCCTTGCATGGTTTCCACTGCCATCGGTGTATGAATGTGTGTGTGAATGGGTGAATGTAATGCACAATCTATGTAAAGCGCTTTGGATAAAAGTGCTATATGCACCATTTACCATTTTATTAATTAAAGGGTCTACACCATGAAAATCACTTTTTTCTTGGTTTTTTGTATTTTTTGGGGTCCCCAGTGTCTCTTATACCCAAAAAAATGTTTTTTTTTTAAATTCAGTCATTCCTGTGTCTGAACAGGCGATCTCAGAATGGAAATGTTTATGATGTCATAAACATTAATGATGGCAAACCCAATGTTAAATGAAAAGTGCCCGAATTGCTCCGAAACTTTTTCTACCCCCCCTAAGTGGGGGTCTACGAACAAATACTTCGGGCTCGGATTTTGGCTCCGCCCCCCGGAAGTGGGTGAAACAGGCACCTCAAACACTTGGTGGAATTGTTCAAAAATGTTCAAAGTGTTTTTTTTTCGATTTTGTATTTTTCTTAGATGCTTCTTTTAATGCAGAATTTTTCCTTTTTTTTTTTTTTTTTTTTTTTTTTTTTTAAATATTTCTTTTTATTAACAGACAGAATTGCTCAGTAGCCCCCCCCTGCACAAGAGGACGTTTTGGTATTGCAGCTGAAAGTGCTGTATAAGCCAGAGACAATTGACTTGGGATGAGTATATCTGAGTGATGATTTAGGCTCAAACCTTTTGAAAAAGGTTTGAGGGACATACACCATATGATATTAAATATAAAAAAAAAAAATTAAATTCATGGTGTAGCTCCTTTAAGGCATATAAGATGTATTAGCCAGGGATCCTTTTGATAAAATGTGAGTACTTCTTCCACCACTGGTTTAGTATTGATGGGGTAACATCAGGGCTTAGCATGGTCAGCAGTTATTTATTATGCCATTAAAAGATAATTGTTATCTATCAATCTTTAATGCCTACGTATCATTTGTTGTGCAGACTATAACTCACCTTTAGATGAAGGTTGGTGGTGTTGTAAATAATCTCTTGTATTTAAAGCTGCAATCTGTAAGCTTCATGTTCTTTCTGGGATTTTACTAGTTATATTTGTATTAACATACTCAACCATACAGATATAGTTATATTGTATTAACATACTCTACCACACAGATGGATATTTGAATTAACATACTCTACCATAAAATGGGTTAACTAATCTGTTAAGAATCAAGATATTGTGGTAATTCATTAAAATACAAAGTTCCGTATTGAAGCTTTAAAACATAAATAGCTCAATCAGAAGTAAACACTGGGGACAGTTTACCGTCATGATAACAACAAAGTGACCTGTGGTACTCATTCATGTATAGCTATGGCAAGTTTATGGCAAAGTGTGTGTTCATGACAAAGAACTCAAATCCCATCAGGTCAATTAGCTGAATACAGTGAACATGGTGAGAATGGTGCATTGGTCAAATTATGGCTCATTTCAACTACAACCCAGAACCTTCCATAACCTGAAAGTTTCCATAAAATAAGGCAATCTCAATCAACAAACAAGATAAAAGTAAGGCAGACTGCCACGTGCAGTGCCATATCTAGATGTGCTTGACCTCCCTATGTACTGCAAATGAGCCTTGAAATTGATTGGAGCTCCTATTTTTTTTTTTTTCAGTAGAACTTATAGGCCCACATTCCTTATTTATGATCCACATTTACGTTGGCAATGTAAACATGTAAGCATTGTGTTTCATTTCATGTGAGGATGCATGTTTGTCTGGACAGAAATGGACAAATACTCCAAACTGGAGAAAGTTTGACTGGAAATATGTACTTTAGAACTCAAGCCATAATGGCTAAATGGAACATGTTCAGGATTATGTTGGAGAGGTTGTGGCCACCAAGGAGATATTACTATGGGTTTGTCCAAATTTGCAAAGGTACTGCCAGGATGTTACAAAAAGAAATAGAACTTATTTTGGAACTGAAATTATGTCTAGATTTTTGGTTCTTTATTTACCCAGGGTAGTAGCTGAGCACAAGTGCTCATTTTCAGCAACACCCTGCACATAGAAACGCACAGACAGACAGACACATTAAAACCTGGGAGCTGACCAGTACAACCACAGGCTTATGCTGTTGGCCACTAAGCAGCTCCACTGGAGCAGTTGGGGTTCTGTGCCTTGCTCAAAGGTACTTCAGCGGTGTTGGGGAAGTGGTGACCATTCACTTCCCCAACGAGGGCACTCCTCTAACCTTTAGGCCACCACTACCCATCCATGTATCCATGTTTTAAATTATATAGGGAAAAAGAAAATCTATCTATTAAGGACCTTACTCTTCATAGCTAAAACAGCTATTACAATTTCATGGTTGCTGCCACAACCACCAAACATAAAACAATGGAAGTGAATTGAGGTGTTTCCTATGGAAAAGATTACAGCCAGAATATAGTTGAAAATGGACATATGTGGATACTATGGACCTATGGATAGCCTACGAGCTATTTCAAAAACAAAGAGCAATATATATCATTGATATTGTTATATTTGTGTTTCATTTTTGTGTTTATTCGTTTCCTTCTTTTTACTTAAGTTAATCATTTTACTGGTATTGTTCTGTATTTGTATGATTATTAATTATTATTATATAAACAGGTTGGGTTGTCATGATATTCTTATGTCAAAATATGAATTACATGACTAATGTTTATGTTATATTGGTCAGTTTATTTTATTTTTCTCTTGGTGGTGCTGTGTTTATTAACCATGAAATAGTGGACTGTAACTTCTGTTAATTATCAATAAGGGAATCTCTATCATCAAACAAAATGAAGGCAGACTGCCACGTGCAGTGCCAGGTTTGGATGTGCTTGCAGTTTTTGGAGCCTGATCACCCTACGTCCTACAAATGGGCCTTGAGCTTGTTTGGAGGTCCTAGCAGGGGAGTGGAGCTACTATCACCGATGAGCGCCAGGGAGAAGGTCCTCTGACACCGAGCGCGGAGCTTCGGGAGTGGACACACATGGAGAGGGAGGAAGGGGACACCCGCCTAACCAGCCAGATCAGCCGAATCAACCCAGACAGATGCCACCGTAGATCACCCTCACATCCGATATAATCATTGATCCTCCAGGTATATATTCCTTTAAATTTTCCCATCCCTATCATTCACGGTTTTATTGTCCAGTTCAAAATGTATACATTGAGTAGCTATATTCATGCATCGCATTGTCCATCTCACATACAAAGTTAAATGTAGTTCTATATCCTAATCATTTTTCTTTTGAACAGTAACTTGGTTTAACAGCAGTTTTTCCCATGATGCATTGTTGACAAAAAAGAAAAGAAAAGGAAGGCAGACTGCCACGTGCAGTGCCAGGTTTGGATGTGCTTGCAGTTTTTGGAGCCTGATCACCCTACGTCCTACAAATGGGCCTTGAGCTTGTTTGGAGGTCCTAGCAGGGGAGTGGAGCTACTATCACCGATGAGCACCAGGGAGAAGGTCCTCTGACACCGAGCGCGGAGCTTCGGGAGTGGACACACATGGAGCGGAGAGGGAGGAAGGGGACACCCGCCTAACCAGCCAGATGAGCCAAATCAACCCAGACAGATGCCGCCGCAGATCACCCTCACATCTGAAAGTAATCCCTGATCCTCCAGGTATATATGCCTTTCAATGTTCCCATCCCTATCATTCACGGTTTTATTGTCCATTTCCAAATGTATACATTGCATAGCTATATTCATGCATCGTATTGTCCATCTCACATACAAAGTTAAATGTAGTTCTATATCCTAATCATTTTTCTTTTGAACAGTAACTTGGTTTAACAGCAGTTTTTCCCATAATGCATTGTTGACATGTAAATCAGTCTCTTTTGATTGGTTCCCACCAGATGGTCAGCCCATCCCCACCCCTCCTCTTCCTCCACACACACACACGCACGTACTCACGCACACACACACACACACACACACACACACACACACACACACACACACACACACACACACACGCTTGCACATGAACGCACACACACACACACACACACACACACACACACACACACACACACACACACACACACACACACACTCACACACACTAGGGGGCGAAAACATGAGCGTGGAGATATTGCTGCATGGGAGGTTTTCATTTAATATATGATTTGATCTAAAATGTATGAATCTCTGCTTAGTGCGTACACATCACTTCATTCCTTTTTAACTGTACATTGGCCTACATTTTTGGGGTTTGATCGTTTTGTTTCACATTTGCGTTGTTGGCAACATAAACATAAAGCATTGTATTTCATTTCTAATTGCACTTTCGTTTGAATTATTTTGCATAATGCTTTAATACCAGTGGTGTAAAGTAACTAAGTAGGCTACACGTACTCAAGTACTCTACTTAAGTAAACTTTTGAGGTATTTTATCAAATACCATCTCAGAGGAAATATTGTACTTTTACTCCACTACAATTATATGAAAACTGAAGTTTCTAGTTACTTTTTAGATTTGGATTATTAATACAAAACCTACATGAACCACTTCAGCCCTATATTTTGGCTATTTGAAAGTAGCGTCGCATTGTGATGCTTTGAGAGCTTGTAGATCGGCTATTTTCCAAAAAAGATTTGTTATACATTTTGTACTTTTACTTTTGGTACTTTGAGTATATTTTGATGTCAATACTTTTGTACTTTTACTCAAGTTCATTTTTAACACGGGACCTCTACTACGTAACAGAGTATATCTACATTGCTGTATTGATACTTTTACTTATGTTTAACACAGCGGTTCTCAACCAGTGGTCCGGGGACCACCAGTGGTCCTTGAGGGGGTTCCAGGGGTTCCCCAGCCAAATTAATAGTTAGGAACCAAATTGACCCACCAATCATGATGATACAGTGTAGATTGGGACCCCCAGAAATCAAAATGGTTGAGTCCCTGTAGTTAGGGAATTTTAGCAATATGTGTGGACCATCTGTGAAAAAATTTACTACCAATAGCTTTCTTCACCAATGTGTTCTTATAGGTGTCTAGAATCACCTCTCAATTAATATAAACCCAAATCCTCGTGGAAAATCCTGGAGAGCCAATCAAAGTTAAGGAGCCCAGAGGGCTTGGGTGAAAAATATGTAAGTCTAAAATGAACTTGTGAGGTGTCTAACTAGGGGTTTTCAGGGGTGCTGAATCCATTCCAACCATTATTTTTGAGTAAAAATGTCTCCCTGGCCATCTAATATTGGTATATTGGTTATTGTTAGTGTATAATCAGTGTATAATCAATGGTAGGGGATTGGGGTGTTGTTGAATTGATTCTATTCTGAAAAATAAAATAAGAAAATATTGCTAAACACTTGATAAGAGTGTACACGGGATACACTGTCTGCATGTGGGGAAGGAGCGGGAGTGTTGCATCCTGACAAATATGTCTGGACGATTTTAAGGTACGGTAGTTTATCTACTTTTTGGCATTTATTTTCCTCTGCTGGCAAAACTTTTGATTACTGTGAATTTAGATGTCAATTTTCTCTAGCCTATTGCTTACATTGAACAACCATTAGTTAAACAATCATGACACTTGTCTTTTAGTAGACAACATGGAAGAGGATTCTGTAGCTTGTGGCTTAAGGTGCTTCATCTGTGGTGGTCCTGAGACTGAGCTCTCAAAAGTCACCCAAAAAGGCTATGCATAGATTTTGTCTTATTCTGAGAGTGTGGATGATGCAGCATTAATCAGAAGACTTCATGAGGACTGGAAAAACTGAGATGACCCCAAACTAAGATACCATTTGGAATGCAAAACCGAGCTATACAGTTGTGCAAGAAGTATATCCACTGGAAGTTTTTTTTCATTGTGATGAAAGTTGCCACTTGCAGATTTCAATCCTATTCTATGTTGTGAGTGACATCATGATTTAATAAAAACTTTAAACATAATCTATTCTTTAGAGCAAGATGAGCAAGACCAACGGCCAGACAGGAAGAAAAGACGCAGGGCATTGTCTGGGTCAAGTAGTTCAAGTGCTAGCTGGCACACTTGATCTACCATAATACTTGCTGAAAGAAACCCTGGTAAGTCTTTTGTATGTAAGATTCAAATGAATTTTTATAATTGTTTTTCTTGCTCCTCATTGTAGGCTTCCACTCAAAGTCAAATAATTTAATCATGCACATACTGTATGTGGCTACCTTTTATCCAGACAGAGCTTGGCAGTTGTATCGTGCACCTGATAATGTCTACCAGGACCGACTGAAAAGGAGTTTGATGCAGAGAGGAAAGCGACGAGGTGATGCCTGGGGACTTGAAGTCGCTGGTCGCCTGTCTGGTATTATAGATTTGGTGGCAGAAGAGGCAGTATATCATATTCGATGAAGAAGAGACTTTGAGAACCCTGTTACAAAGTCTGAGGTAACATTATATGGATACACAATACAGCTGTACAATACAACTCACATTTCTTATCCTTTATTAGTCCCCCTCATTCCTGGACCCATATCAATCTTGCAGAATAAATGATTTTGAAAATTATATTTCTTCCCTCAGGATAAGAAATGTGAGTTGCATTGTACAGCTGTATTGTGTATCCATATAATGTTACTTCAGACTTTGTAACAGGGTTCTCAAAGTCTCTTCTGCATCGAATATGATATACTGCCTCTTCTGCCACCAGGCGACCAGCGACTTCAAGTCCCCAGTCATCACCTCGTCGCTTTCCTCTCTGCATCAAACTCCTTTTCAGTCGGTCCTGGTAGACATTATCAGGTGCACGATACAACTGCCAAGCTCTGTCTGGATAAAAGGTAGCCACATACAGTATGTGCATGATTAAATTATTTGACTTTGAGTGGAAGCCTACAATGAGGAGCAAGAAAAACAATTATAAAAATTCATTTGAATCTTACATACAAAAGACTTACCAGGGTTTCTTTTCAATGTGCCAACATTGATACCTTCATTGCAAAGGATGCAAGTATTATGGTAGATCAAGTGTGCCAGCTAGCACTTGAACTACTTGACCCAGACAATGCCCTGCGTCTTTTCTTCCTGTCTGGCCGTTGGTCTTGCTCATCTTGCTCTAAAGAATAGATTATGTTTAAAGTTTTTATTAAATCATGATGTCACTCACAACATAGAATAGGATTGAAATCTGCAAGTGGCAACTTTCATCACAATGAAAAAAAACTTCCAGTGGATATACTTCTTGCACAACTGTATAGCTCAGTTTTGCATTCCAAATGGTATCTTAGTTTGGGGTCATCTCAGTTTTTCCAGTCCTCATGAAGTCTTCTGATTAATGCTGCATCATCCACACTCTCAGAATAAGACAAAATCTATGCATAGCCTTTTTGGGTGACTTTTGAGAGCTCAGTCTCAGGACCACCACAGATGAAGCACCTTAAGCCACAAGCTACAGAATCCTCTTCCATGTTGTCTACTAAAAGACAAGTGTCATGATTGTTTAACTAATGGTTGTTCAATGTAAGCAATAGGCTAGAGAAAATTGACATCTAAATTCACAGTAATCAAAAGTTTTGCCAGCAGAGGAAAATAAATGCCAAAAAGTAGATAAACTACCGTACCTTAAAATCGTCCAGACATATTTGCCAGGATGCAACACTCCCGCTCCTTCCCCACATGCAGACAGTGTATCCCGTGTACACTCTTATCAAGTGTTTAGCAATATTTTCTTATTTTATTTTTCAGAATAGAATCAATTCAACAACACCCCAATCCCCTACCATTGATTATACACTGATTATACACTAACAATAACCAATATACCAATATTAGATGGCCAGGGAGCCATTTTTACTAAAGAATAATGGTTGGAATGGATTCAGCACCCCTGAAAACCCCTAGTTAGACACCTCACAAGTTCATTTTAGACTTACATATTTTTCACCCAAGCCCTCTGGGCTCCTTAACTTTGATTGGCTCTCCAGGATTTTCCACGAGGATTTGGGTTTATATTAATTGAGAGGTGATTCTAGACACCTATAAGAACACATTGGTGAAGAAAGCTATTGGTAGTACATTTTTTCACAGATGGTCCACACATATTGCTAAAATTCCCTAACTACTGGCATATCTTTTCAAATGGGGGGTCCGTGGGCTATTATGTGTCAATTTGGGGGTCCTTGACGCGAAAAAGGTTGAAAACCACTGGTTTAACATATTCTTCCACCACTGAATACAATAAAGATCCTTTGAGATTCATTTGATTGAATCTAACCTGAGAGACTGTAATGAAAAGGAGCCACCAGCAGGTGGCAGCACCTTCACGGTCAATCATTGAACATGTCAACGATGACCCGGAACTCCATTGCTTTGTTGTTGTTGTTGTTGTTGAGCTCCTATGCTACAGACAGAGCTAATATCGGTCAGCTGTCCAGATGGTTTTTATGTATATATAAATGAACTGTGTTAAACATGGCTTTACTACAAACACTGAGGTCCTTTGTCAACGAGCGTCTCTCCATGGCCGCTGAAGAGATCTTAGTGGTGGTTGAAAGGATTCTAACAGAATATGAGGATCAAGATTTCAGCTCCAAACAACAGATTGAGCAACAACAAAGAATCCTGGATGTGGTTTTAAAACCACACAGAACAGGTTGGTTAGACCTGGTTACACTCACTGTACTGTAGCTTAGCTGTAGAATACAACTCTCGTAGACGTATTTATGATTCTGACGTTTTCAATCTACGAGAGTTGTAGGGTTCACCCCCCATGGACACAGGGACTTACAGCACTATACCCCGTAGACACTCCAAACATGTACAAATTGAAAATAAAGGTGTTTACCCCCACGCCCCAAATGTTAACTCTCGCTACGGGGTATTAGTTTAATGTAATAATCCATATCTTTCAATAAAGAAGTGTTTTAATGCCGTCTGTGGCCGATTCTGTCGGAAGTTCCCAATGGGCGGTAGTGACGCGCCCCTCTGGTGAAACCCGGAATTACACTCAATGTAAACAGGAAGTAAACGAGGGTGAAAAAGTGGCGTTCGGCCACAGACGGCATTAAAACACTTCTTTATTGAAAGATATGGATTATTACATTAAACTACTACCCCGTAGCGAGAGTTAACATTTGGGGCGTGGGGGTAAGCACCTTTATTTTCAATTTGTACATGTTTGGAGTGTCTACGGGGCATAGTGCAGAAAGTCCCTGTGTCCATGGGGGGTGAACCCTACAACTCTCGTAGATTGAAAACGTCAGAATCATAAATACGTCTACGAGAGTTGTATTCTACAGCTAGCTTAACACAGTGCTTCTCAAACCTTTTCATGCCAGGGACCCCCAAATTGATATATATTTGGCCGCGGACCCCCATCTGAAAATATGTTGTGCCAGGGCTAGGGACCCCCAGAAGCAAAGATTCGAATTTTTAAGATTTTTACAAAAAATAGCAGATCTACTTGTAGAATAGCCAAAGGATAAAAGGTTAAAGTGGTCAAAATGATTGTGATGTTATATATTAACACATTTTGCTGGGGACCCCCTGGAACCTCCCCAAGGACCCCTGGGGGTCCCCGGACCCCACTTTGAGAACCTATGGCTTAACAAACACTGCTTTGAAACCATTGTTTCATATGCTGGAAAAACTTAAGTAAAAGTATCAATACCCTTCTCCCGACTGCGTCTGTGGTTGCCATAGTTACCACAGCTGTTGAAGAATCAAGAAGGTTTCATTTGTCACTATTTCGATTTCAATTAAAAGGAGCTTTATTGGAATGGGAAAAAAAACATACGTGTACATTGCCACGGCAAGTGTCAAAACATAATAAAAAAAAGGGGAAAGTATGTACAGTTGGAGGGGGTACACAGTATTGTTTAAACAGACCTTTGCCACATAGCAACATTATAGTATATACATGCTGGCAAGGGTATAAAGCTTTTTGAAAAAGGTAGCGCACGCACATCCGTTGGCCCAGGTGCTTAGACAAACAAAGTATAATGAAAAAGAATAAAGTCTGCACACTGGTAGTTGCAAAACTACAGAGAAAATTACAGTCTAATGTAATAATATAATAAAGGGGGAAAAATAATGAAGCATGCAGCATTTTTAAAAAATTGCATAATCTGCAGATATAATGCACAGATACGATATCGAATCAATAGCAGCAGTGTCCAGTCTAATGTGCAAAGAGGATATCTTTGCACATGCATATCGTTGCTGTTGGCGACGCAACAGCAAGGACGTGTTTTGAGCTTGTCGATCTGCTATTTTGGCAAATTTAAAATTTGAAGTAACTGTTTTGAACATGAGGTTTCCACCCGACAGAGACAATATACAAAATGTATTATTTTTTGTTCCTGTGTTTTTTGTTTAATTGTCCATGTCCTCATTTAGGGCTCTGACAGCTGCTGGGGGGAAACAAACTCTTAAGCCTTGCTTGAGCCTTTGGCTGTATAAAGGCATCTTAGTTGTTAACCATTTCACATCATCATCACAAACATTCCGTTGTTAGGATGATGAACAGCTGTAGATACAGAGAACACATCTTTCTACTTTGAGACTGCACTTCAGTTCACATGATCACCCACTGTGTGTGTGTGTGTGTGTGTGTGTGTGTGTGTGTGTGTGTCTTGTTTTCCAGTGTTAAGTGCCACTGAACATAACAGGTCTTTCTAAGACGTGACGTGACAATATATATATATTTTTTATATAATTTTTTTATCCCGCGATTTTTGTAACCCATTTTTTTCACCCGGTGCCAATTTCCTAAGTGATCCTGGGCGCTACACCAGTCCCCCACAGTAGGGAGGCCAGGGCCGAGCTCATGCTTCCTTCAATGCATGAGAGCCAACTGGCCTTCTTGTCACCTGACAGGGGGGAGTTTCCCTGGTAGGACGTAGCGCGTGGAAGGAACACGTTATTCCAACCAGTTCCTTTCCCCTCCATCAGGCGCCCCGGCTGTCATGGGGGAGGCGGTATAGTGACCAGGATTACTGCATGTTTTTGTGAGGGTATTACCTACCCTAGGAGACACGGGGAGAACATGCAAACTCCACACAGAGTAGGCCCTTTCGCCAATCCCACCTAGGGTATGGGCGCTGATGACGCGGAGGAGAAGACACGCCCCCAGCGCCCACAGCGTCCCCGGCGGGAATCGAACCCAGGACCTTCTAGCTGTGAGGCGACAGCGCTACCGACTGCGCCACCGTGCCCCGTGTGACGTGACAATATAAAGATGATTCTGATTCTGACATTGATTTGCTCTTTGCTAACGTTTGCTGCATCTTCTCGCCCTCTATAGAGCGTTCCCCCGAACAGCAGGAGAGGAACCCGAGGCTGGTCCAGGAGGAACCTGAGTGTCCACAGATTAAAGAAGAGCAGGATGAGCTACTTCAAATGCCAAAAGAAGCCGATGGGTCACCGTTGACATTACTAGACAGGAAGGCGAGGGGCAACACTCTTTCTCTCTCAGGTACAACCAAAAAAAAAACACTTTATTACTACTAATCAAAAACGTGGTTGATGTTTTGGTCTGTTGAACATTCATCAGATAAAAACATGTGGTAGGTTGCTATTATACACAAGACCAAACAGACGGAGGGGAATTAGTGGAGGAGCCCTCCGTACAGAAGGGAGAAGAGTAACTGCAGGTTTGCTCTAGCCCAGTGGTGTCCAAACTTTTTTCAAAGGGGGGCAAATTAGAAAATATGAAAACACCCAAGGGCCAGCTTGCTCGCGCGGATTTTGGGCAAAAATGTGCGGTTTTCAGGCGGATTTTGGGCGTTTTATTGTTACTTTATTTCGGTTTTAGGGTTAAGCAAGAGCTAGAGAAGGTGCAGCCATCCTGAGGCGAAGGAGGAAAATGCAACTTTCAATTTTATAAATCTTTTTATTTTTTTGAAGGTGCAGGCGGGCCGTTCATAATACAATTTAGGAATGAAGCCAAGGGCCGTATAAAATGTGTCCTCGGGCCGCAAATGGCCCGCGGGCCGGACTTTGGACACCACTGCTCTAGCCTGATAATCTGACGTTGGCTCCACTGTAGTCGATTACACGGGGGGAGGGGATTAGAATTTCCCTAAACCAATCACAAGAGATCCACGGATCCGCCTACATCTGATGTCATCGCACAGCTTGCTTTTAGCAGATAATTCGCTGATTGGCTTGTCGTTAGACCCACCCCCACATCCGACTCTGATTTGACGGGGGGGGGTTTTTTTCTACCGTGAAAATCCATAGGCTCACATTATGACACCAGACCAATAGGAGCAGTCCACTCGGAGAGTGGGGCGGGGTCTATGGTCTGGAACCAGGCTAGATTAGCTCCAGACCCTTTAAGCCAGGGGTCTTCAACGTTTTCAGGCCAAGGACCCCCTAGCTGAGAGAGAGATGAAGCAGGGACCCCCTATATATTGTACAAAATTGTGTTTCAGATAAACATTTGCTGCTCTTTTTTCCCTCTACACCTATAACTCGTAGCCAAAAATAGCAGATCTACACTGAGCTTGAGAGCTTGTAGATCTGCTATTTTTGGCTTAAGTTCTCCTCAGAAAAGGGATGCTAGGGTTCAAGTGGTTAATGTAAAACAAAAAAAATCACACAACGATTTGGCGGAACCCCTGTAGTAACTCTGAGGACCCCCTAGGGGTCCCGTACCCCCTGTTGAAGACCCCTGCTTTAAGCATACGTGTGTGGTTTCTACACCAATGACAAATGTGGCACATGCGACGTCGACACATGCCGTCCATGCCTTCCTGAATCAATTGCTAGTATGGCAAGAAAACATAAAAAAGACACAATTGCTACGGGGGTATACCAAACATGAAGAGAGAGGGTCAATGAAACTACACTACATCTATCATCCTCTCTGCTTTCTCCGAATACCTCAGTCAAGGTTCCCCTTCATCACCATCATCCTCTTCATCTCTATGACCACTGGAGGGTCTTCATCTGTCTGCAGTGCACCAGGATCCCCACTTTGATGTGCTCCAGGACTGACTTGATAGCAGAGAGAGAGAGAGTGTCCCTGGTCTCTTGAGGCAAGTGCAGATCTGAGAACTGGCTAAGAAGGGCCAAAGGAGCTCGTTCTCTCACTTGCTTAGTGACCGTGATCTGAGAGTAATTTGGCGTCAGGTTGCCATGTCCCCTCTTTCTCCTGCCAGGGTTGCACTCATTGTCTTTTGTCGACTTAAGTTACCGTTCCAACGTCTTGATATGTTTTAGGGACGGGCTTTTGGGCTTTTTGATTGTAAATGTGTACATATGGAGTGCTTCGCGCCGGTTTACATGCATAGTTAGTGTCAAATTAACATTGCAGCGCATCACCAAACGCATTACAGACAGAGCCTACAAGGTGAACAACGTCCAAATAAAGTTCAACAGTCTTCTGTCTTTCTGGACATGTTTTCCATTGCTGGTGGCATGTAGTCCCTTTATCAGCTACAGTTTCAGAGTAAAGCCTTTTTTTTTTACGTACTTTTACTTTACCTGCCATTTATAGTGTAGAATACAAACCGATATTTCCCCAGACAGGAGACCGGTGGTCTCGTTCATCCAGGGCTTGTTGTAGGAGAAGCAGCGCACCATGTTAATGTGTACGATGGCTCCTCCTCACAGAGCTTGATGTAGTCTGTGATACACTGGCAGAGACTATTGCCGTCATCACCGTGGTCCCTATGAACAAGTCCCAGTCTGTTGTCCCGAAGCATTCCCTCTGCACCTCCTCAACCTTATCTGACCGATGTTGGACCTCGCTGGTAAATGGCGGGCTGCCCCCTTAACCATGCAGCCTGTTTTTTTGCAGAGCCTCTTTTATTGTTAAATAAGAAGAAGGAGCAAACTTGGACAATTAAAGCCTTTTAATAACAGGGTGCAGACAACATTTCGATGTCAACACATCTTCATCAGGTCATTAATTGTTGGTGTTTTTGGGCGCTGCTGGACACAGCGTCGAAGACAAGAAATGTAGTCAATATGAAGCATGAATTGAACCAGTAACCATTACTTTTATTATTCAACCTTGTTATTATTTTATTCATGTTATTATTCACTTCTCGCACAAGCTGTAGTCAAAGATGTCCTCTCTAGGGTACCTATGTTCACTACTTCCGTTTTTTTATCAGGTTAAAAATAGGGTGCGTCCCCTCGACGCATCAATAGTGAGTTTACTGGGTCCTTTCGGATTTATATGCGTCCGTTAGTGTCGTTCATGATCGATTCGTTCAAAAGAACTAGGTCGTTGCCGTGAACGTGAACGAGCTTGTTCACTTTCTGAAACTGTCACGTTCACACTATCGTGCATGCCCCCACACCCTCCCCTCCCCCCCGTACACAGGACGGGAAGTCGGGCTGTACGCGCGACGTAAAAAAAACTCTCCCGCGATGGTGTTTTACACTACAAAATAGTGCTACTGAACGAGAACGTGAACGAATCATTTGAACGAATCATTGCCGTGAACTGAGAATTGAGAACTGAGAATTGAGAACTGAGAATTGCCGTGAATCGTTCGCTCACTGAAATGAACGTTTGTTCCCACCACTAGCGTCCGGGATGCAAGGCACGCCCCTAGCAACATCACCCAAGTTTTCTTATCCAATCAGAAAACATGTTTATTTGCTCTCTGCTGACATCACCTCCTCTTCCCTCCTTCTAGACCTCCTACTCCTTCCTGTGCGTAAAGAGGATTCCCCCGAACTGCAAGAGAGTAGTCCCGGTCTGATCCAGGAGGAACCAGAGCCTCCACAGATTAAAGAGGAACAGGAGGAACTACTTCAGAGACCAGAGGAGGCTGATGATGGGTCAACCTCGACATCACTTGATAGAAACGCAAGGGGCAACAACACTCTTTCAGGTAAAACACAGTCACTTGTATTTGTACTAACAGTATTGAAACAGTGTTGATTTCGTCGACTAAAACTATGACGAAAAATGATCGTCGACTACATTTTTTCACTAAATAAAAACTAAGCTATGATGACTAAAACTAAGACTAAATATATTGACAAATATATTGTCAACAAATAAAAACTAGACTAAAATGTTAGAGAGAGACTAGTGGAGAGCCGATCCAGTAGAACTAAAAGACAAGTCATTTTATGTTTGGTTGTGCTTGGGTGTTGCGCTCTGAAAATGGCAGATCTACAAGCTACAAGCAATGTTCAATGTTCCTAGCTTGTAGATCGGCTATTTTCAGCATGCAACCAAGTGTAAAATCAGCCATTATGACGCCATCAAGGCACCGCCAACATACATTTTAGTCGACTAAATCAACTGTAGATTTAGTCAACTATAATCTTATGACAAAAAACTAAAACATTTCAGATGACTAAAATATGACTAAAACTACATTTTATTCAAAAGACTATGACTAAGTCATCAAGTGGTTAAAATATCAGATTATCTATTCTCAGACTTTAAAAACAAAACTGAGATTCTATAGGAAATGCCATGCATACATGCTTGTGCGCATCGCACAAGTATGTATGCACATATGGGTTTGTAGACACACACACACACACACACACTCACAGAGACACAGAGGAGGAGCGAGAAAAATGTGTAGATAGTGTAAAGTTGTAGTCCGTCATTGTCGCACATATGTGGCAAATATTATTACACTGTAGCAAGTATAGTGTAATAATAGTGTAATATAGTGTATGTTATAATCAAAATTTTACTTTTGAACATAACATATCTATATAAAGTTGTTCGAGCTGTAAGAATATTTTTGCCAGGTGTGTAGGCAAGTTTTAGTTTAAAACTTTAAAACTGTGAATCACATTCTAGAACGCTGGGAACCCACCAAAAAAAGCGTGTTTAATTGTGCGCGCAGGTTTGCGCACAACTGTTCTCACCAAACCCGGCCCCAGCGAGACGTCTGGTCAATGCATTTCAATGAGAATGCGCGTGGACTTTTTTTTTCCCCACCCCGAGCGGGAAAAAATATCTTCACGCGTGCGACTGGAGCATCCGTGCGGGGCCAGTGAGAATGGCTACATTCATTAACATGAGTGGATTAAATATCAGCATCTGTGCGCTTATGCTTGCACGTCTGGTGGGTTTCAAGCGTACTAGGATCTGAAACATTTGTATGTACATTATGTATGTCCTGCCCTAAAGAGAGTAGGACCATCTTTATTTACTGCTCTCCCTACTGCTGTATGTGAAAGGGTAGGAAGATCCCAGAACAGAGCCCTGCAACCAAACATACTATGCCTTAGTATTGTGCCTTAGTATATTAAATCCGCGTTTTTTAACACATTGGGTGCCAGAGGTTTATTAAAATATTATACTTTGAGTGCCAGGACTTTTTAAACATTTTGAACCTTTTTCAAGTAGTCACAAAATATTTTCAGTGATCACCGTCCTCACGGTGATCCCCTCATTACACACATACAGGTCTCGTACAATCGGGGGGAAAAAATTTAAAACATTCGGAAATCCATTCCATAGTTGCAGCCAGTTGAAAATAGTTAAATTAACATTGTAAAAAAAAAAAGTGCACAGGAGCCGAGATACAGGTTTTTGAAGTCATAAGTTAACCAGGAGGTGGATTGGAGTCTAAATCTTGTAGGAGTGATATTTCCTGTTGCTGTTTTTTTTTTTTTAAAACCGTATATATACGGTTTTGGCACTCAACGTTAGTATGCGCAAAACCGTATATATACGGTTTTGGCACCCAATGTGTTAATATGCAATATAAAAATATATATTTTGATTTAAATACATTGTTTTCTCTTATTTGTTTTTTTTTGCCTAGAGTTCCTGCACCTCCCTATTTGTAAAAAGGAGGCTTCCCCTGAACAGCAGGAGAGGAGCCCCAGTCTGGTCCAGGAGGAACCAGAGCCTCCACAAATAAAAGAAGAACATGAGGTGGCTGATTGGTCAATGTTGACATTACTATCAGTGAAAACTGAAGATGAGGTTGACAACAGAGACACAGAGCCTGTAGCTAGCACCTCAACTGGCCTCTTGATAACACAAGTTGATGTAGAGGACAGTGGAGCATTACAACCAACAAGTCATGTCCCCCTCCTCTCCGCACACTATTGTGAATCTGACACTGAAGACAGTGTTGACTGGGAGGAGACCAGAGAAACTCAGTCAGCTTTAAACATACTGAAATCTTACAAGACAGAAAATGTGGAAGGACAATCATTGTGTTTGAGTAACAAGCTGTCCCAGGAGCTGATATTATCGAAACAAACTCCATCCATAACAAGTCAAACTGGGGATAAGAAATTTGGTTGTACAGTTTGTGGTAAAAGCTTTAATCTAAGGGGCAATTTGAACGTACACATGAGGACTCATACAGGGGAAAAACCATATAGTTGTACTATTTGTGGTAAAGATTTTGGTCAAATGTACAATCTGAAGATCCACACAAGGACTCATACAGGGGAAAAACCCTTCAGTTGTTCAGTTTGTAACAAAGGCTTTGTTTGCATGAGTGATGTGAAAAAACACATGAGGAGTCATACTGGGGAGAAACCCTTTAGTTGTGCTTTCTGTAGCAAACCTTTTGCTTATGTTAATGATCTGAAAGCCCACATGAGGACTCATACAGGAGAAAAACCCTTTAGGTGTACAGTTTGTGGCAAAGGTTTTGTCCAAATGAGTACTATGAAAAATCACTTGAGGACTCATACAGGTGAAAAACCCTTTTGTTGTACAATTTGTGAAAAAACCTTCAACAACCGAGGTAATCTGTATACGCACATGCGGTCTCATTCAGGGATAAAACCCTTTAGTTGTACAGTTTGTAGTAAAGGCTTTGCTAAAAAGAGTGATATGAAAAAACACATGAGGACTCATACAGGGGAAAAACCATGTATTTGTACAGTTTGTGGGAAAGGCATTAATCAAATGAGTGATCTGAGGAAACACATGAGGATTCATACAGGGGAGAAAGTTGTTAGCTGAATAGACCATTCACTAAGACCCGTCCCCCACAGTTACTGTTACATGAGCCAAGCAAAAGCAAGTGGTTTGCCAGCATAATCAGTCCTTCTGTTGCCAGAGCTCCAAAATCTCTTCTAAATCTCTCAAAGACAGAGGGAGAAACCACATCTAATAGTAATTGTCTACATTAATATCATCAGAAAGAGGGTTTGTGTACCACAGGGTAAGTAAGACCACTAATAGTAGTAGTAGTCAATAAATAGACCAATAAATAAACTCTAACCATCTGTACATCGTGTCGTGATGCGTGTTTTTTTTTGGCGATCCTTTTAACAGCAACAGTCATCAGATTGCGTTGTCGTAGTAACTACAGCTGTTGGCCACGGCAAGATAAGACGTTGCTGTCCTTGTGAATGACTCTTTGTTTGGTTTGTTATTTACTATCAGTAAATAACACTCATTTTGAATGTTTTTTTAAACAGAAAGAGAGACAGTTATTTCTGTGACTGTTTGACTACAATTTATAAATACCCCTAGTCGTCTTTGGAGCCTGGTTCAGTAAATGTGTCATGTAGAACAACTTACAACTATTCAGCCCTTTTAAACGTCCCTGCATGTGTACATCGCAGATTTTGGCTTGGGGAAAGAACGAAAAATGCCCCCTCCAACCTCTTTGGGTAGCTGGAATCATTGTTACTGTGGCAGAAACGCAAAGCTCGGCTGCTCCTTGAAGCCAATGGGTTGGGTTTTCCAATCAGGGAAACCCAACACAGACAGAATGAAACTCAGACAAACTGAATTCCAACTTGGCACAACACATCCCCGGGTTGTCGGCGACAGACAGCAAGTTTGAAATCAAAAGACAGATAAATAGATAGATACTAGTTTACGTTGACTCCCTGTTGTGTCAGCAGTTGGTCTAATTTCATGGCGGATAGCAACGGTTGCTACCCTAGAATTGGACAATCACTATTGGGGGTGGGGCTTATATTTCAGTGCATTGTAACAAATGCATTTTTTTCTAAGAAGCCTCACACAGAACAAACATCATTGTAATCGTTCATGTTTCCATCATTTCTCTTTGGAAATTTGAGTAAATTGCTTGTATTGTATGATAGTTTTATATCAGATTTCACAAGTTATATGAAAGTGATTTGAAGTGCTTAATTTAAAATAAAATAATGATATATTTATTTTAAATGCTGCAGAAGAGTAGAGTAGTGCAATGTTTCTCAAACGGGAGTGCATGTATCCCTAGGGGTACGCGGCAGTACTACAGGGGGTATGTGAGAGAGAGTGGAAAATTATATGTTTATTTATGATAAAACTTAGCAAACTGTGTGAATTTGTAGACAGACATATAAAGTGTTAAATCATATTAAATCCAAATATTGACTAGCACTAACTGTTATCAAATAGAAAGCCATGATTATGCTGTTTTTTTTTGTTTTTTCTTTACATTTTGACATCAACACTGAACTCACTGACATCTTACGGCCACAGTTTCAAATACATCTGCAACGGAGGCACTAAATGCAACTCTTTCACTTCATTACATATTTTTAAATGTTATATTGTTACAGGTAGCTTATCTAACATTGATGGCATCATATGATGGTAGCTACTGTATGGTTTTTGTCTTATGAAGAGCACATTGGAAGGGGGGGGGGGGCTTCAAATGGCAAAAGCTGCCATTGTCAACCCTATATGGTTGACCGGAGTCAGGGACCGGAGTCCCTCAGGGTTCTATACTAGTGTCTTTTCTGTTTTCTATTATTGTGGGGAAAGCTTTGGCAGGAAAATAGCCTATCGATAAGCTCACAACGTGTCGCAGCAACGCTATGCTTTGTGAGCTTGTCGATCTGCTACAAACATCACACGTAGCTTCCGGGCAGCTGATTGAGAGACACAGACATAGTTCCTGGAAGTTCTAGATTCAGATAGTGAAAGGTGCTGTGTGTTGATTTGTAGTGTTTCTCAACCTGAGGGGGTAGGCTGGGCCCCCAAACAATTGGCAAAACACTAACAATTTAATGATATGACATTAAACATTTTTTTATTAATAATATATAGAAACAATTTCATGGTATCTTTTTTTTTTTTAACCTTGGGGGGAAAAAAAGGGTTTTCATTCTGATCCAGATAAATAGCTGAAAGTACACTATGTTATATTGATCCAAGCCGGAACACATTTGATTGATTGGTCATTCAAATAAACATGCTCTGAAAATGCATGCGCTCATCTCAGATAGGTGGGGTGGGCCGCGAACGCTTGATATTTTCAAGGTTGAGAACCACTGCTGTGATAGGCTATGTTTTGGTTAAAACAAAAAGTTTTTTTTTGTTAAAAAGTGAAATGTCCTGAACGTTATTGTTGCTATAGAGTGTTTGGCCAATAACAGGGGTCTGTCTCCTGTCTCTCCAGCTCTTTAATAAAAAGAAAATACATTTTCATTTGGGTCACTCATTTCATCCAGTCATGAGAAGGAACCTTCAACTTTAATGTTCCAATTCCAACTTTGTCTGCTCTTTTTTTCCCCTTCTTTTTTCCAATCACTTCCAATTTCACTTGTTTATCCTGTACGAGTTCTCTCTCCTGATTGGATGAAATTGGTATCCCGAACTGAAAATGTATTTTGTCTGGAGACGGGGAGACCCCTCTTATTGAACACTCTATTCTATTGCATTGGTTAGGGGAGAGCTATTTAACACTTATTTTAACCAGATAAATATCACTCACACCCCTTTAAAATGCAAGGCAGTGGGTAATACAGTCAATTCAATTTGGGATCAACTTTAACCTTATTTCTACAGTGTGCGCTCTTTCTCTGTAAGCCACCGGGGCAGCCAAGCGATATGGCCTCTCCTCTTCCTCTCCAAGCAGGTGTCCACTTCAAACTATGGTGCAGAAACGGCTCCCGAGAAGGACTCTCTAATCTGTTGCCCTCCATTAGCTAACAGAGTGCCGCTGTAGGCGGGGCAACAGTGCTTCCCATATAGCCGGTGTTTGATTCTATACGTCCGAGTGCAGAGGTGTATGGGCCGGGACGGCCAGTGGAGTTCTGCAACATTGGGTCAACTAATGGGTGTAGCTGCTGATGCTCACCGAAGTCCGTTCGTGAATGGTCAACAACTCATCCCAAGAATCTGATGCAGGAGATGGCAAAGTCTCTGGAGAGGATGATCGGAGGTCAGAATCCCCACAGAGGTCCTCAATCTGCTCTGCCTCTCTCCTCCTATTCAGCTCCACTGGACCCACGGTGGAGATGTTGGGATACTGCAAAGTGGTAAGATGGGAATAGGAAGCGTGGATCGTGTAGTGCCCTCCGAAGGGATTCCCGCTGCTGTACGCGATATCTATCCTGAGATCTGTTTGTTCGCTGATAATGTCTGGCGGCTGGAGCCTCTTGAACCGTTTCCTCCTCCTGAGAAAACTTCCACTGTCAAACATGTCTTCTGCCTGGGGGTCAAAGTTCCAGTAGTTTTCCTTGCTGAGGTTGCCCTTCTCCCGGGGGATTTTCACAAAGCAGTCATTGAGATATAAATTATTACGGAAAGAGTTTCTCCAGGCAGGGAATCTCTCTCTGTAGTATGGATAGCGGTTACTGATGAATTCACAGATCCCACTTAGGGTGAGCTTTTTCTGTGGGCTCTGGAGGATAGCCATGGTGATGAGGGCGATGTAGGAATAGGCCGGCTTTACCAGACTGTTTGGGTTCTGAATCGGACCTGTCGAGTCTGTGCTCTGCTCCTGACCATCTCCCTTCACAGTGCCTGTCGGCCCTTCATCCCCAGAATCTGACGCAGCAGACGGAAAAGTCTCTGGAGGGGATGGCAAAGACTGTGGAGAATGCCTGTCTGGCAGAACGGCAGCATTCTTCATGAATCTGTCCTCTGGTGGCCCCAAAGAGGTCCTCAGATTCTCCTCCTGCTCTGCCTTTCTCTTCCTCCTCCTAAGTACATTTACGTCGTCAAACCTGTCTTCTGACTGTCGGTCAAAGGTCCAGTAATGTTCCTTGCCAGTGTCGCTCGGCTCCCGGGGGATCTTCACAAAGCAGTCATTGAGATACAAATTATTACGGAGAGAGTTCCGCCAAGCAGGAAACGTCTCTCTGTAGTATGGGAAGCGGTTACTGATGAAGTCACAGATCCCCCTGACGGTGAGCTTTGTCTGTGGGCTCTGTTGGAAAGCCATGGCGATGAGGGCGTTGTATGAATAAGGCGGCTTCACCATACTGTTCTTTGGTTTCTTGGTCGAACTTCCCGAGCCTGTGCTCTGGTCCTGGCCCTTCACAGTGCCGCCGGTCTCCCCATTGATGCTGTATGGCCCAGAACTATGCTGCAAAGCAACAGGACGGGAATAGGAGGCCGGGTGGATTCTGTTGTGCTGCCCACAGGGATCTGTTTGGTCGCTGAGAACGTCTGGTGGCTGGTGCCTCTTGAACTGTTTCCTCCTTTTAAGAAAACACCCATCGTCATTGTTAAACATATCTTCTGCCTCTGGGTCAAAGGTCCAGTAGTTTTCCTTGCTGGCGTTGCCCGACTCCGGGGGGATCTTCACAAAGCAGTCATTGGAAGACAAATTATGACAGATAGATTTTCTCCAAGCGGGAAACTTGTCTTTGTAATATGGGAAGTGATCACTGATGAATTCACAGACCCCACTTAGGGTGAGCCTTTTCTGAGGGCTCTGCAGGATAGCAATGGTGATGAGGCCGATGTAGGAGTAAGGGGGCTTTACCAGACTGTTCAGTGGTTTCTGGATCAAACCTGCCAGGTCTGCACTCTGGTCCTGACCATCTCCCATTACTACGCCTGTCTGGCCACCACCAGAGCTCTTGGTAGTCTTCATATAATGCTTATATATGTCCATTGCTGTGTGGATTAAACCTTCTGTTGTATTATTCTATTACGCTCTAAAAAGACAGCTGACCATCTGCAAGCTCTGAGGTCAGGGGAGGGGGGCTATATACAGATAAACTTGGAGTAACGATAGACATGACGTCACCTTCCATGCTCATTATGGAGTTATTATGCGTTTCCATGGGGATCTCTCTATAGACCGCCATAGCCACACTCCTTCATGGGGCAGTAATATCATAATATATAATATAATATAATGTGTGCGGGAATAGGCTATTTGAGTTAAATTAGCGTATAGCTTTCAACAACAATATCTGATAAGCTGAAAGTCATTTTAGTATTCCCATACTAAGGTAAGAAACATTCACACTAAGTGCCATTAAAAGAAAAAAGGAATCAACTTTTTACATTAAAACAGAAGAAAGTATTTTTACATTAAAACAGAGGAGAAATGTCCAAAAAGTGGACGCTTTTAGAAAGCACTTTTAAAAGTTGAGAATAGTTCATGCTTTTGCATTTATTTAATTTATTTTGCTTCAATATTAATGTGTAGATTTTAATGTTCCTGTGGAACAAGAAGACAACTCTCAACTTTACATCTAGCTCACTATGATGAAAACTAGTAGATTTAGGAATCATGCCTTCAACAGCTTACCTTGCTTGAAATCTGTCTTTTTAGTCCTGCCTGTCTTTAGACTGGAGCAGATGGTTCAACGTGTGTTCCTGATCGGGGACGCTCCATGATGAATGCGCTTCCGCTTCCATGTTACTTTCGGGGGAGGCTGGCAAGAATTCTGGTTTAAAAGGTTGTTTCAATCTACTCGTACAAATCGGTACACATTATCTCTGGTGTCATATGATCAAGATGTATCTCTCAGATATTTCATATTCCATTCCGATTGGCTATGATTAACTACATTACAGGCCCTGGGTAGCCAGTCTCGATGAATTGAATACACAGGACCTTAATGGAAACTAGCCCTGAGGGCGTATCTGGGTTATCCTTTTAGCATTCTTTTGTATAAATCTGTGCCACTGTGCCTTTTTTTTTGCAAACTGTTAATAAAGTATTCAATCAATCAATCATGCAGTAACTGAGGGAACATGACATTGTGGTATTAATAGAAAATAAAAGAGCCAGTGTGACGCATGCCCCCGAATTTATACCTGTGGTAGGCTATCCAAAAACGTTAACCTGAATACTCTGTTTGGTCTCCACTGTATTGACCCATTAAGACCTGGAACGCATCTGTGTAATTGTTTTTATTTGAGCTAAAAAGCATTATTTTACACTTTGGCTATTCAAAAATAGCAGATCTACAAGCTCATAGCGCGGCGCGCTACGAGCTTGTAGATCTGCTATTTTAGAAAAATCGTGAAAATGTGTGCAAATCTCAAATCTTTGCTTCTGGAGGTTCCTGGAACAATATATTTTGAGATGGGGGTCAAATACATATTATTTTGGGGGTCCTTGTCATGAAAAAGTTTGAGAACCACTGACATAAAAACATACGTTCTTCAGAATACTGTTAAGATTTAGAAGACATTTGTAGAATCGGCTTCAGGTCTTAATGGGTTTAAGCACCAACAGCATGTGATATATTGCCGGTTCCCATTGGATATCAATTTATTATTTTAACGTTGTCATAGATAACCACTCTGACAATATTCCCTTCCCCAATGCTCCACTAGGAAGCAAAGAACGGTCATCAATAATGAAAGCAAATGCATGAACTGAATTATTATTTACTGCCCGCTTCGCGCTCAGAAGAGAATATTACGACTCTTCATCGTGGTTAGCAATACCACTTTAGGTATTAACACTTTAGAAACTTATTTTACTAGTTAATAACAATCAAAATGATTCCTTAAAGTATAGTCTTGAGGGGTGCAAACGAATTGTAGTTCATGTGAATGTCGCTCACAGTAGCGGTTGCCATTACTGGTCACTAGACCAAAGACCATTTGGACGGTTAGAATGGTCATTCTTTACACAACACGTTTAGAATGTGAACACATTTACACATAAACTCTTTAAGTCAACACTTTCACATGTTACCATCTCAAATGTAACAGTACCCACAATTCACTGCGAACAATTACGTTTACACGTACGAACACGTGGTGTGTGTGTGTGTGTGTGTGTGTGTGCGCGTGTGTGGGTGTTGCCAAGTCTCGTGAGAGAAATAAGCAAACTGACCTCCAAAAACAAGGCAAATCTTGCTAGAGAAATAAGCCACACCCCAGGAGACTTCTGTTATTTGACCCTATCTCCTGGACGTCTCCTGTTCTTCAATTTCTCCTGTTATTCTCCTGTTTTGGGGAATGCCACCCTTTTTCTGTGGCAACCCATCCCAAATCACGCGTCAAAGGCCCATATAAGACCTCCCCTCACTGAAATGCAGCCACGGCCATTCAAGTTAATTAGCCAGTTCCTTGAGTTTTTGATATGCAAATCACAAAGGCAGTATTTGATTGTTTTTTTGTTGGAAGGTGTGAGTGGGCTCTCTCTCTCTCTCTCTCTCTCTCTCTCTCTCTCTCTCTCTCTCTCTCTCTCTCTCTCTCTCTTTCTCTCTCTCTTTCTGAGAGAATGGGAATGTTATATGCTTTTACTGTAGCTTTATGTATATTATGTCTGGATAAACTCCTTTTACTTTTAACTTTTTAATGGATCCTAAGTTGGCATGACAGGCACACTTAATAACAATGATAATAATAATAATAATAATCATCATCATTATCATCATTACCCATATTATTATTATTAGTAGTAGCCTAGTAGTAGTAGGCTAACTTATTTTCTTATTTTTTAGCTGCGATGTGATACCTATTTTTAACTAACAAATCATTATTTATGTAGAGTGTGTTACAATTACATTATGTCTTCCATTAAGAATAGTTGAGAAGAACTACAACCTGAAAGAAAGCTGATGAAATTAGATAGCTCCATGATCGTGATGAACATCCACGTCATTGTGGGAAGGTCTCATAAACGTTCTGACTTCATCTCTGTCGTCTTCTGGAGCATTCCTTCCTTCCAGCTTCATGCCAGAGCGAGATAGGATTATTTATGATCCCATTCTGGAGGAAAGACCCCATGGTTGGACGTTACTTTGTTCAGGTAGGAAGCATAGCATATTGTATTATTTTTTGTATAAAAGGTGGGAGTATTTTTTTTGCTCCTTATCTTATTTTAATTGTATCTATTATATTCTCCATTTCTTTTTAAAGTGCATTGTTGCACTGTTGTATTTTTTTATTCTGTAAAGCACTTTGAATTTCCCTGGTGTATGAAAAGTGCTATATAAATAAAGTTGCCTTGCCTTGCCATATGGTTTGAACGTACATTATGTGATTGAACGATAGCGCCACGCTGTTTTGAGCACTTTAACCCCTAGCTCCGACGGAACCTCTCCCCCCGCTGTATAGCTCCGAGATGAGGTTCCTCGTTTCTCGGTGCCGTTTTAGCAGGACATTGTCGCACATTTTCCACTTTTCATGTTTCTTACCCCTTTCTGTACATCGTATCCAAAAAGTAAAGGTTTTCTGCCATGCTCCCAGATGTTTTAAGTTCTAGCGCACCATAAAAGCTATCCAACGAGTTGGAAAAAGTATTTAATTTGCCTCTGTCCTCATCCGGTTACATGTTTTTAAGACATTGCGCAAGAGTTGCGCCCGTAGAGATAACATTACTGATTTCCCTACTGGTCAAATGTTGAATTGCATCTTCTAATGCAAAATATTATATAACCGGCTGAGGACAGAAACGAATTAAATACTTTTTCCAACTTGTTGGATAGCTTTTATGGTGCGCTAGAACTTAAAACATCTGAGAGCATGGCAGAAAACCTTTACTTTTTGGATACGATGTGCAGAAAGGGGTAAGAAACATGTAAAGTGGAAAATGTGCGACAATGTCCTGCTAAAACGACACCGAGAAACGAGGAACCTCATCTCGGAGCTATACAGCGGAGGGAGAGGTTCCGTAGGGGCTCTTTAAACCCATACCTTAGGCTATTTGAATATAGCCGACCAAGTTATGTGTATTGGTAAAGTCTAGACAATGCTTTAATATCCATTTCAGATTAGTCTCGGTTCAATAGGCAACAGTTAACAGCCTGTAGTGGAAGAGACTATAAATGCATTCATGACATGACTCGTCTGATTTAGCAGAAACGAAAGTGAAACTGTTCTTGTGACCTTCAGGGTTCCCCAATAGGCGGCCCGCGGGCCATTTGCGGCCCGCGAGAGGCAACTGTCCGGCCCGCGACGACTCTGTCATAAAAACATTTTTTTTTTAATGATTATTATTTTTATTATTTTATTATCTGTATTACTGTTCAAGCAGACTGTAACAAACACATCTGGAAGTAAATTGTTGATTCTGGACTTATTTTGATTTTCAGTATGTACAACTGGCTGCTGTTAATCTGACTGTAACAACCAAATATTTTAGGTAAATGGTTGGTTCTCAACTTATTTTGTTACCAGAGTGCATTTTTTCCTTGTGTGACCCTCAACACAGGATTTAAGAATCCCAGGCCTAAAATGTTTCTTATCTCGACTTTATTCCGTTTTATGATGCAGGAGACACCATTGAAGCCTGAAGATGAAGTGCCCCAGCTGTGACCATAATATTGTGGAACAGACTGCAAAGTTCTGCAGTCAGTGTGGTTACCATCTCTCTGCTCAGCCTCTAAACGCCACACCTGCAAAGTTCTGCAGTCAGTGTGGTTACCATCTCTCTGCTCAGCCTCTAAACGCCACACCTGCAAAGTTCTGCAGTCAGTGTGGTTACCATCTGTCTGCTCAGCCTCTAAACACCACACCTGGTTAGTACAACTATACTGTACCAGTGGTGTGTTCTACCGTGGTACGCTGTATACGGCGTATGGCCCGCAGATTTTTTCCGTCGCCACCGTATACATCCAAAAACAGTTCGAAACGGCGTATCTGATACGTTGATACGCATCTGATACGCTGCACCCAGGAGTGGCTGGGCTCAGTGGGCTGGGGGGCGCAGCAATACAAACAGCGAGAATGTGGTCTGACCGTCTGAGGTGAAGGCTTATCACATTGGTGTGTTCTAGATTTTTTTGGAGGGTATACTATAACAATTTCCCCCCTAGTTCCTCCCACACGCACGGCACGCACGCGCGTATAGTAAATTAATGTAAAAAAACATTGCGCGCGCTCCGCGGCGTTTCTGCCCCGCACAAACTCGGCCAGGCCCACTCAGGCCCAGTTTCACAGTAACACTGAGTACACTTACAATATGCTTTATACTGATTTTCTACTGTTTCTAATGTTAATCACCCTGTAACTCAACCACTTCGGAGCTGCTTTTAGCCTTAGATGAATTTTATTTTATTGTTTTATTACCATAGAAGTGCAAGCATTGTTATAAACAAATGCTGGTTAGGCTTATCAGATATAATTATAGCAGTGTTAACAGCGAGCCTTCCTGTATCTATTACAGAATAGTATTAACTTGGCATTGAAGACACAAACTGTATTGAAGATTCAAGATTTTGCTGTGCTATGACGCGCAATTTGAATACTAATGAAGTACTCAATTCAGTGACCTACGTTCAATGAAATGAATGGCAGGTCGTTGAAATGTGTGAATACCTTCGTAGTAGCCATTAATTATCACCCCAAGAACAATAGCCACACACATGATAAGCCTTCACGGCTTCACCTCAGAGTTAGACTAGTCAAAATGATGGTCAGACCACATTCTTGCTGTTTGTATTGCTGCGCCCCAGACCAGCCACTCCTGGGTGCAGCGTACAAAGCATATTGTAAGCGTACTCAGTGTTACTGTGAAACTGGGCCTGAGTGGGCCTGGCCGAGTTTGTGCGGGGCAGAGCGTGCGCATTTTTTTCACAATTAATTATACGCGCGTGCGTGCCGTGCGTGTGGGAGGAACTAGGGGGGAATTGTTATAGTATACCCTCCAAAAAAATCTAGAACACACCACTGTACTGTACAAAACCGTTTTAACCCATTTAAGAACTGAGGACGATTCTAAAAATGCCTTCTATATCAGTAGTTCTCACCCCATTCAAAAATAGCAGAGGTACAAGCTCGCAGCGCTGCACAAAGTGACGCGCTGTGAGCTTGTATATCTGCTATTGAATAGTCAGCACACAAATCTAAAATGACACAGATGCTTTCCCGGTTTTAATGGGTTAATCTTTATCACCCCCCCCCTCTATATGGATTGGCTTAAGTGGACACACACACACACACACACACACACACACACACACAAAGGAATTTAAACAAGCATTATCATCCTGCACATACAGTATGGCCTGAGAAATTAAAAACGGGAAGTTCAGGTTGGTCTGTCAAATATGTTTCTCAACTGATTTGTCTCAGGCTCTAACCATAGGAGGGCGCTGCCACTTCTTTGTTATTGGCTTGACAGATAACTAAGGATTGGTTAAAATTGTGATTGTGATAAATTAAATATTTAAACTGTATATACTTTATATGTGTTTAACTTTAAAACATTACTGTGCCAGGTCATTCAACTTGACCCCAGCAGTTTCACATTTAATGTTACTAAAACAATTCATCTTGTGTCAGCTGATTCTGTTCAAAAAAAAATTAGATTTTCCAACAGTCAGACATAAAAAGAGGCACAAACAAACAAAACAAAACAAAGCAGATTAAAATGTTTATACGCTTCATATAGTTACTCAATTATTATAATTTTTAAATATTTCCAATTGTTCTCCTAATCCAGATGCAGGAAGTGTGCCCGTTTCCAAATCTTCAGAACCAGATTTGGTTGGAACTGAAAATCCAGAATCGCTGAATTCCCCCGCTGAATTGTCTGTGCACAATCGATCCCTTAAACGACCAAGTGACGAGAACGACATCTTACCCAACCCCAAGAAAAAGGTTTGTGTAAAGTGTCTCCAGGGCCAGAATTTTGGTGCAGGATTGCTGAGTATTGTCCATCTATGCACTTTTCTCCTATTGTCTGACTGCACTGGCAGTGTTTATGTCCTTTGTACAAGGCATCCTTGTACTTCTGTTTATGTGGACATAAAAAATGTGTGTGTGTGTGTGTGTGTGTGTGTGTGTGTGTGTGTGTGTGTGTGTGTGTGTGTGTGTGTGTGTGTGTGTGTGTGTGTGTGTGTGTGTGCCAAGCTAGAACTGTTGTTCTCAACCTTATCAGGTCGTGACCCCCCAAAATAATCATATTTGAACTGGGGACCCCCCATTTTGTTTGACTCCGTTCCACAGATAAAAATTGTGAAAATAGCTGATCTACAAGCTCACAGGGATCTCTCAGGGAAGCGATAAAGACGACGATAAGGAGGGAGATGATGAAGACGACGATGAGGGGGGAGACAATGAAGATGAAGATACAGATGAGGAGGTTGACGATGATGTTTATTATTCGGGACCTAATAACACCTGGATCTATCATCATACACCGGGTTTCCGCTCGCCCCGATCCCCGATCCCCGATTCCCCGGATCCCCATTCCTAGATGCGGAAGAAGGACGAGCAGGAAACAGCAAGGATTAAATAAAAATAAAGTTTGATTTGATTGATTTTTACACTTTATCAGCTTGTTCTTTTGTCATTCTATGGCATGTCACGATCTAGTAATTGTAGTTGTGTTTTACATGACCTGCACGTCCATTTGGAAATTATTTGGATGTTCATTGCAAGAGGAACTCTTCATTACAATCTTTTCTAATTTGATTAGCTTACTGCCTTTTTTGTTTTCATTGTCCAGCTCCTGCACCGGATCTGCCAAAAACACGGACTGTGGGCCTCCTTTTTTTAATATCCAATTTGATTAACTGATCTGATCATAACAACGTTACAGCCAATACCTTTAATTATGTTGATGGAATGCCTTTATCATCGCATCTTAGTCTGAGTAAAACACTGGTTGAAACATCACCCCTGCAATTGCAAAGTAATAAAACATGCAGACCCAAGCTGTGCTCCATCCAGTATGGTTGCTACTATATATGTCTATGAACTGAATACCAAGGACCAATAACTTCGCAACATTCGGCACGGCAATTCGCGCGCTTTAGCACACTCGGTGGTGCCTCTCGTGACTCAAGTTATACTTTTATCGAAAAAAAGTAGTCCGTGGTTGTTTGAAAAAGAAATGTCTCAAGCAGAAGTCGAACTCAGACTCCCAGTAGTAGTGAGTTGGGAGTCTAATGATTAGCGAGGTGCGCCAAAAACTTCGCCTGATTGTCGAGTTCACAACACAAGAATATCAATTATCAACATTATTTAATTTCATATATTGATAATAGGATATGAGAAAATACAGTTGTTAAAAAATACATGATTTTTGTAAGAGAAATTATCAAGGTTTTTCAGTAATAGAGGTAAATCTCATCACTTCTCCAATAGAAAGGTGATGGCCGGCACTCACTGCCTACTCCCCCACCCACCCTTCTACCCCCTTCTTCCCCCCTTTTTACTGCTTACTCATTTAACCCCTTTTATATTTGTTTATGATATGGTATTTTGGTGTTATTTTTATGCTATGTTGATGAATTGAATACATAGGACCTCAATGGGAACAAGTCCCCAGACTTTTTTGTGATATCCTTTTAGACCAAGTGTATGACTGTAGGCTACTCGTGCTGTTTGCATTTCTGTCTAATAAAAGTGTTTAATCAATCAATAAATCAATCCTACAGATTTTTGTCTGCACGCAAATCGGTACACATTATCTCTTTAGTCATGTGATCAATACGAATCTGCCCGATTTTTCATATTCCATCCTGATTGGCGGATTTCGAACATTGCTGGTCCACAATATCCTACCTGAGCTGGCGGAGACCTGTGCTCTGAGGAGCACTTTTTCTAGTTTTTTATTAAATAATTCTTTCAGAGCACATTACTGGGAAAAAAATATATATATATGAAAAAATATTAGATGCATATATCATTATAATTACTGTATGTCTATAATAATTTATGTTTACACACATACTTGACAAGTATGTGTGTAATGTTATCCAAAACATACATTTACATTTAAAGTAGACACCAGACCGATTCTGTCAGTCAATGTGATTCACACTCCTCCGCAAACCTATGGGGTTTTAATATAATAAACATCAAAGAAATGTTGGCTTGTTAGTTATATTTGCCAAAGAAGCCACCGCGTTTTGAAAACAAGCCCAAAAAGCAGCGACTCTGCATTTCCCCCCGCAACTCGGGGAAAAAAACAAGCCAAAAGTTGGGGTAAATCAGCGGACTTGGCAACACTGGTGTGTGTGTGTGTGTGTGTGTGTGTGTGTGTGTGTGTGTGTGTGTGTAAAGTATACTCAAGTACTGTAATTAAGTACAATTCTGAGCTTTTTTAAAGAGTTGTTTTTGTGTTTCTATTTCCAGTACTTTTACTATAGGCAAATATAGTACTTTACTCCACTACAATGATTTTAAAACTTTAGTTACTAGTTACTTTGTAGATTTCCATTACCATTACAAAACTACTTCAGCCATTTGAAAATCTACAAGCTCACAATGCGTTGCGATGTGATGCATTGTGAGCTTGTAGATCTGCTATTTTTTTTTGCTAACTTCCCACGCCTGTGCTCTGGTCCTGGCCCTTCACAGTGCCGCCGGTCTCCCCATTGATGCTGTACGGCCCAGAACTATGCTGCAAAGCAATAGGATGGGAATAGGAGGCCGGGTGGATTCTGTTGTGCTTTCTCCAAGCGGGAAACGTGTCTTTGTAATATGGGAAGTGATCACTGATGAATTCACAGACCCCACTTAGGGTGAGTTTTTTCTGAGGGCTCTGCAGGATAGCAATGGTGATGAGGCCGATGTAGGAGTAAGGGGGCTTTACCAGACTGTTCAGTGGTTTCTGGATCAAACCTGCCGAGTCTGCACTCTGGGCCTGACCATCTCCCATTACTACCCCTGTCTGGCCACCACCAGAGCTCTTGGTAGTCTTCATATAATGCTTATATATATGTCCATTGCTGTGTGGATTAATACTATCTAATCTATAATCTATTAGAACCAAGCTCTAACCCAAAAAATCAGCTGACCATCTGCTATATACAGATAAACTTGGAGTAACGATAGACTTTGGCATGACGTCACCTTCCATGCTCATTATGGAGTTACTATTATGCGTTTCTATGGGGATACCTCTATAGGCTACTCCTGCATTGTGTTACCGCCATAGCCACACTCCTTTATAGAGTACAGAAGTCCTGACGTCACTCGTTCATCCCCTGGTTCGTAAAGTAATTTCTCTATGGAGAATAACATTGGGTCATCTTAGAATCGTCTCATATAAGAATTGTGGTCCAAAAGTAAACAAACTGTCTCGGCGATATTATCAGGGAGGAGGCTCTGTATCGTTTATGATAGTATTAGTCAGTCACTTATATTTGATACAGTCTGTTTCTCGCGAAAATGTAACTAATTCGGCGGAAGTAACATTATCGTTTTCTCACCGTCAGTTGATGCTTCATATCCATATGAGTAAAACCGCCGGGATCATTTGTTTATTTTTGGAACACAGTTCTTATTTGACACGATAGTAAAGACGTCTATGGGAATTCAGAATGGGGGTGGAAAACCGCGAACCAGGTAGGATGTGTAAATTACGTCAGACTTCGGTGCTCTATGGGGCAGTAATATAACAGTGCGGGAATATTTGAGATAAATTAGCGTATAGCTTTCAACAACAATATCTGACAAGCTCATTTTAGCATTCCCATACTAAGGTAAGTAACATTCACACTAAGTGCCATTAAAAATAATTTTTTACATTAAAACAGAGGAGAAATATCCAAAATGCAACCGCGTAGTGGACGCTTTTAGAAAGTGCTGATCACAGAGCCTTTTCTGGCTGAGCGGAGCACCTTTAAAAGTTGAGAATAGTTCATGCTTTTGCATTTATTTAATTTATTTTGCTTCAATATTAATGTATAGATTGTCATGTTCCTGTGGAACAAGAAGACAACTCTCAACTTTACATCTAGCTCACTATGATGAAAACTAGTAGATTTAGGAATCATTCATTCAACAGCTTACCTTGCTTGAAATCTGTCTTTTTAGTCCTGCCTGTCTTTAGACTGGAGCAGATGGTTCAACGTGTGTTCCTGATAGGGGGATTTTTTTGCAAACTGTTAATAAAGTATTCAATCAATCAATCAATCAATCATGCAGTAACTGAGGGAACATGACATAGAGGTATTAAAATAAATTAAAAGAGCCAGTGTAACGTATGCCCCTGAATTTCTAACCTGTGGTAGGCTATCCAAAAACGGAAACCCATATACTCTGTTTGGTCTCTGTTTAAACATGACATTCAGTGATCTAACTGTAATTGACACATCAGCTCAAGAGCAAATTTGGTTCCAACGTGTAAAAGTGTCCCTGGTGTGATGATTGGCAGGGCCTATGCATCACCATCTGACTCATCCTTTTGTGTAATGTAAGATTACAGCATGCCCAGGATGCGTGTACATGCATTCTGTTATGACTCACCTTGAGAAGCCTTAATTAGCTCTTAACATAAGCTTTGGCATGTGGTTTGCAGAATCTTACTGCGCTGCCCAGAGATTAGTCAGCCCTAGACCAGCGGTTCTCAAACTTTTTTATGTGAAGGACCCCCAAATCGATATGTATTCGGCCACGGACCCCCATCTGAAGATATTTTGTGCCAGGGTCCCCTATACAAGAGTGGTGTTAAAATGTTTTGTTTTCACATTTGTACAACATTTGTTTGAAAATAGCAGCTCTACAAGCTCACAATGTGTCACATGACAATGTACAAGATAACCACTCCGACAATATTCCCTTCCTCAAGTACAAACTATAGCTTACTATAAAAACTGGTCAAACATTGGCCAAATTCTCAAATAATATAAGAAAGAGGCACAGATTTTGAAAATAGCAGATCTACAAGCTCAGGCCTTGTGAGACAAAAGCAACTACAATTCCAAGCACTTGTCAGGGTGGGGGGTCCCCAGTTCAAATGGCCTACACTTGAGCTAAAAAGCATTATTTTACACTTTGACTATTCAAAAATAGCAGATATACAAGGTCATAGGGCGGCAAAGTGCCACGCTATCACCTTGTATATCTGCTATTTTAGAAAAATCTTGAAAATGTGTGCAAATCTTTGAACATATATATTATTTTAAAGCGAACATTTTTAACTCAAATCTTTGCTTCTGGGGGTCCCTGGAACAAATGAGATGGTGGCCAAATACATATCATTTTGGGGGTCCTTGACATGAAAAGGCTTCAGCACCACTGATATAGAAACATACGTTCTTCAGAATACTGTTCGGATTCAGAAGACATTTGTAGAATCGGCTTCAGGTCTAAATGGGTAATATAGCACAACATGAATATTGTCGATTCTCCCTGTTTATCAATCTTTTACTTTAACATTCTCATAGAAAACCACTCTGACTATATTCCCCTCCTCAATGCTCCACTAGGAAGCAAAGAACGGTCATCAATGACAGTAAACGTATGAACTGAATCATTATTTACTGTCCGCTTCGCGCTCAGAAGGGAATATTACGACTCTTCATCGTGGTTAGCGAGACCAAACACTTTAGAAACTCATCTCTCAAGTTAAATACTATAGAAATGATCCCTGAAAGTATAGTCTTGCCGCACACACGGGTGAGAACGAACAGTGATTGATGTGAATGTCGCTCACAGTAGCGGTTTTGTCTCTATGATTAGAGACCAAAGACCATTTGGACGGTTAGAATGGTCATTCTTTACACAACACGTTTAGAATGTGAACACATTTACACATAAACTCTTTAAGTCAACACTTTCACATGTTACGATCTCGAATGTAACAGTACCCACAATTCACTGCGAGAAGAGTGTGTGTGTGTGCGTGTGCGTGTGCGTGTGCGCGTGCGTGCGTGTGTGTGTGTGTGTGTGTGTGTGTGTGTGTGTGTGTGTGTGTCTGTGTGTGTGCGCGCGCGCGCGCCTATACAGCTCTTCACCAGCAGATGGCGGTAAGCATCAGATCACCACCAACCAGGTTCCGAGCGCCAAACGTGGTCAACCCGGAAGTTGATATTGTGAACGCTGCTTTATTATTTTCCACACAGCCTAAAGCTCGAGCTCAGCCTAACGTTAGTCGTGTTTAATAGTGTTTAACAGTGTTATAATAGTTTAACTACTTGATTTTTTTTAGGGCAATCATGTCTCAAATACAAACACTGAGGTCTTTTGTCAACGAGCGGCTGTCTGTAGCCGTTGAAGAGATCTTTGTGGAGGTTGAAAGGATTCTAACAGAATACGAGGATCAAGCTTTCAGCTCCAAACAGCAGATTGAGCAACAACAAAGAATCCTGGATGTGGTTTTAAAACCTGACATCAGATTACACAAAACAGGTTGGTACAACTACAGTATCAAACTACATGGTATGGTAGCCATGGTTCACATGACGCTTGTATACAAAACGTCATGGTGCCGAGTCCCCCTGGTTTATAGCGGTTTTATTTATTTTTGTACATTGCCAACTCTCACATGTACACAGACGTTCAGATTTCAAATATAAAGTGCTTACCACCGAGCCACGGATGTTACAAGGCGATCCGGACCGCGATAAGTACCCGTATCTCCCGTATTGTTCAATAAAAAGCATTTTAATCCGATCGCCGGCCATTTTCTCCGATACTTTCAACCATGCGACACTAATGGTTGGGAGGTGTATTGCACTCTGATACATTACAACAACAAAAAAGGAAAGAAAACAGAAAATGTCCGGCGATGGGATTAAAATGCTTTTTATTGAACAATACGGGAGATACGGGTACTTATCGCGGTCCGGATCGCCTTGTAACATCCGTGGCTCGGTGGTAAGTACTTTATATTTGAAATCTGAACGTTTATGTACATGTGAGAGTTGGCAATGTAAAGAAATCGAACACCACTATAAACCAGGGGGACTCGGCACCATGATTTTCATGTTTCAGGGCTAACATTGTAGCTTACATTGCATGACATTGCTTTGGACGTTTGATTGCTGTGATGATGAGATAACATGGCTAAAAATGGGGGACAGCCAGAGCCTAAGCCCTAGAGCAGTGGTTCTCAACCTGTGGGTCGGGACCCTCAGGGGGGGTCCCCACATAACAGTGAAGTGACAATCTAAGGACTTTTAAGACCTTTTTAATGCCTAAAAGAAATGAAATGATAAATGATCATTGCTGCATCAAAAGTAATCAACAAACTATTCTATAAAAACTGGTAAAAAACGTGCCAAATTGACAAATAATATTAGAAAGAGGCAAACAATTTGAAAATAGCAGATCTACAAGCTCACAACGCCACTATATTTATCTGTGGAACAGAGACTGTAATGCCTCAACTCCTACATTCCAAGTGCTTATCGGGGTGGGGGGTCCCCAGTTCAAATATGATTCTTTTGGGGGGGTCACGGCCTGAAAAGGTTGAGAACCACTGACCTAGAGGGCTTTGATTTCATCAGTGGTGGAAGAAGTACTCAGATACTTTAAAAGTATCAATAGGGCATAGCAGTGGCCATTTTCTGGTTCCACTGAAAAAAAAATCCCATAGAGGAAATCATTACCATAAAACATTTGATTCTGTGAAAAAATATATCATTAAATATTAAAACGATGATAATCACTGAATCAAATGTTTTATGGTCATGATTCACCAGGACCCTGGATGGCTTGATTCTAGGCTTAAATGAATTGATGTAAATATTTTTGGAAATCTCTATGGGAAAAATGTACAAGTAAAAGGCCTGTGTTTATTGTTACTTGAGTAAAAGTACAAAAGTATTGGCATCAAAATATACTTAAAAGTATCAAAAGTAAAAGTTTGAAACTGTTTGAAAATAGCAGATCTACAAGCTCACAATGCGTCACTGTTGTGACTGTAGATCAGCTATTTTCAAATTGCCTAAGTATACATAGGGGTGAAGAGGTTAATGAATGTTTTGTAATAATAATCGAAATCTACAAAGTAACTAGTAACTCAAGTTTTCAAATAATTGTAGTGGAGTAAAAGTACAATATTTGCCTCTGAGATGGAGTGGAGTATTGAAACATGGAAATACTCCAGTAAAGTAAAAGTACCTCAATATTGTACTTAAGTATAGTACTTGAGTAAATGTGCTTGGTGACTTTCCACCATTGTATCTGGAATGTATGTAAATCACAGCCATTTTAGGCTCTGGGAGAGCCCTGTTAACTGAACAAACACTGTACAGCAATTACTATCGGAATATAGAGCTATTTAACACATTTGTTTTATCAACAGATTATATAACTTATACCACCTTTATGACTAATGAGAAGTATTGGTGCAATAGTTAAACTAATCGATTATAACAAAAAAATATATAATATTTAAATGCATATTAAAATTGAGGAGTGTGTATCTTTAACTTTTCATGTTTATTTTTGTTTCAAGTATAGTCTAAAATTAAATTCTGGGTGGTGTTAAAATTTGGGCTACAAACAACCATTGATTATTTTCTTTTTCGATTAATCAAATGATGAAGAATCTTTTTAAATACAATCTTTTGTATATCAACATTCAATTATCAATGTAAATGTTATACTTCATTGAATCCTCCATCCATCTTTGAATCCATCATGTAATGTTTTGGAATCTTTTTTGAAACTTCACCAATGACTTGCCCAAAAATAGGGATTGATTATTAATAGGTAATTGTATGAAATTAGGCCATTTTTGCCTTTTCCAAAATGGCCCCCGAGATACAGACGCCTCAGAGCCGGAGGAGGCGTCTACCTTTATAGAGCGTCGCAGTTCCCGCCCACTTCCTGTTTTTTTTGGTGCCGGAAGAAAAAACTCAATGCATTTTTCCATTGACATTTCCAAAAATATTTATATCTATTAATTTAAGCCTCGAATCAAGCCATCATGACATGACATGAATCATGACCATAAAACGTTTGATTCTGTGATATTTTTTTTTTGAAAACGGCAAAACAAAGGGTATTTATTAAATATAGTATATCATATAATTAAATATAAAATAAAAAAAAATCACAGAAAAAAACGTTTTATGGTCATGATTCATGTCATCTCATGATGGCTTGATTCGAGGCTTAAATTAATAGATATAAATATTTTTGGAAATGTCAATGGAAAAATGCATTGAGTTTTTTCTTCCGGCACCAAAAAAAACAGGAAGTGGGCGGGAACTGCGACGCTCTATATATGTCTATGGGTGCACCCCTCCCAGTGTTGCCAGATTCTGTGAGAGAAACAAGCAACCAGGTCTAGGAAAACCAGCCCAAAAGAAGCGACGATGGGCCACATGAGCACTTTAACATGTACATCAGCTACAGATCTACAAGCTCATGATGCGACGCGTTGTGAGCTTGTAGATCGGCTATTTTCAAATACAATTTTGCGGGGAAATTATAATAAACAGATCTGGCAAGTGGCAACCCTGACCCCTACTCATATTTACATTCCTGATACCCGCAGACATCCCAGAACAGAGACAACGGATCGTCAAAATGTTTGAAGAGGAAATGATGACGATGACGATGACGAAGAAGATTTCCCAGGATCCGCTGCCTTAGGTAAGGAGCAAGGATCTTATTTTATCCAGCAATTCCAGCCGGCAGATTCGTCACACTGGGTGGCAAACTGTAGCCGGGAGTTTGATGGAATACATTGCAGTCAATGAGAGCCAGGTGGACGGGCTTATGAACAAACACTATTTCTGAGCGACTGAAACCTTTGTGAAATACTCTGTCCAGGAAAATAAAAAGAAGACATGTTATCACACAATGTTTTCTGATGTGGACACAGTGTAATTTTATGTAGGGATCTAAAAAAGTACAGCGTATGTTTCTGACCGTGCTGTTTATCGAGAGGCTGTCCATCTTTGGCAGCCTGACAAAACCAAATCTTACGATACTACCGAGCCAGAAACGAGACCTGGAGCTGTTTAGATGCCTCAATAAAATTAAGTAGTGTGCACATCGAAAATCCAGTGATCGTAAAACAACCTGCGATGTGTCTTTTATATTCCTGAACCGATTAACTGACAAAGGCTGCGATAGTTCAGAAATAGTGTTTGTTCCTAAGCGGGTCCAACTGGCTCTCATTCACTGCAATGCATTTCATCCCTGGCGTCGAGCGCTCCTCTTCCTTTCTTATTTAAGTTCCTTGGTAAAGAGGAGGATAGGATGGAAACTGTTAGATTTAGGATTCAAATTAAAAAACTTAGCAGATCAAAAGTAGTAGATCGACGAGCCTTTCGAGCTTGTAGATCTGCTACTTTTAATGCTTGTGTGTGACGCTGTCAAGTATAGCGCATTAATTAAAGAAAAAAGGTTGGAGCAATGATATATAAAAAAGGCCTTTAAAGGTAATGTTATCTCAATCCAGCCATGGTCCATAGCGTGAAGAATTCTCCTTTAAGGACCACATCACCCATTTTCAACCTATCTTCATATAATTGGTCCTCTATAGAGTACAGAAGTCCTGACGTCACTCGTCCATCCCCTGGTTCGTAAAGTCATTTCTCTATGGAGAATAACATTGGGTCATCTTAGAATCGTCTCATATAAGAATTGTGGTCCAAAAATAAACAAACTGTCTCTGCGATATTGTCAGGGAGGAGGTTCTGTATCGTTTATGATAGTCAGTCACTCATATTTGATACAGTCTGTTTCTGGCTAAAATGTAACTAATTCGTCGGAAGTAACAATAGCGTTTTCTCACTGTCAGTTGATGCTTCATATCCATAAGAGTCAAACCGCCGGGATCATTTTGGAACACAGTTTTTATTTGACACGATATTAAATACGTCTATGGGAATCCAGAACGGGGGGGGGGGGGGAAACCACGCCCCAGGTAGGATGTGTAAATTACGTCAGACTTCGGTGCTCTATAATGCTCATTATAAGAATCATTTCTGTCTGTGCACTCACTGTGTGTCAGAGGAGGGCTGTGGACACTTTAGAAACCTGAGGTTGTACCTGATTTCTGAGAACCCTTATTTCACTTTTTCTTTTTCATGTACAAGAACATTTTCAAATAGCCGACCTACAAAGCCCACAACGCATCGAGTTGCGATGCGTTGTGGGCTAGCTTTTTTTGGTGACGTGCCTCCCCTTCAGGGGATGTTATGATTATAAAAAGTTCATGGGTTCTGGAAAGTTTCAGCTTATGGGAAGGTTCTGGGTTACCCTTCATAGTCGAAAAAGAGCCATTAGACATCACCCTTACCTTTTCTGTCCTCCTCCTACATTTCCCACTGCCTCCTCCTGGGTGTAAAGAGAATTCCTTGGAACGTGTGGAGAGGAGTCTCTCATGGAGGAACATGGAGGAACCACCGTCTCCACTGCAGGTCTGCTGCCACTCTTATTTATTTTAACCGGGAAAGTATCTGTGTCACTTTTAGATTTCTTTGGCTATTCAAAATAGTGCTGCACGATTGTTGCTCAAATGTGAATCACGATTTTCCTCCATAAGAATTGAGATCACGATTCTCACACGATTCTCACACGATTCTCACACAATTCTCTTGTAAATATAAAAATATTAAGCAAAAAAAATCGTCATAATTTTAAATCGAGATCGCATAGGTGTCTGAATCGAGATCACGATCTTTTTTCGATTAATCGCTATTCAAAAATAGCATGAGCTTGTAGGTCTGCTATTTTTGAAGAATCGTGAAAATGTGGGCAAATCTTCGAATATATATATATATATATATATATATATATATATATATATATATATATATATAGCTAACAATTTTAACGCAAATCTTTGCTTCTGGGGGATTCTATAAATGTCTTCGTTCTAAATTCTAAACCGTTTTTTGGAAGAAAACTTATGTTGCTATAATCAGTGGTTCTCAAACATTTTCATGTCAAGGACCCCCAAAATTATGTATTTGGCCGCGGACCCCCATCTCAAAATTTTGTTCCAGGGACCCCCTAGAAGCAAAGATTTGAGTTACAAATGTTCGCTTTGAAAAATATATATTCAAAGATTTGCACATTTTTTCACGATAAAAAAAAAAATAGCAGATTTACAAGCTCGTAGTACGCTATGAGCTTGTAGATCTGCTATTTTTGAATTGCCAAATAAATCTCAAAATGACACTGATGCGTTCCCGGCCTTTCTGTTTGCCGGAATTGCCGCTGCCTTTGATTGAGTTAGTTTTTCCTTTTCTTTTGCACTGCAACTGTATCTGTTATTTGTTTTACATCTTTGATTTTATGCATCCTGATGTCATTGTGTTTCCTTTGCTTGATGTTCTGTGTAAAGCACGTTGTTGAAATGTGCTGTATACAAATAAAACCTGCCTTGCCTCCGCAGGTTGAAGAGGGACAGGGGGAGACTGGATGGTCAACGTTAAGATTAGCAGATGTGAAGTCGAGGGGCGACACTGTGTCAGGTAAACACAACCTCTTCTCTAGTACCAACCTCAGAATATTGCTGACGTTTTGGTCAGTTGACGTTCATCAAATGAGACATGTGAAATGATTATACTGTGTGTAGATATACAGAAAATTGCTAGACGTTCAGGCCGCTACACAGGCCGTCACATCAAGATTTCCATGCAACGCTTGGCCAATCAAATAGGAATGTCACGCTTGTGTGACCACATTGTGACCCGTTCGGCCAATCAAATCGTCACTGGATGTCAATGTTTGTGACACCCATATTGCAATGTTAATAAAACAAACATAATGTGTACAGTATATGCGTTTTTAAACGTGTTGCCAGTGGTTCTGAACGGTGAAGCTTCTTGAATATTACAGCCTGTAATACTGGAGATCGTTGGAAAATAAAGTAAGACAAATCCAATCAGAAACCACTTTGAGTTGCTCTGTGGCTGACTTTAGGGATGGGACGATTATCGCTGTTATCGCTCACAATAATCGTATCGCTGTGATTTAAACTTATCGTGAAAATATAAAAACATACACTAGGATGAATTAGCGTTTGTTGAGCTGCAAATTCAGCACTTAAACCCTCTATACTTGATAAAACGGACCTGTAAAGAGCGCATTTGGTACTCTCTTATTTCACTCTAGACTCTACACAAATCGATTTTGCCAAAGATAATCAATCCACAAGCTCACAGCGCGTATGTTCGTATGTTGCTACAATATCAGTGGTTCTCAAAAATGGTATCTATTTGGCCGTGGACCCCGATCTCAAAACGTTTTGTTCAAAGGACCCCCAGAAGTTGTAACAATTAAAAATGTTAGCTTTAAAAAATAAATATATTCAAAGATTTGCACAAATCTTCACAAAAATAGCAGATCTACAAGTTCATAGTGCGGCACTCGGTGCCGCGCTATGAGCTTGTATATCTGCTATTTTTGAATAGCCCAAAGAAATCTTAAAATGACACACAGATGCGTTTCCGGTCTTAAAGGGTTAAGCAATATTTTTGCCACAATAATCGTGACATGTAATTTTCATATCGTCCCATCTCTAGCTGACTTTACTTCCTCTCTCTCCTCCTTGTACGTCTCCTACTCCTTTCCTGTGTGTGTAGACGTTTCCTCAGAAGTGCAGGATGGGAGCCCCGGTGTGGTCCAGAAGGAACCAGAGCCTCCAGAGATCAAAGAGGAGCCGGAGGAGGTTCTCATAATACCAGAGATAGCTGACGCATCAACATTACCAGATAGGAAGCCTCAGCTTGACACTCTCGAGTGGAAACCTCAGCTCGACACACTCGATAGGAAGCCTCAGTTTGACACTCTCGAGTGGAAGCCTCAGCTCAACACACTCTCAGGTAAAAAAGAAAACAACCCAATCACTTCATTAGCAATCTGGGAACCCATTCGGTCTTTGTTTTTGCCTCAGGGGGCACCACCAACTTTTTTGTGTAGAAACCAGAACTCGGTTTGGCTCTTGAGAGATTACTTCATTAGTACTGAACCACCAAGATGGGGTCTAATAACAGTGTGGCTTCATGATGTCATGAGGCCAGTCTGTATTTGTTACGTCAGTCGTCTCCATATCTGGGCATGTTTCAGCTCGATCTGACCTCCATTCTGAATTTAAAGTTAAATATTTCAAAAATACATGTGATGGATGGGCTGCAGGGGAGGGTGCTAACCAGAGCATTTGGACCTCATCAAGCAAACAGTTAAAGGAGTCCTATTTTTTAATACAACACAAACATGTGCATGCAGGGCAATGGATAATCCTCCAATCTATGGCACTTGCTACTTATAATTGTGTGTGTGTGTGTGTGTGTGTGTGTGTGTGTGTGTGTGTGTGTGTGTGTGTGTGCACGATATTTCATTGCTGTACATTTTAGCAGTTTATGAACCACAAGCCTGATGACAGATTGAAAACCATTTAAGGAATAAATGTGTTTCACAAAGTAGGATTATCAAGTTAGCTACATAACGTGTTGTAATTCAATGTTTGTTGTTAGCAATGAACAATATACTGTAGTCTACATGACTAAATCATAATCTTTAACCTTATATTCACCTTATTGCATCATTTAAGTGCAAAGCTTTTAAGTTAATTGCACATAGACATGTTGAATAAGTTACTGGCTGAAAGCTCCACGCAACCTCCAAATGTGCAAGATTTATGCTGTGCAACTGTGGATGCACATCCAAACAGCTCACCATCCCTGGCTCTTCCCTTCATGTCCAAAATGTCCGTTAGCAAGACAGTAAGCCCTGACTGCCCTCAGAGCAGAGGTGTGTGTGTGTGTGTGTGTGTGTGTGTGTGTGTGTGTGTGTGTGTGTGTGTGTGTGTGTGTGTGTGTGTGTGTGTGTGTGTGTGTGTGTGTGTGTGTGTGTGTGTGTGTGTGTGTGTGTGTGTGTGTGTGTGTGTGTGTGTGTGTGTGTGTGTGTGAGATGCAAATAAACGTGCTTTGGATGAAGGCACTATTAGAAATGCAGATCATCACTTGATTTCATTCAACTGCCAGTCTGCCAACGCTGTGAGTGATTCCAAAGCCACTTAACAGTAACAACCAAATATTTTAAGTAAATGGTTGGTTCTCAACTTATTTTGTATCAGGCCTAAAATAACACTGTCAAATTAGCTAGATTAGAGAAAAAAACCCTCAAAATTTAGTTTGCGCTTCGCACGCGGGCGCAATGCCCCTGGCCCTCGGCTTGGTACCCTAGACATAATTTGGCCCTTGGGGAAAACTAATTGGGGAACCCTGCATTACATGGTATTGGAATGGCATAGACTGGCATACTTGCTGATACAGATACCAGCATTTTAGGCAGTATCGGCAGCTTTACTCTCGGAACAACAACTGTAGAATGTTGTTGGTATTCTCCCAACATGTTCATGTGTGACTGTGAAGCACTGCGTTGCTGAAAATCATATCTCAGATCTCGCCATACCTAAATAAAGGTTAAAAAAAAATATCTCTCAGTTTGCCCACTGATGTGTTGGCATATGTCACAGCGTAAAGTGTCATCACGTCCTGAATCTTGGAAGAAAGACACTGTTCATTATTCTATAAGTATTTGAACGCAGGAAGAATTGTTTTAAGTAGCCTAATTGCCCATCTAGAGACACAGTCTTGTAGGCTAGGCTAGTGGTTCTCAACCTGTGGGTCCCCACTAGTCCCCACATTATTTTGGGGCGGTCCCCAGATGACAGTAAAGTGACAATTTAAGGACTTTTAAGTAACTTTTTAATACTTAAGAAAAAACTAAATGAAATAAAAAAAGACCATTACTGCATCAAAAGTAATCATCAAACTATAATATAAACCTGGTCAAACATTGGCCAAATTGTCAAATGATATAAGAAAGATGCAAACATTGTGAAAATAGCTGATCTACAAGCTTACAGGTCAGCTATTTTCACAATTCGGTTGTTAAGACGTGACGTTGCGCCCGCTAGAATAACTTCCGGGTCCCAGTGTGTATTTTCCCAATATGCGCAGTGCTGTGTCCCTCGCTGTTTTAACAGATCTGAGACTAAAATAACGACTAAAGTGTCATTCTACCGCTTTCCTATCAATGACAAAAAGAAGAGGAAATCGTTTTTTTATATACATCTATATATAAATATATATATATATAAATAAATGTAAAAAATATATATTATAATGTTAATAATAATAATACATAAATACAAATATAAATATATATATTAGCCTACTTCTTACTGTCTATGATATTAGCATTAAGACCCTTATTAACCCTCAATGGTTCATTTCTGAAAAAGGAGGTTATTGTAAAAAGATTTATGGGTTCCAACATGTTTGTTTACAATGAAGAGTGGACGGCGCTGGTGCCTTTTGGACCCGAACGTGACGTCGGACTACAAAATGACGCCAGACTTAAGAACCGAATATTCATCTGTGGAACCAAGTCAAACTAAATGTAATGCCTCAACTCCTACAATGCCAAGTGTCTGTCAGGGTGGGGGGTCCCCAGTTCACATGTGATTCTTTTGGGGGATCCCTAGTTCACATATGATCATTTTGGGGGATCCCCAGTTCACATATGATTATTTTGGGGGGTCCCCAGTTCACATATGATTATTTTGGGGGGTCCCCAGTTCACATGTGATTATTTTGGGGGATCCCCAGTTCACATATGATTATTTTGGGGGATCCCCAGTTCACATATGATTATTTTGGGGGGTCCCCAGTTCACATATGATCATTTTGGGGGATCCCCAGTTCACATATGATTATTTTGGGGGATCCCCAGTTCACATATGATCATTTTGGGGGATCCCCAGTTCACATATGATTATTTTGGGGGGTCCCCAGTTCACATATGATTATTTTGGGGGATCCCCAGTTCACATGTGATTATTTTGGGGGATCCCCAGTTCACATATGATTATTTTGGGGGATCCCCAGTTCACATATGATTATTTTGGGGGATCCCCAGTTCACATATGATCATTTTGGGGGGTCCCCAGTTCACATATGATTATTTTGGGGGATCCCCAGTTCACATGTGATTCTTTTGGGGGGTCGCAGTCTGAAAATGTTCAGAACCACTGGGCTAGGCAGTGTCATGCTTTTATGTCCATTTGTGTTATTTTACACAAATACCATCATATACCCTATACCAGGGATGGGCAACTGGCGGCCCGCGGGCCGCATGCGGCCCGCACCGTCACTCAATGCGGCCCAACAAAACAAAAAACAAAGTAATCTAAACATATCCGAAATGGTGAACTATTGCCTTCAACTGTTCCAAACATGGAACTTTCCATGAACCATTTTAATTACAACAGTCCACCAGTAGAGCGCGCTCTCGTTTATTTTAATAGAAGCCTTATTAAAGGAGAGATCCGGACATTTTAAGTGTTATCTTTGATGTGTCGCTAACATGGGTTAAAGTTCTCAGTCGCCACGACTGATTTCAGTCATTTGGATTCGCTAGAAGCCAGCATGTCTTGTATGGAACCATGTTTCTCAGCGAAAATAGCCTAGCCTGCAAGAAAATATTTCCGGTTATTATTTTAAGATTAGAGCATTTGAAGTGGTCAAACTGCAATATGTTCGGTTATTTCATAAAAGCAAAGGTTAAAGCCTCAATCTGTGATTTCTTCACCTGTATTCCTGGCAGTATGTCAAACAGCAGGAACAATACTATTAAAACGTCATAATTTTACATATCGTGACTCGTGTGTGTGTTAATTGTTTAGGAAACAGCACTGGTCTGTCGGGGCTCCTTTCAAACTGATTCACAAATCGCACATTAGGACTTGGATATACAAAATCTTTCTGTCGTGAGATTTTATTTAGCTTTAATCCATGCGCTAATCACTCACCATCATTGAAAGGGACGTTGAGTTATTTCAGAGAGTCCCGTGTCGTCTTTTTTTCGACCCCCTCCGTTGGCATAATGGGAGCCCGTGTAAGAGTGAAAATCGTCTATTATAACCGATGCAAAGTTAGTATTTTCTCTACTACTGCTCATTGTGGACTCTCATGATACTCAAACATGCACTGAAAGTCGCGCATGAGTTATCGTTCGTGCAGAACTAGACGACGCTGGTTGCTTACTTCTTCCACAGAACCTGGCGTCTGTGGAAGAAGTAAGCAACCAAGCATCATCTCGTTCTGCATTAACGATAGCTCGTTTTGCTAAATAAAAACAAAGTTATAACAAATAATAATAGTTAATATCCCTTATTTATCACATTATGTGACTATTATGGGCTTTTTGAGTAATGGGGTACTACTGGCGAGAGTGCCGATAAACAGGGGCGGGCTGGGACCAAAATTCAGCGCTGGCATTTTGGTCCGAATCGGCGCACCGACCCCGGACTGTTTTGCCAACGGGGGGGGGGGGGGTCCCTGCCGATAAACAATGCGGCCCCCCAGAGTGATTGAGGAAATTTTGTGGCCCTCACCATCTACAAAGTTGCCCACCCCTGCCCTATACTATACCCTGTTGAAATGTCAGGAAGGTCTGAGCATTGGTTCTCAAAGTAGGGTCCGGGGGACACCCAGGGGTCCTTGGGGTGGATTCCAGGGGGTCCCAGCAAAATGTGTTAATACAGGCGTCACAATCACTTTATCCATTTATACGTCGGCTATTTTTGAAACAAAAAGTATTGTGAAAAATGTTGAATATATATATATTTTTTTTTTACAAAATAATCTTCTCTTCTCGGGGGGGTCTACGACCAAATATATATCAATTTGGGGGTCCTTGGCACGGGAAAAAGTTTGAAAACTACTGCTTATCGAGTACCAAAGTCCTTGTGTTCAAAGACATGCCCCCTGGGGGTCATAAAAGCAACATTTTCCCATTCCAAAGAAATCCCATTGAATGTTTCCTCTGGGCCATCAGCTGTCACCATGCTCGCAGACACTGTCTCCAACACTACCACCACCACTACTGCTCCACGTTGGCCTACTGACATGACCCCAGCAGAACCTCTGCAACGGATGGTAAGTCATTATGTGAGCGCTTACACTGTGTTCTAGGGCTGGGCGATGTGACTTCAAATCTATATCACCGTTATTTCAAACTTTTAGCTCGATTACAATTAATGAACGATTATTGTAAAAAAAATCTATTATAAAAACACAAAATAGTGAACATAGCAGATCTACGAGCTTGTAGATCAGCTATTTTAGCTATTTTGTACGCCACCGGTATAATATAGGGTTGTGTGGTTAATCTGACTAATTGATTGAGTCTATTATGAAAAATCTATTCGATTTTTGTCGTATCGATTTATTGACGTATAAGAAATGAAAATGCATATATTCTTGATTGATCTACATGAGAGAGATTTAAGAAAAATGCGATTATGCGATTGCATAATTTACCGCATAATCAGCAAAATTGTGCATAATTATGCGGGGGTACCGTTTTTTCAAAAAGGCTGCATCGCATAATATGCGCTTCGCATTGCATATTTCCACATATTTTGCAACTTTTCGCATTTTGCGCAACTATGCGCATATATCAATATTTCGCATATTGCCGCATATTTCACAACTTTCCCGCAATTTCACTGCATAAAATTGCAAAACCCCCTGCATATTTCATCGCAAGATCAAGGATTTTAGCCCGCACACTCAAGAGTTTTAGCCCACACACTCAAGGATTTTTGCTCGCGTTTTTCTGGAGGGTCTAGTAACTGGTTCTAAATAGGGGTGTGCCGATACACTAATTTCACCAAACGATACGATACGATATTTGGCTCACAACTTCGATACGATTTCGATACGATACGATACGCACTTTTTTATTATGAAAATATATGGGGGAGAAAAAATGCAAACAAATAATTCTGTTTTTGCATTATTCAGACGCAAACTTGTAGCTTTTCAGCTACAATAGCCGTTTTGAATCCAAATAGGGCAATAGTGTGACACCTGAAAAAAAAAACATGTTGTCACCCTTTTCACCTCGGGGCTGTTTGCATGCCTGATTATTATTATTGTTAAAAAAAAAAAAAAAATAAATAAAATAATTCAAAACGATATTTTTTTTTCTCCAAAACGATACATATCGTCACGAAAACGTATCGCGATATATCGCGGGACGATATATCGGCACACCCCTAGTTCTAAATATCGGTTTCGAAATAGTTTCGGTTCATTGCCCAGCCCTAGCTTTGACAGAGGGTGACATATTTGGTTTGTTTTGTAGGCATTGTGTTATATTGTGCATATTTCCCACCAGGACGTGGACGTGGACGTGAGCATGGTCCCGGGGATGGAGCGAGTGGACTGCCTGGCGGACCGCCTGGTGGGGCTGAGGACCGAAACGAGCCGGACGCTGAACTACAAGCAGTCCTGCGGCATCATAGCCCTGTGGCTGGACCTCCTGCCGTACGACCAGATCCGAGTGTCCTTCTCCCCCTCTGGCGTGCAGATCGGGAGGCCAGTGGCCGAACTGCGGTCGCCTGGTGGCGTCCGTCCTCGCCAAGCTCTGCGACATCCACAAAGTGCCCCAAGTACCACGGCGGCTACACGCTCAAATGGATGCCCCGTCCTCCGGGACTACAACAAGATCAGGCAGCTGCTGGTGAGCAACGGCGTGATCATGGAGGGCTCCAACCTGGCGTTGTTTAACCCATTAAGACCTGGAACTGTGTCATTTTTAGATTTGAGCTAAAAAGCATTATTTTACACTTTGGGCTATTCAAAAATAGCAGATATACAAGCTCATAGCGCGGCACCGAGTGCCGCGCTATGAGCTTGTAGATCTGCTATTTTTGAAAAATCGTGAAAATGTGTGCAAATCTTTGAAATATATATATTTTTAAAGCGAACATTTTTAACTCAAATCTTTGTTTCTGGGGGTCCCTGGAACAAAATATTTTGATGGGGTCCGCGGCCAAATACATATAATTTTGGGGGTCCTTGACATGAAAAAGTTTGAGCACCACTGATATAGAAACATACGTTTTTCAGAAAACTGTTGAGATTTAGGAGACGTATAGAATCGGCTTCAGGTCTTAATGGGTTAACGTCGATCAGGCCACGTTCGTCGACTGGCACGGGAAGCGGATGCGGACGCAGGAACGTAGCGTTCATCTGCAAGGGTTCGGCATATCTTCCGTGGGGGTCACGGCAACCAGCCAAGCCCTGGTGACTCGGATGCGGGTGTTCCCTCCACACGCCTCCGATGCCGTTCCTACGTCCACATATTATTATGTGCTCCCACAGAACCGCGCGCTCAAACCCGCTCCTTTCGCCATATGCAAAAAGTGCACGCTGCCGGCAAAGAGGGAGAACGGCCACGTTCAGTCCGGCGGCTACAGATACTGTCCTGAGAAGACCGGGGTGCCGTTGGACCGGTGGAGGGCGGACGTGAGCCAGAAGCAAAAAGCAGCGAAGGACAGGCGAAAGGGAAAAAGGAAAGCTTATGGAAAATAAGTGAAAGGAAATGTTGAAAAGCCTTTAGTGAGTTGGCTAATGCAGCCATTCTCAACCCGGTGATGAAATTGCAAGTTGGCCCCCAAATAATTGGTAAAACACAAACATTTTTATAATACAACACAAAAGAAATGTCACTGTATTTATCCTTTTAAAACCGAATGGGAAAAAAATGTGTTATCATTGCGATACAGATAAATAGGAACTTAAAGGTTTCATGACGTTCAGTTTTACCACACATTAAAAATCTTTGTCATGGTCCTTCAAACGTGTATAGAAAGTTTTAACAAAAAAATTCCACTCCATTGATCCATGGCAGGTGTTTTTCTCTCACATTTCTAAAGCCTTTTCAACTGCAATGAAAAAATAAATCTTTGCCTGCGGGTGTCGCTGGTGAGGGATTTTGCCTGTCAATCATCGCCTCTGCTCCGCCCCCCCCAAAGGAAAGGATAGGGGAGGGGAGGGGCGAGGAGGAGAGTGGGCGGGATTAATCGGCTGTGACCTCACTGCCGAAGGGCCAAGCTCAGATTACTTTTCAGCCTAATTATTCAGAAAACCCCAGACCACAGAAAATCCACTGAATGTTCAAAGTTCAGATTTGTTGGGTGTAATTGAGGTCATAAAACCCCCCAAAAAAAACATAAAAAATTAAAAAAGGGAAAATGAATGTCATAGAACCTTTAACCCATTAAGACCGGGAACGCATCAGTGTCATTTTAAGATTTATTGGGGCTATTCAAAAATAGCAGATCTACAAGCTATGAGCTTGTAGATCTGCTATTTTGGGAAAATCATGATTTTTCGGGCAAATCTTTGAATATATATTTCTTTAAAGCGAATATTTGTAACTCAGTCTTTGCTTCTCCTAACAGTTTTCAGTGGTTCTCAAACTATTTCATGTCAAGGGCCCCCAAAATGATATGTATGTGACCACGGACCCCCATGTCAAAATAAGTTGTTCCAGGGACCCCCAGAAGCAAAGATTTGAGTTAAAAAGTTTGCTTTAAAATATATATATTTTCCATGATTTAAAAAAAAATATATATATATATATAGTAGATATACAAGCTCATAGCGCAGCACTCGGTGCCGCTCTATGAGCTTGTATATCTATATATTTTTTGAATAGCCAAATAAATCTAAAGTGACACAGCGTTCCCGGATTGACTGGGTTAAAGTATACGAACACAGTGGATTTGATTGAAAACGGCCGCGGCCCACCCCTCTGACCACCTAACAAGGCAGCCGATGGATAGGCTGCCTTGTTAAGTGGTCAGAGGGGTGGGCCGCGAACGCCCTTGAGATTTTCCAGTGAGCCCTTATCCAGAAAAAGTTGAGAACCACTGGGCCAATGAAGAATAAAAAAAAAAAAAAAATAGTACACCTACGAGTTGCGGCACAGACCCATTGAGACCTGAAGCCTTCTAAATCCTGACCCAAGTTTTTTTTTAAACTACTTTTCAGGATTCAAATTCAAAAGTAGCAGATCTACAAGCACGAAACTTTTCGTGCTTGTAGATCTGCTACTTTTGATGCTTTTGTGTGACGCTGTAGTATGATCAAGTAGGGCGTTAATTTACGGGGCTTGAAAGGTATAACAACGTACTGTATAGAATAGGATGGGTCAGAATAGTCGAACAGTCATTTTTGAGGATTATAAAAATCTATTTAGATTATTATTTTCAATTTTGACAGGCTATAGTATACTGCAATCCAAGTAACAGTAACTACGTGTTAGGGTATGCAAATAGTGTAATTATTTGTCTGTTCTGCATTTACCATTTGTTATGTCAGCCTAATGTACAGTGATTGTGTGAACAAGAACAAATTGATGAGGATACCAGAATAAATGAGATTTTTTTTCCACTGTTGAAGCTTGTGTTTTCTTAATGGTTTAGCTCTGAGACACAGTGAGTAGAAGGAAATGGTGTCTTCTTAGAATGAGCATTAGTGAGGACCAAATCATTTATATGAAGATACGTTGATAACTTGAAAATGGGTATTGACCAGTTTTGCGTTAGCCTTAAAAAATGTACTTTTTGTACCTTTATTTTTTTAAAGTTGTGCTGTATATTATTGGATTGTGTGTGCATGTGTGTGTGAGAGAATTATGGTGTATATTTTGTAATACATTTTCACTATTTCTATAGCAGTACTTTTGACTTATTTCTACCAAACATATCAGAGAAAAAGCTGTTGTGTCATTTTCTTTAGTGAATGAAATGTAATTTTGTCCAATCTGTACGTAGATTACAATTGGGCCCCAAACATAAGTTATATTGTATTAACACAGCAGTGAGACCAAATGCATTTAGATTCCGTGTCTAGATTGGATACGACCTTTGACACGGTTTTCCTGTTTCTAGTTTGATACGAATGTTGACCTGAAAGTCAAAATGACATCTTCTCCCCAGAGCAAGCAGGCAGGCTTTATTAGCTGAGCGGTTAAAACTGGGCAGCATTCACTTGCTCAGGAGGCCTGCGTTCAAATCCAGGGCATTAAGTTTAGCTTTTTTTATCAAAAAAAGCAGAAAACAAAACAGCATTTTTACTGATAATTAAGTCTTTATGAATACCACTATTGATATTTTTCTATTGTTTGGTGGAAAGATTAAACAAAACATTCTTAACGGAATTGTATTGCTTTTTATTTATTTAATTAAACATGTGGCCCATCATTAAAACAACTAGTTACAAAGCCCTCCAATTACTCTCCTATCAGACAGAAGGCGAGTGACACATTTTCAGTTTGGTAAAATAGTTTAGAAAGGTTTATCTTTTAAGCATAAAATAATCATAATAATCATAATGTTGGAATAAGTGTCTGCATTTATCCTGCTGGACTACCAGTCAATGTTTTGTCACGGGTCCAATTGGTTCTATTTGTATACTCTTGAGTTACTGCAACGACTTTTATTCTCTAGGTCATTCAAAGTCTGCTCAGATGATGTGGATGAGAGAAGTTGATAGGAAAACACAAGGTGATGTCTCAGTTATAGCAGCATAGAAGAGGAGCGATCGATCGGGAACACATTGAGTCTCAAACAAGCGTCCAAGTCCAACATGTTCTAATTTATTGAAAGACAAGCAGTCACATATATACATTGACAGAATTAGTGTTGGACAGCCCACCGAGGCGGTCTCGTATGGGCGTAGCTATTACACAAATAAATGATGCCTATATGTGTAAGTGAGTGAAGTGCAAAAGTTCATCAGATGAGATAAGCGAAGACATCGGCCCTTTGCCACATCCTGGATTGTCAGACAGATGTGCTGATGGGAGGATGGGCTGTGGCTCACAGGGACCCGATGTTGAGCAACATCAGCACAGGGCGCTATAGCCTCCCCGATTTACAGGAAGGCTGGTAGATGTATTCTGTAGATACCTGTCATTTCTGCAAACATGTAAACGGTTCTAGGCTAGCGTTTTCCCACGAAATGTTAGTGTCAAAGGGACAGACAATAAGGTGAAGAGGCACTGCACCTCGGCACTTCCATCCAGGACAGGTTGCACCCCTAACATAAAGAAAGCCAATTACTTTTTCATGATGTCAGTGATGTGAAACTGCATACGAGGAGTTGGATAGAGAATAGTTAGGTAGAGGAAAGAGCATTGTATAATATTCACAACAGTTACAGAGCCACAAAGGTTGATTTGATTCCAAACTACCCATCATTTAGCTGGGGACCCCCTGAACCCACCCTTAACACTGTAGTACAGTAAGCGTATAAAACAGTAGTGCAACATCAACTGAAGCAATCAAAATATATTACTATTATGAAATATCATGTGATAAATGACGTGGTATCGGAAAATCTGCAGGTACTGGTATCTGTATCGGAACAACTCTAGTTGCTTTGCTACATTGATGAGATCTACCTGGTGCTAGTATGTTGTTATGATACTATCTATGTCAATATGCTGACATGATCAGATAAGTGCAAAAGTTGTTGTTTTTTAAAGATTTATCTTTGGCATTTTCTTTTATTTTCATACTTTTATTCAGACGGTCACACCCAGACAGAGAGACGGGAAACAAACGGTCCCTTCGCGTTTACGGACTGGAACGTGAAGCCCAGCCGCGGCCGGCCCCGAAAGGGTCAGGTGGTGGTTCAGGTGGTGGGACAGGTGGTGAGGGGCCGAGGCCGCGGCCGGCCCCGAAAGGGACAGGAGCAGGAGGTGGTACAGGTGGTGGGACAGGTGAAGACTGGCCCCGAACCCGGGACGGCTGCGCAAGACTGGTCCCGAACCCGGGACGGCTGCGCAAGGACCAACCGGTATGACCAGCCACATGTCAGCCACCCAATCTACCCAATTGCCCACGGTAAGCGCTAAGTTAATTGACCTAAATATGAAGCGTGGACCTCCAGTCTACACTGTAAAATCTTCAGCGGTAATTTAACTCTGAGAGTTAAATTAACCTGCGAACAAATGAAGTATTACATTGGAATAGCATTGGTATGGATTCTCACTAATGTCAATCTGACCAAAACAAGGGCAGATGTGGAACCTGCCGTATTGGTTCCCTTCAACTACCACAGCTGTGAAACACAGCGTGAACACTGCATGGAAAAACGTAAGGTTCAAACATTTCATGTTTTTCTCCCGTTGTGATCTTTTTGCCTAGACTCGCCGCGCCTTCCTGTGTGTAAAGAGGAGCCAGTCTGGCCTGAACAGCAGGAGAGGAACTCCAGCCACTCAATCTACCCAATTGCCCACGGTAAGAGCAAAGTTAACACATTAACCGCCAAGAACGTAGTCCTACGGTCCGTTAAATCCAACTGTTAAGCGCCGAGACCGTAGCCCTACGGGCTGCGGTCTTTTCGCGCATGCGCGGTCCGGGTGCACTTTCGGATTTTTTTTTATCCACTTCCGTTTCCGGTTTGATGACAGGAAATAGAATTATTTGGGATCCGGTTTTGACGATCACGCCCGCTCCCATTCTACAGACGAAACTGAAACTCAATTCTCTTCCTTTTTTCTCCTCGCATTTCACTGTTTAACGTAATCCGCTCTAACTCAAACATGGATGCCCCGTTTGACACGTGATCTTCACTGGGAGATACAGGGAGATCTCGCGGATGTAAACAGACCGTGTAGAGCTCAATCTTAAGGATTTTAACAAGATCTATGGCGACATGAAAAAAACAAAAAAACAACAAAAACACCTTGGCACTGGTGAGTACATTATGAGATTAACCTCTGGCGGTCGATGTGTTAATTGACCTAAATGTGAAGTGTGGACCTCCAGTCTACACTGTCAAATTTAACTCTGAGAGTTAAATGAACCCATTAAGACCGGGACAGTATCTGTGTAATTTTTTGATTTCTTTGGCTATTCATAAATAACAGATACAGATTCAAGCTCATAGCGCTATGAGCTTGTAGATCTGCTATTTTTGAAAAACATTTTTAACTAAAATCTTTGCTTCTGGGGGGTCCCTGGAACAACATATTTTGAGATGGGGGTCCGCGGCCAAATAAATATCATTTTGGGTGGTCCTTGACGTAACATACGTTTTCTTTTTAAACTGTTAGGATTTAGAAGACATTATGTAGAATCCCCAGGAGCACAAATTTGTATGATGTTCAAAAAATAGCAGATCTACAAGCTCATAGCGCGGCACCGAGTGCCGCGCTATGAGCTTGTAGATCTGCTATTTTCGAATAGTCACAGTATAAAATAAGGGTTATAGCTAAAATCTAAAATTACACAGATGCGTTCCCAGATTGAATGGGTTAACCTGCGAACAAATTAAGTATTAAATTGGAATAACATTTGGTATGGATTCTCACTCAAGTCAATCTGAACAAAGCAAGGGCAGACGTGGAACCTGCAGTATTGGTTCCAGTGTTGATTTCGTCGACTAAAACTATGACGAAAAATGTTCGTCGACTAAATATATATAATAATATGTCAATATATGAATATATTGACAATTTCGTCAACAAATAAAAACTAGACTAAAATGTTAGAGAGAGACTAGTGGAGAAGAGATCCAGTAGAACTAAAAGACAATTCATTTTATGGTTGGTTGCGCTCGGGTGTTGCGCTCTGAAAATAGCAGATCTACAAGCTCACAACGCGTCGCACTGCGACGCGTTGTGAGCTTGTAGATCTGCTATTTTCAGCATGCAACCGAGGGTAAAATCAGCCATTACGACGCCATCAAGGCACCGCCAACATACATTTTAGTCGACTAAATCAACTGTAGATTTAGTAGACTATAACTAGACCAACAGTAAAACATTTCAGGTGTATATATATATATTTTAGTCATATAAATATGACTAAAACTAAATGGAATTTTATTCAAAAGACTATGACTAAAACTATATCAAAAGTTGCTGTCAAAATCAACACCGATTGGTTCCCTTCAACTAGCACAGCCGCAAAACACGGCGTAGCCAATGCATGGGAAAACGATTCGGACATTTCATGTTTTTATATCCCGTTGTAATCTTTTTGCCCTAGACTCGCCGCGCCTTCCTGTGTGTAAAGCGGAGCCTGTCTGGGCTGGAGGACAGCAGGAGAGCAACTCGAACTCCAGCCTGGTCCAGGAGGACTGTGGAACGTCATCACAACCGGCCCTCAGAGACCTCGCCCCTCTCTCATACTGTTCTGATTCCGATTCTGACACCGTAGACAGTGATGACTGGGAGGAGATGTTTGAAGATCTGCCGGTACGAAAGCCACGGAAAAAAGCTAAAATGGAAGGATCGTGGGACAGCAAGGAGCAGGAGCTGTCCCACGACCTGATGAAATCATCAGCGCAAACTCCGTTCACAACGACTGACATAGGGGTAATAGAAGGGGTAATGGCTCCTAATGGCTTTTTTTGTACATTCTGTGGCATGAAATTTGCTGCAAATGCGAATCTGAGGATGCACCTGATGTGTCACACAGGGGAGAAACCCTTTGGTTGTAGATTTTGTGACAAACGCTTTCGTCAAAAGGGTAATGCTAAATTACATGAAAGGACTCATACAGGGGAAAAACCCTATAGTTGTCCATTTTGTCAGAAACGCTTTACCCAGAGAGGTAACATGATAAACCACTCAAAGCAACATTTTGGGAAACAGCTTATGTCTTTACCAAAAATAGAAGATCTGCAAGCTTAACGCATTTTGAGCTTGTAGTTTTGCTACTTTTTGGCAAATGTTCCCCTCAGAATAGGCATGCTGGGGTTCAAGTGGTTAAAACCTTATTTTTTTTGTCTATTGTTTTTGGATGTTTATTTTCTCTCACGTCCTGTTGTCTATACCTAGTTTGATATCATGTATATATTTTTGTTTGTTTGGATTATTATGTTATATCATGTATTGTCTTTTTGGACAAGAAAGTAAGAAAACAGTAACAATGTGGGGGGAGGGATGGGGAAGAATTCTAAATGCTCTGACTTGTCAAAACTTATTGAAAGTAATAAAGGTATTACACATTTAGAGCATATCCGTTGTCATAATATGGACACACCTAACAATAGATGTAAAAGAAAAATACATTTTAAACAATTTTTATGTATTTTTAAATCAAAAGTCCCTAAATCTTAATTACTTACTGTGAATGCAAAAGTACTCCATGATGACATAGATAGACCTTTATGAATATAAATGAATCTTGATTTTCTACCTGTTTGATTCCCATAGCTCACGTTCCTCCAAACACACCTGGTTTTAATTACAGAACTACTCCGTTTTGATTCTCATTCAAGACGACATCCAGACGGTGTATTACTCATTTTAAACTTAATCAGCACACTAAATTATGCATCTGACTTTGTTTCAGACTGAAACTTCAAATTAAAATGACCGAAAATGTCATTGCGGCTTTAAAGTGGAAGTAGTAAAGCAGAGGGGAACTGCACAATTCGACAATCTCAACATGACATGACTATGGGTGCATCCACACATGAGATGCAAGTTGACGCTAGCTGTCGCGAGCCCTTGTTCCGGTTTCTGGCCGTTACTCAATGAAAAGCGGAACCCGGATATGCGCTTCGGACGCGCATCGGGGCGGTCGTTCCGTTTTTTCCCATAACACGGGAGTGGATGGGACTTCCGATGACTTGCATCTTATGTGTGGAGTGGATGCACCCAATCTCAACACCAACATGTCATTCTTTCCTGTATGGAAACTGTGTTGTCCATGTATTTGAGCGCTCAGTCATACATTCACCCATGATGGACTTTTTGTATTATTAACGTATTGCACGTTTTTACATTACAAGTTACAGTATCATCATCACTTGAACAAGTTGTGTCACTGAAAATTCTGTGAAATGCTGTGTATTCATTAGATGTTTTAAGTAAAAGTACCAATACCACAACATAATTCTGTAACATAGTAACATATCTGTTACTAGTAAAAGTCCTGTCTTGTCCTGTCAAACTTTTACTTGACTAAAAGTACAAAAGTTGGCATCAGTACCGAAGAAAAAGTACTCAATTTTGTTTTAAAACGTGTCGAACGTTTAAAAAAAATAGCAGATTTAAAAGCTTGTTGTGAGCTTGTAAATCTTTTTTTTTTTTTTATAGACAAAGTATAAAATAGGTCTGTATGTTTTATAATATTAATCTAAATCTACAAAGTAAAGTCATGAAAAAGCAACACAAATGTGAGGAAGAGAGTGTTCATACGCTACATTACACTGTTACAATTCATGTATTTAATTTTCTCTGTTTATCCATTTATAATTGATTCTTTCCCATTTTTGATCTCTTCAACTGTTAATTACCACGTATTAAAGCGGCACTGTAACCTTTCTTCTCATGAATACAATGTAATTTTGTCCAATATGTGTATGGTAGAGTATGTTAATACAATATAACTTACACAATTGAGGTGGTTGTATTTTGTCTCCCTGCTCTTCTATTGAGACATTTGATCGTGTCAAAGGTCATGTCTCTATTTTTTGATATGTTGTCTCTCTGGGATCCCAATCTACACTGAAAAATCGCTGAGAAACAAGCAGGTGTGCTACCTGAGCCTGACTTGGAGTGAGTCTTTTTCCACCTCATTGGTGTTTTTAAACTACACTGTAAAATCCTCAATGTTAATTATCTTACTCTGAGAGTGTACAAATGGAACCAAATTCGTCCATTTGGTTCCATTTGTACACTCTCAGAGTTACAGACACGTAAGGGTCCTTTTGAACCCCTGGTGGGTCCCTGCATGGGCCGACATTGAAAATCAGTGCATTAACAGGAAGTGAAGTTCTGCCACATGGTGGTGCTGTAGTCTGCAGGGATGCTTGGTGCAAGGCTGCAAGATGTCTCTAGTTCAACAGCTACCTCTTCTATTTTAAAATCTTAAACGTATTTTTTTTACGTAAATCTAATATTCTAGATATTCTAGGTATATGAAAACACCTCTAGGGGCTGCTGATGTCAAATAATGCAATATGCTGTACAATCACTGATGATGAAGCCACCACACCATTAGAAGAATGTAATTCAATGATACTTGAATGTTGGGTCATTTCAAACATTTTTGATTTGCTGTTGTTCTCATTTTGTTCAGGAACCCCTATTTGTAACTATACCTTTCAGGGCGGGAACCCCTTTTGGGGTTCCTGTTGCTATGTACAGCATTGGTTCTCAAAGTGGGGTCCGTGGACCCCCAGGGGTCCTTGGGGAGGTTCCAGGGGGTCCTCAGCAAAATGTGTTTATGTAGCATCATAATCATTTTGACGACTTTAACCTTTTATACTTGGGCTATTCAAAAATAGCAGATCTACAAGCTCACAGCGCAGCACCGAGTGCCGCGCTGTGAGCTTGTAGATCTGCTATGTTTGTAAAATCTTGAACATTAGTGAACATTTTAGATTTTCCTTCTTTTTTTTTTAAAGCATGCATTTTAACACAAATCTTTGCTTCTGGTGGTCCCTGGCACAACATATTTTCAGATGGGGGTCCGCGGCCAAATATATATCAATTTGGGGGTCCCTGGCATGAACTTTGAGAACCACCGCTTTATAGGAACATATGGTCTCTGTCGGGTGGAAACCTCATATGTCACAAAACTGTTACTTTTCAGGGTTCAAATTCAAAAATAGCAGATCTACAAGCTCAAAACGCGCCGCTTCACGCCACGATTCTATCACGTAGATCTGCTATTTTTTTATACTTTTTGTGTGACGCTGTAGTATATAATCACGTAGGTGCATTCATTTACGAAAAATAAATATGGAGATAAGAGGTTTCTGCCCGACAGCAACGATATTCAATGCTACAACACCGGCATGACTGCTACCTGCATCAGTGCTATGACCCACGTCTCAACTCTCTCACTGAGGCCGGTAGGACGAGGCTGTTGTTAGAGGGTGATTGTTGTGGACTTGATAGAGTTGGTGACCTCGCTCCTTTAGAAAAAATACGGTGCAGCTTCTTCAGCCCCCCCCCCCCTCTCTGTTGACCCCGGACATATTGGTATTCATGAAACCTCTGCTCAACGCACACTGAGCTGTGTGTACGTCATAGCTCAGTGTGCGTTGTGACGTATAGAAGAGACACACTCACCCTGAGAGGAAGGGCGTTAACGCATTAACCCTGCCAGAGGGTTTTTTTTTTTTTACTTCCCCCACTGCCAGCATTGTTTGCAATGTTAAAAAAACATTTTTTAAGTAGTCACAAAATATTTTCCGTGATCACCGTCCTCACGGTGATCCCCTCATTACACACACAGGAGTCTCGTAGAATCGTGGAAAAAAATAATCCGATTGCGGTAATCCGTTCCATAATTGCAGCCAGTTGAAAATAGCATGTTTTTCCCAAAATAACATGGTAAAAAAAAAAGTACACAGGAGCCGAGATACAGGATTTTAAAGTAATAAGTTAACCAAGGAGTGAATGGAGCTAGGAATCTTTGGATCGTGATATCTCTGGTTCTGTGTGGATAAATTGAAAAAAAAAAAGACCAAAAAAAAAAAATCTTCTTTTTTTTTTTTTAACAACGGTTATACTCGTTGCTGGCAGTAAACGGGTGTATTTTTCAACAACGGTTATACTCGTGTTTGCAGGTAATGTGTTAAGACCTGGCTGGAACGCATCTCTTGTCATTTTAAGATGTCTTTGGGCTATTAAAAAAATAGCAGATATACACGCTCATAGCGCGGCACCGAGTGCGGAGTGAGCATTTGTAACTCAAATCTTTGCTTCTGGGGGTCCCTGCAACTAAATATTTTGAGATGGGGGTCCGCGGCCAAATACATATACATTTTGGGGTCCTTGACATGAAAAAGTTTGAGAACCACTGATATAGAAACATACGTTTTTTTCAAAAAACTGTTACGATTTAGAAGACATTTTGTAGAATCAGAACCTATTAATAGGTTAATAGAGTGAACAAAACCTGTGTGTGTGCGTGCGTGCGTGCGTGCGTGCGTGCGTGTGTGTGTGTGCGTGTGTGTGCGTGTCTGTCTGTAAGCAGCTAATCTCTGGCACCGTTGGACCGATCGATATGAAACTGTGCGAGCACACTCCCTGATTTGATCTTTGATTTGTATTAAGGATCCCCATTAGCTGGTGCCATAGCAACCAGCTGTTAGTCTTCCTGGGGTCCACACAAAAAAAACAAATTATTACAGTTGCAAATACAAAATTATTAAATGTCAGTACTCAACACACAATACATAATGAAGCGTAAGTTACATGTGAGCAAAGAAACAGGCCAGAGCAGAACCAGGTAAGCACCATAGTAAGCACCATATAAGACAGGTAAACACCATAGTAAGCACCATAGAAGACAGGTAAACACCATAGTAAGCACCATAGAAGACAGGTAAACACCATAAGCACCATAGAAGACAGGTAAACACCATAAGCACCATAGAAGACAGGTAAACACCATAGTAAGCACCATAGAAGACAGGTAAACACCATAAGCACCATAGAAGACAGGTAAACACCATAAGCACCATAGAAGACAGGTAAACACCATAAGCACCATAGAAGACAGGTAAACACCATAGTAAGCACCATAGAAGACAGGTAAACACCATAGTAAGCACCATAGAAGACAGGTAAACACCATAGTAAGCATCATTATGTTTTTTATATTGGACGACATAGTGTAGCATGGCATTTTTTCGTAATAGTTTTTACATTGGACACCCACACAACCCCAGGTGATTGTACCGTCTCTTCTCCCTGTCTCTTTCCTGTCAATTATGTTTATTTTTTTAAACCATGTCTTTTTTTTTTATCATTCTGAATTTCTCCCACCACATCCCCAGCCTCAAAAGAGTTCAGCGACTCTGATTGGTCCAGGGTATAAGCCCACGGAAATTCATTATGTCCATGGCCTTTTTTTTCCCCTGTCCTGGCATTTGGCCTTTGAGCCCTCAATAGATGTACCACACCAAAGGCCAAGTGGTCTTTGTCCCTAAAATGACAAAGTTCCAGGCCCGACATCTAAAAGATGTCTGTATTCCTTATTGTTTTCATGTGTGAGCATTATGCAGATTGGGAAAACAGCAGGTTAATAAGAAATAATAATAATAATCAAGTTAGATCAAACATGGGCAACTGGGCGGCCTGCGGGTCACAGGCCAGACTAAGGTAAACTAAATAACTTAAGAAAAGGCTTTTAAGCCTGAATAACCAACAGTGTGGGTTCTGAGCTGTTGCTGGGTCCATGTCTGAAGGGCATCTGAATCTGGCTGTGTTTTATAGTGGCTTGTAATTGGGGCGGCAGCAATCCCAGATCAGCTGCAGGTGTGCCAGCCTGAGTGAGAGGAGAGACAGTGGGGGTTAATGATTGATTAAGGATGATGGCATGGCCACACGCAACAGAACCAATCAAAAAAGACCAATTTATATTTCAACAATGCATTATGGGACAAACTGCTGTTAAACTATTTTACTGTTTAAAAGAAAAACGATTAGGATGTAGAACTATACAATTAACTGTGTATGTGAGATGGTCAATACAATGCAGGAATATAAGTACTCAATGTATACATTTTGAAATGGACAATAACACCGTGAATAATAGGGTTGGAAAAATTGAGAGGATCATATAGCTGAAGAATCGGCTTTACCTAGTAGATGTGAGGTCTATCTGTGGAGGCATCTGGCAGGGTTCATTCGGCTGATCTGACGGGTAGGCGGGTGCCCCATTCTACGCTCCCATTCTGAGTCCCAGTGTCCACTGGTCAACGGGCAGTGGACATGCCCCCTGGCACTCAGCGTTGATAGTAGCTCCGCTCCCCTAATAGGAGCTCCAAACAAGCTCAAGGCTCATTTGCAGTACATAGGGAGGTCAAGCACATCTAGATATGGCACTGCATGTGGCAGTCTGCCTTACTTTTATCTTGTTTGTTGATTGAGATTGCCTTATTGATAATTAACATAAGTTACAGTCCACTATTTCATGGTTAATAAACACAGCAACACCAAGAGAAAAATAAAATAAACTGACCAATATAACATAAACATTAGTCATGCAATTCATATTTTGACATAAGAATATCATGACAACCCAACCTGTTAGTGTAATAATAATAATAATAATAATAATAATAATAATAATAATAATAATAAACACCGAACCACCAAGAGAAAAACTAAAGAAACAGAAAGATGTAACGGAAACATTAGTCATGGAATTCATATTTTGACATAAGAATATCACAATACCAGTGAAAATAATTAACTTAAATAAAAAAAAGGAAACGAACAAACACAAAAAAGTAAGCAGAGATTCATATATTTCAAATCAAATCATATATTAAATGAAAATCTTCCATGCAGCTATGTCTCCACACTCATCATTTTTTCGCCCCCTAGTGCGTGTGTGTGTGTGTGTGTGTGTGTGTGTGTGTGTGTGTGTGTGTGTGTGTGTGTGTGTGTGTGTGTGTGTGTGTGTGTGTGTGTGTGTGTGCGCGTGCGTGCGTGCGTGCGTGCGTGCGTGCGTGCGTGCGTGCGTGCGTGCGTGCGTGCGTGCGTGCATGCGTGTGTGTGTTTGGAGGAGGGGTGCAGGTAGGCTTGCCATCTGGTGGGAACCAATCAAAAAAGACCAATTTACATGTTGTCAACAATGCATTATGGGAAAAACTGCTATTAAACCAAGTTACTGTTCAAAAGAAAAATGATTAGGATATAGAACTACATTTAACTTTGTATGTGAGATGGACAATGCAATGCATGAATATAGTTACTCAATGTATACATTTTGAACTGGACAATAAAACCGTGAATGATAGGGATGGGAAAATTGAAAGGAATATATACCTGGAGGATCAGTGATTACTTTTGGATGTGAGGGTGATCTGCGGCGGCATCTGTCTGGGTTGATTCGGCTGATCTGGCTGGTTAGGCGGGTGTCCCCTTCCTCCCTCTCCGCTCCATGTGTGTCCACTCCCGAAGCTCCGCGCTCGGTGTCAGAGGAACTTCTCCCTGGCGCTCATCGGTGATAGTAGCTCCACTCCCCTGCTAGGACCTCCAAACACGCTCAAGGCCCATTTGTAGGACGTAGGGTGATCAGGCTCCAAAAACTGCAAGCACATCCAAACCTGGCACTGCATGTGGCAGTCTGCCTCACTTTTATTTTCATTGTTGTTTGTTGATTGAGATTGCCTTATTGATAATTAACATAAGTTACAGTCCATATTTCATGGTTAATAAACACAGCAACACCAAGAGAAAAATAAAATAAACTCACCAATATAACATAAACATTAGTCGTGCAATTCATATTTTGACATAAGAATATCATGACAACCCAACCTGTTAGTGTAATAATAATAATAATAATAATAATAATGTAGTCTACACACCTTTGTGGTATTTGTCACTGGATATTTTGGAAAACACCAGCATCTGCATTTAACCCATCCTTAGTGACAGGAGCAGTGGGCACTAGGGGGCAGTGTCTCGGGGAGCAGTTGGGGGTCATGTATCTTGCTCAGGGACACTTTGACACATTGCTGCAGGGCCTGGAATTGAACCTGAGACCTCTGGGTTCCAAGGCGGGCTCTATAATCATTCAACTATGGCCGCACCTTGAGCAGTGCATGCTTTGAATAATGTGGTTGGTTGGTTGGTTGGTTGGTTGGTGTGTGTGTGTGTGTGTGTGTGTGTGTGTGTGTATGTGTGTGTGTGTGTGTGTGTGTGTGTGTGTGTGTGTGTGTGTGTGTGTGTGTGTGTGTGTGTGTGTGTGTGTGTGTACTATGTAACAAAAATGTATAGGCAGGTCAGACTGGTCTGGTGACAGAGTACCTTTATCTATCATACGATCTCTTTGGTGTCAATACGTCACCATTCTTAACTATAAGAGAAGGGTCTCACACACAGACTGCATTGAACCTTCTACTGGAGCTGAACACACACTCAACACACTCAGACGTCCTTTGATCTGAACAACAAGCTACAACTCAAAGACTTCACGATGATACTTGTTGCTGCAGTTCTGTTTCTGGCTGTAACAGTCCACTCTGCTCCTCGTTGTGGAATCAACCAGGATCTGGACTGTGAGGAAAACTACAACAATGGTGATCATGAAATTCGGGAAAATTCCAGAACGGCCGCGCCATTTATGTACAAATGTGTAAATCCCAGAGCTGAATTTTGGTCCCTGCAGTACGCCCCTGATCTGGACTGTGACAATGATGATCACGACCTGGTTCTGGACTGTGACGAAATCTACAAAAAAGTCTCCACAGCGAGTGGTGTGTACACCATCTTCCCCACTACTCCACCTGCCAAGGTCTACTGTGACATGGACACAGATGGAGGGAGGTGGACAGTCATCCAGAGAAGAGTGGACGGCACTGTGAACTTCTACAGACCCTGGGCTCAGTACCGAGCTGGGTTTGGAGACGCATCAGGCGAGTACTGGCTGGGACTGGAGAACATGCATCTCCTTACCAAGGACAGAAAGTATGAGCTGAGGGTGGACTTGGAAGACTTTGAGGGAAACACAGCGTTTGCCTCTTACTCCTCTTTCTCTGTGGGTTCTGAGGCTGATGGCTACAAGCTGCAGGTTGCTGGCTTCCAGGATGGAGGAGCAGGAGACTCACTGACCTATAAGCACAATGGAAGGAAATTCTCAACCTTTGACAAAGATCAGGACTTGTACAGCAAGAACTGCGCAATTACATTTTACGGTGCATTTTGGTACGGGTCCTGTCACAATGCTAATCCCAATGGTGCTTACCTTTGGGGAAAGACGCCTCACCTCACAGGCGTAAACTGGGGCCAGTGGAAGGGTCTTTATTACTCCCTGAAGGCTGTAGCGATGAAGATCAGACGTGTTCCTTAAACATGTTTAGGTTCGCATGCATGTATTTTAGAAAAGCACAGCCGTGGTATAAAAGGCATGATGCAATATTTACTCTTTTTCATGGTTTTAATTTGGTTTTTTTTCTCTCTTTGGGACTCTGTTTAATCCTAAACTCATACAGTAGATATCTGTATTATTATCACATATTATTACAGTGGTGACCTGTCAGGGCTTTTAAATGAATACATAATCCAAGATGTTGTAAACATCGTCATGAATAAAGAGATGCATGCAAAGACAAAGCAAGGTGTATGTTGTAATGATTTACTTAAAGGTCGGGTCTATACTTCGTTATAATCACATTTACAATTCATTATAAGGCTTCATAACACTAATGTTTATAATGATACATAACAACTTATAACAAGGTTTATGAAGTATTTTCCGTGTTGGTCAAATTACATTATTATGCTTAGAAGAACAGCATATTATAACTACCATACTTTTGTATTGTAGCTTGTTTTATAAGTATATAGAGGGTCTAAGTGTTTAGAGTGTATGTTATGCAGAGAGACTCCTTTACAGAATAAGCTTGCTGTTACAAATATGCACAGGGCAGTGGTGGGAAAAGTACTCAAAATTTACTTGAGTAAAAGTACAAAAGTATTGGTGTCAAAATGTACTTAAAGTACCGAAAGTAAAAGTACTAAAATATTTTCAAATAGCCTATGTATAAAATAGGGCTAAAGTGGTTAATGTATGTTTTATAATGTAATCATTTATATCTGCAAAGTAACTGGTAACTAAAGTTTTCAAATAATTGTAGTGGAGTAAAAGTACAATATTTGCCTCTGAGAAGTAAAAGTACTGAAAATGGTAAATACTCCAGTAAACATTTAAGTAAACATTCCTCAAAAGTGTGCTTAAGCACAGTACTTGAGTACATGTACTTAGTTACTTTACACCACGGGCACAGGGTCAATAGTATACAGCTACTTCATTCCTATTGTGGGAATGATTTTTTGTTTATTGTAATAATGTTTTACTTAATGTCATATAATACATATTTGCCATGTTTAATTTCTAGAACCACATCAGAACAGCAATACTATCAGTGAGTGACAATATAAAGAGTGTCGTCATTCCCTGTTGTAGCAGAGACATCTGAGGGAGAATCTGAGTACATCCACACATCAACCCTAGCTCACTTAAAGATCCCAGTTGTGGGTTAGAATCCACCGCCGTACATCCAGCTTTGTCCAGAGTCTCTCTATACGAACATAATTGGTGTGTTCAGTAAAAAAGAAAAAAAACTGATGGTACAAGTGGGTGAAATTACTTGTTGCACAAACCCCATCATTGCAGTTTTAAGAAAGCTGTAAAGAGATATGGAAAGGAAGAAACAGAAAAACATACATAATAAATATGCATACGGTGCATTACGTACATACTGTATAAGGTGTGTGGTGGAAAAATTGCAGTGGTATCAAGCAGTTAGACGTAATGACAGATAATGTACATAAGGTCAGTGGTGGAAAGTAACTAAGTAAATTTACTTTAGTACTATACTGCCCTGCCAAGGCAGAGCGCAGTAACTACGAAAACAAAAATCACTGAAAAATGGGTTTAAAAGTGATTCAACTGGTCAGCCAAATGAGATATCGGCATATAAGTGATATTACACTAATTGTACATCTGTTCTTGAGGTAATTGTTTATCCCCCAACATCACAAGGGCTAATTTGACCTTTGGGATACCCAAATAAGTCGGTGTGTCCAAAAACGTAGTTACTGCTCTTTGGCTTGGCAGGGCAGTATACTTAAGTACAATTTTGAAGTATTTGTACTTTACTTGAGTATTTCCAATTTCCAATACTTTTACTTCTACTCCACTACATCTCAGAGGCAAATATTGTACTTTTACTCCACTACATTTACTTGAAAACTTTAGTTACTAGTTACTTTTCAGATATAAACTATGATATAATGAAACATACATTAACCACTTTAGCCCTATTTTATACCTGCTATTTGAAAATAGCCGATCTACAAGCTCACAACGCGTCGCATCGCGACGCGTTGTGAGCTTGTAGATCTGCTATTTTCAAACATTTAGTACTTTTACTTTTGGTACTTTAAGTACATTTTGATGTCAATACTTTTGTACTTTTATTCAAGTACATTTTGAATTCTGGACTTTTACTTGTAACAAAGTATTTTTATATTGCAGTATTGGTACTTTTACTTAAGTAAAGAATTTGAGTACTTTTTCCACCACTGCATAAGGTGCATGGATTAAGGGGGACATTTTTTTTAAATGAGGCATTTAAAAGTAGCAGATTATAAAAACATGTCATAGTATTGAGTCATAATAGTCATATATCGTCTCTGTCGGGTGGAAACCTCATATGTCCAAAACTGATACTTTTCAGGATTTAAATAAAAAATTACAAAAGTAGCAGATCTACAAGCTCAAAACATTTCGAGCTTGTAGATCTGCTACTTTTGATGCTTATGTGTGACGCTGTAGTATGATCAAGTAGGACGTCAATTTATGAAAAAAAACACAAAAAAGTTAGAACATGCAGATAAGAGTTTTCTGCCTGACAACAGTGATATACACAGAAGAATAATGCTGTGTCTTCAGGACAGCCTGGTGACAGGAAGGCTCAGTGCTTGTTCAACAGTCATGGTAGGCAGTGAAATATTATATCACTGTTGTCGGCAGTGGCGTAAAGTAACTAAGCACATTTACTCAAGTACTGTACTTAAGTAAAATGTTGAGGTACTTTTGCTTTACTGGAGTATTTATTTTGTTGTCTATTTGTCTACACTTTTACTCCTACTCCACTAAATCTCAGAGGCACATATTGTACTTTTACTCCACTACAAATATTTGAAAACTTTCGTTACTGTAGCCTACTAGTTACTTTGCAGATATAAATTATTACATTATAAAACATACATTAACCACTTTAGCGCTATTTTATATAAGGCTAGGCTATTTGAAAATAGCCGATCTACAAGCTCACGACGTGTCGCATCGCAGCGCGTAGTGAGCTTGTAGATCTACTATTTTCAAACATTTTAGTAATTTTACTTTTGGTGCTTTAAGTACATTTTGATACCAATACTTTTGTACTTTTACTCAAGTAAATGTTTTATTCCGGACTTTTACTTTAAGTACTTCTACATTGCAGTATTGATACTTTTACTTAAGTAAAACATTTGAGTACTTTTTCCACCACTGGTTGTCGGGCAGAAAACTCTGAACTCCATATTCTAACTTTGTGTGTTTTTGTGTATATTAACGACCTATACTTGATCATACTCAGCGTGATATAACTATGAGAGTGACGACACTAGCGTTGACTCCCATCGTAAGAATGGAATGCGGACGTTCTGTTTCTATTTCAATGAGGAAGTTCCTATGTTTGGAACTACAGGAGGCAACATCCTGCTTTGCGGTGAGATCAAAGCGTGACGCAACTCTCTCTTCTACACTCTGATCATCACACAAAAGCATCAAAAGTACCAGATCCACAAGCTTGATTTTTTTTGGGTTAAAACAAAGCCGGTTCTGGCACTGTGTTTTGATTTTAAAAATGTCAAAGTAAATATCTATACGTTCTTTGAGTGGCCCTGTCTCTGCCTAAGAGGACTGACCGTTGGTAGCTACTGGGACGTAAGTCGTGGCTTGATCAACCCCGGCTGGGTCACCTGGGCGATGTTGTTGCGAGACCCGAAACACCCGATGACCCCAGGCTACAACACTGATGATACGTCCCAGGTGCATCCATGTGATGTTTTCTTTATAACCATTTAAACCCTACTGGATATACTTGGTTGACCGGAGTTCCCCAGGGGTCTGTACTTTTATTTTTGCCGAAAAATAGTCGATTTACAACATGATGAGCTGTCTATCCTGTTTACTGTCAGTCTACAGGAATCCTCTGTCAGTTCACATTCCTGAAGGGTGTCCCCTTCCTCCCTCTCCGCTCCATGTGTGTCCACTCCCGAAGCTCCGCGCTCGGTGTCAGAGGACCTTCTCCCTGGCGCTCATCGGTGATAGTAGCTCCACTGCCCTGCTAGGACCTCCAAACAAGCTCAAGGCCCATTTGTAGGACGTAGGGTGATCAGGCTCCAAAAACTGCAAGCACATCCAAACGTGGCACTACACGTGGCAGTCTGCCTTACTTTTCTTTTCTTTTTTGTTTGATGATTGAGATTCCCTTATTGATAATTAACAGAAGTTACAGTCCACTATTTCATGGTTAATAAACACAGCACCACCAAGAGAAAAATAAAATAAACTGACCAATATAACAAACATTAGTCATGCAATTCATATTTTTACATAAGAATATCATGACAACCCAACCTGTTTTTATAATAATAATTAATAATCATACAAATACAGAACAATACCAGTAGAAATGATTAACTTAAGTAAAAAGAAGGAAACGAATAAACACAACAATGAAACACAAATATAACAATATCAATGATATATATTTTCGCTCTTTGTTTTTGACATAGCTCGTAGGCTATCCATAGGTCCATAGTATCCACATATGTCCATTTTCAACTATATTCTGGCTGTAATCTTTTTCATAGGAAACACCTCAATTCACTTCCATTGTTTTATGTTTGGTGGTTGTGGCAGCAACCATGAAATTGTAATAGCTGTTTTAGCTATTAAGAGTAAGGTCCTTAATAGATAGATTTTCTTTTTCCCTATATCATTTAAAACATGGATGCCTAGTAATAAATAACTTTGGATCTAGACATAATTTCAGTTCCAAAATAAGTTCTATTTCCCTTTTTAACATCCTGCCAGTACCTTTGCAAATTTGGACAAACCCATAGTAATATCTCTTTGGTGGCCACAACCTCTCCAACATAATCCTGAACATGTTCCATTTAGCCATTATGGCTTGAGTTCTAAAGTACATATTTCCAGTCAAACTTTCTCCAGTTTGGAGTATTTGTTCATTTCTATCCAGACAAACATGCATCCTCACATGAAATGAAACACAATGTTTACATTGCCAACGTAAATGTGAATTAAAAAAAAGAAATGTGGGTCTATAAGTTCTACTGACCTAAAAAAAAAAAAGAGAGAACCACCAGCTATTTCCAGGCCAAACTAAGGTAAACTAAATAACTTAAGAAAAGGCTTTTAAGCCTGAATAACCAACAGTGTGGGTTCTGAGCTGTTGCTGGGTCCATGTCTGAAGGGCAACTGAATCTGGCTGGCTTTTATAGTGGCTTGTAATTGGGGCGGCAGCAATCCCAGATCAGCTGCAGGTGTGCCAGCCTGAGTGAGAGGAGAGACAGTGGGGGTTAGTGATTGATTAAGGATGATGGCATGGCCACACGCAACAGAGCCAATCAAAAAAGACCAATTTACATTTCAACAATGCATTATGGGACAAAATGCTGTTAAACAATTTTACTGTTTAAAAGAAAAACGATTAGGATGTAGAACTATACATTTTACTGTGTATGTGAGATGGTCAATACAATGCAGGAATATAGCTACTCAATGCATACATTTTGAAATGGACAATAAAACCGTGAATAATAGGGTTGGAAAAATTGAGAGGATCATATAGCTGAAGAATCTGCTTTACCTAGTAGATGTGAGGTCTATCTGTGGAGGCATCTGGCAGGGTTCATTCGGCTGATCTGACGGGTAGGCGGGTGCCCCATTCTACGCTCCCATTCTGAGTCCCAGTGTCCACTGGTCAACGGGCAGTGGACGTGTCCCCTGGCACTCAGCGTTGATAGTAGCTCCGCTCCCCTAATAGGAGCTCCAAACAAGCTCAAGGCTCATTTGCAGTACATAGGGAGGTCAAGCACATCTAGATATGGCACTGCATGTGGCAGTCTGCCTTACTTTTATCTTGATTGTTGATTGAGATTGCCTTATTGATAATTAACATAAGTTACAGTCCACTATTTCATGGTTAATAAACACAGCACCACCAAGAGAAAAATAAAATAAACTGACCAATATAACATAAACATTAGTCATGCAATTCATATTTTGACATAAGAATATCACAATACCAGGGAAAATAATTGACTTAAATAAAAAGAAGGAAACGAACAAACACAAAAAAAGTAAGCAGAGATTCATATATTTCAGATCAAATCATATATATTAAATGAAAATCTTCCATGCAGCTATGTCTCCGCACTCATCATGTTTTCGCCCCCTAGTGCATGTGTGTGTGTGTGTGTGTGTGTGTGTGTGTGTGTGTGTGTGTGTGTGTGCGTGTGCGTGCGTGCGTGCGTGCATGCGTGCGTGCGTGTGTTTGGAGGAGGGGTCGGGGTAGGCTGGCCATCTGGTGGGAACCAATCAAAAGAGACTAATTTACATGTTGTCAACAATGCATTATGGGAAAAACGGCTATTAAACCAAGTTACTGTTCAAAAGAAAAATGATTAGGATATAGAACTACATTTAACTTTGTATGTGAGATGGACAATGCAATGCATGAATATAGCTATGCAATGCATACATTTTTAAATGGACAATAAAACCGTGAATGATAGGGATGGGAAAATTGAAAGGCATATATAGCTGGAGGATCAATGATTACTTTCGGATGTGAGGGTGATCTGCGGCGGCATCTGTCTGGGTTGATTCGGCTGATCTGGCTGGTTAGGCGGGTGTCCCCTTCCTCCCTCTCCTCTCCATGTGTGTCCACTCCCGAAGCTCCGCGCTCGGTGTCAGAGGACCTTCTCCCTGGCGCTCATCGGTGATAGTAACTCCACTCCCCTGCTAGGACCTCCAAACAAGCTCAAGGCCCATTTGTAGCACGTAGGGTGATCAGGCTCCAAAAACTGCAAGACATCCAAACCTGGCACTGCATGTGGCAGTCTGCCTAACTTTTATTTTCTTTGTTGTTTGTTGATTGAGATTGCCTTATTGATAATTAACGTAAGTTACAGTCCATATTTCATGGTTAATAAACACAGCAACACCAAGAGAAAAATAAAATAAACTCACCAATATAACATAAACATTAGTCATGCAATTCAGATTTTGACCTAAGAATATCATGACAACCCAACCTGTTAGTGTAATAATAACAATAATAATAATAATAATAATAATAATAATAAACACCGAACCACCAAGAGAAAAACAAAAGAAACAGAAAGATGTAACGGAAACATTAGTCATGGAATTCATATTTTGACATAAGAATATCACAATACCAGTGAAAATAATTGACTAAAATAAAAAGAAGGAAACGCACAAACACAAAAAAGTAAGCAGAGATTCATATATTTCAGATCAAATCATATATTAAATGAAAATCTTCCATGCAGCTATGTCTCCACACTCATCATGTTTTCGCCCCTCAGTGCGTGTGTGTGTGTGTGCGTGCGTGCGTGCGTGCGTGTGTGTGTGCGTGCATGCGTGTGTGTGTGCGCGTGCGTGCGTGCGTGCATGCGTGTGTGTGTTTGGAGGAGGGGTGCGGGTAGGCTTGCCATCTGGTGGGAACCAATCAAAAGAGACCAATTTACATGTTGTCAACAATGCATTATGGGAAAAAGTGCTGTTAAACAAAGTTACTGTTCAAAAGTAAAATGATTAGGATATAGAACTACATTTAACTTTGTATGTGAGATGGACAATGCAATGCATGAATATAGCTATGCAATGTATACATTTTTAAATGGACAATAAAACCTTGAATGATAGGGATGGGAAAATTGAAAGGAATATATACCTGGAGGATCAGTGATTACTTTTGGATGTGAGGGTGATCTGCGGCGGCATCTGTCTGGGTTGATTCGGCTGATCTGGCTGGTTAGGCGGGTGTCCCCTTCCTCCCTCTCCGCTCCATGTGTGTCCACTCCCGAAGCTCCGCGCTCGGTGTCAGAGGACCTTCTCCCTGGCGCTCATCGGTGATAGTAGCTCCACTCCCCTGCTAGGACCTCCAAACAAGCTCAAGGCCCATTTGTAGGACGTAGGGTGATCAGGCTCCAAAAACTGCAAGCACATCCAAACCTGGCACTGCATGTGGCAGTCTGCCTTAATTTTATTTTGTTTGTTGATTGAGATTGCCTTATTGATAATTAACATAAGTTACAGTCCATATTTCATGGTTAATAAACACAGCAACACCAAGAGAAAAATAAAATAAACTGACCAATATAACATAAACATTAGTCATGCAATTCATATTTTGACATAAGAATATCATGACAACCCAACCTGTTAGTGTAATAATAATAATAACAATAATAATAATAATAATAATAATAATAATAAGCACCGAACCACCAAGAGAAAAACAAAAGAAACAGAACGATGTAACAGAAACATTAGTCATGCAATTCATATTTTGACATAAGAATATCACAATACCAGTGAAAATAATTGACTTAAATAAAAAGAAGGAAACGAACAAACACAAAAAAGTAAGCAGAGATTCATATATTTCAGATCAAACCACATATATCAAATGAAAATCTTCCATGCAGCTATGTCTCCACACTCATCATGTTTTCGCCCCCCTAGTGCGTGTGAGTGTGTGCGTGTGCGTGCGTGCGTGCGTGCGTGTGCGTGTGTGTGTGTGTGTGTGTGTGTGTGTGTGCGTGCGTGCGTGCGGCCGTGCGTGCATGCGTGTGTGTGTTTGGAGGAGGGGTGCGGGTAGGCTTGCCATCTGGTGGGAACCAATCAAAAGAGACCAATTTACATGTTGTCAACAATGCATTATGGGAAAAACTGCTATTAAACCAAGTTACTGTTCAAAAGAAAAATGATTAGGATATAGAACTACATTTAACTTTGTATGTGAGATGGACAATGCAATGCATGAATATAGCTATGCAATGTATACATTTTTAAATGGACAATAAAACCGTGAATGATAGGGATGGGAAAATGTAAAGGAATATATACCTGGAGGATCAATGATTACTTTAGGATGTGAGGGTGATCTGCGGCGGCATCTGTCTGGGTTGATTCGGCTGATCTGGCTGGTTAGGCGGGTGTCCCCTTCCTCCCTCTCCGCTCCATGTGTGTCCACTCCCGAAGCTCCGCGCTCGGTGTCAGAGGACCTTCTCCCTGGCGCTCATCGGTGATAGTAGCTCCACTCCCCTGCTAGGACCTCCAAACAAGCTCAAGGCCCATTTGTAGGACGTAGGGTGATCAGGCTCCAAAAACTGCAAGCACATCCAAACCTGGCACTGCACGTGGCAGTCTGCCTTACTTTTGTTTTCTTTTTTGTTTTGTTTGATGATGATTTGTTTTAGCACCAATGTATAATCGTACCACTGTACTATTTGCAAACTGTTAATAAAGTAAGTATTCAATCAATCATTCAAAATCTCCCCCACGCTTGAGTCTGTAATGAAAAGGAAACACCAGCAGGTGGCAGCACCTTCACAGTCAATCTTTGAATCTGTCATTGATGACCCGGAACTTCATTGCATCGCACATAGTCGCTCTTGGGGAAACGTTCAGAGTTGTAAACAAACTAATGTCTGAGTTCTCAGCTGTATAACCAACTCCACGTGACAAACTAAATATTGCCTTTTGGGTCAAAGACACAAACAACATCTTTCCAGACACGGCAGGATGGCTAACTAGCTGCAGTTACTTCCACCAGCAGGTTCTACTGTAAATATAAGTTTAAAAAGTGTAATTTGAAAGAGGAATGATGGATCAACACAGGTCTAACACTTCTGCTGGTAAGAATCTGCATGAAAACATCAACAGTGATATGATGGTGCACGGATAGAGGGAGGCAGACTCGGAGGCTGGGATATTATATAATGGATATATTATATAATATTGATATCGTGACACGAGACTAAATATTGTCTGGGATTTTGGATAACTTAAAGGTAGGGTAAGTGATATTTCTTTGTTAAAATAAGTATTAATTAGCTCTTAATTCAGATAGTACTCATTGCTATAGAGTGTTTGTTCAGTAACAGTAGTCTCCATGTACCTCCAGCTCTTTATTAAACAGAAATGGCATTTTCAGGTCAGGATACCAATTTTATCCAATCAGGATAGAGAACTCGGAAATTATGACATAAAGAAATGAACAGACAACATTAGAACTGGAACACTATAAAAAATTAAGCTGATAAATGGGTACTCTCTCCTGATTGGCTGAGATTTTGTCATCTACCTGTAAATGTATTTTCTGTTTATTAAAGAGCTGGAGAGACGGGGAGACTCCTGTTACTGAACAAACACTGTATAGCAATGATTACTACCACAATATAGAGCTTTAACCTTTTAACAAAAAGCTTTTTGTTTTAACCCCACAAATATCACTTACCCTACCTTTTAATATGATATGGCATAAGTGTTTAGCCGTAAGCAACTCTTAGATGCTATTTTTGCTATCTGGCATCTAGAGTTTATAACCTCCGTGAAGTAAGTGGACACCCCATGTGATCATTACATGAATAACTAGATGGAGTGCTCCTTGGAGCGCAGGTTTCCACCAGGTCAGGTAGGCTATTGTGGGCCAGCAATGTTTGAAAAACAGGATTTAATATGAAAAATCGGACAGATACGTCTTGATCACATAACTATAGAGATAATGTGTACCAATTTGCGTGATGTTTGGACAAAATCTGTAGGAGTATTATTAAAAAATGTAAAAGCTAAAATCGGCCTCCTGGTGGCGCTATAACAGGATAATGTGAAATGGGTGGCATGTCTTCCTCGGCCTAGTGGGAATGTGCGTGCAACGTTTCACGGCAATTGGACGCTGTGTTTATGATTTCCAAACATTGCTGGCCCACAATAACCTAACATACGTCCATTTCTTCTGTCAGAGTCGAGGGATCATTCCTAAGTTGCGTTAGAGCGCCCTCTTGTGGAAAACAATTGACGTAGATCTATGTCAATAGACCATATTCCAAGCCCCCAGAGTTGCTGAGAAACATTGAAGCTGCCACCCCAGTGGCCAAAGCTGGAACTGCAGGCGGAGAGAAATACATGCACGCTCAAAACATACTGCGAGATATTTATATTTATACATATAAATATGTAAACATATTGTACATACATACATATGCATTTACATATAAATATGCATCTAGAGTGTATTTAATAAATATCTCGTGTTCAATCCTTGACACACGGGCTGCCGTAGAACGCAAAAAGGACACTAGTGCGCATGCTCATAACTCTACGTGTGGTCAAAATCGAACCAATAATTCTACTTCCGGCAGGTTTCCGGGTGCTTCAAAACGCCTCTGAGCACATTCATTGAAATGATAACTGGGGGCGGGGCAATCCGCCCTCTAGTTATATTATACCTCTATGCCATATTCACACGGCGGCCATATTGGAATTTAACATTGAAAGTGCCACCCCGTTGCCGTGGAAACGGGGTGGCACTTCATTGACTTAATAGCAACATGGCCGCCGTGTGAATATGGTCTATGGCGGTCAACGGTTGGATTTGAAATGACGTCGTAGATCTACGTCCTTGGCACCCAATGTGTTAAGACCGCCCTCTCTGTGAAAGCAGGTGTGAGCACGTGTCAGGCAACATTAGAGATGGTGTTGCATTTAATAGTTGTATACTTGCACAGTAAAACTGCCACCAGTTCATAACTGCTTTTGCGTGATCCGTCTCTCTCATAGACGTTCCCATGGCCCATGATGAAGGCCCATTAGTCCTCCTCTGGTCTCCGGACGAGATCCAGGCTCTGGTGACTCTCTGGGCAAGCAAGAGTGTCCAAGAGCAACTTCTCAACCCGAGGAACAAGAAGGTCTTCATTGGAATCAGCACCAAACTAGCATCTCTTGGGTACCACAGATACCCAATCGGGTGCAGGAACAAAATACACAAGCTTAAGTCGGAGTATAAAAAGATGAAGGAACATAATCACAGTCGAGGCATCAGTGAGCATAATGGAGGAGTATGGTTTGCCCTTATGGACGATGTGATGAAGTACCAGCCAGGGGGGTCTTCCATCAACGATGCTGCTGGTAAGTGGATTAGTGGAAAGTAACAGAGGGGTAATGTAGCATGGTTTACAGCATACATGGGCAACTGTCGGCCCCCCACCTTCAAGACCGGGAACGCATCTGTGTAATTTTTAAGATTTCTTTGGGCTATTTTTTTTTTAAATGTGTGCAAACCTTTGACTAATATATATATTTTTAAAGCGAACATTTTTAACTCATTAAGACCTGAGGCGATTCTTTAAAAAAAATGGAAATCCTAACAGTTTTTTGAAAAAAATATAAAAAATATTTTTTCACGATTTTTCAAAAATAGCAGATCTACAAGCTCGTAGCGCGGCACTCGGTGCCGCGCTATGAGCTTGTAGATCTGCTATTTTTGAATAGCCAAAGAAATCTAAAGTGACATAGATGCGTTCCAGGTCCTAATGGATTAACTCAACTCTTTGCTTCTAGGGGATTCTACGAAATGTCTTCTAAATCACAGTTTAAGAAAAAAAAATGTATGTGGCTATAATCTGTGGTTCTTTAACTTTTTTCATGTCAAGGACCCCCACAATTATATGTATTTGGCCGCGGACCCCCATCTCAAAATGTTTTGTACCAGGGACCCCCAGAAGCAAAGATTTGAGTTAAAAAATGTTTGCTTTAAATATTTTCAAAGAGTTGCACAGATTGTCAAGATATTAAAAAAATAGCAGATCTACAAGCTCATGGCTATGAGCTTGTAGATATGCTATCTTTTAATAGCCGAAGAAATCTTAAAACGACACAGAGATGCGTTCCCGGTTTTAACGGGTTAATGCGGCCTGCAGGTTAATATCAGAATACTGATATATTATTGATTTAAGCTGTTACAATACCAAAAAAAAATAAACATGGGAAGTCATTAAAGCGGGGCATGTAAACATGACCCGCTTTAATCACTTCGTGTGTATTAGTAGCTTAGTATTAAAATTCTATTGTCTTTTTTATGTCCAATGTATTTGTATTTAAGTTCATAAAGTTAACATAAGTATAACTAAATGCATTTGAAATTAAATTAAAATGTTACTTTTCAGGATTCCAATTAAAAAATAGCAAAAATAGCAGATGTACTATGGAGGGAGGCGGGACGTCCTCTCTACTCCCGGATCGTTTTCAGCGCTTTTGTTGACTGTATTGTGTGACAGACGCATTTGATAATTGTTTGAGTTAACAGTCTGGCTCGAGAGAGACTAATCGATATCAGACAATATGGTATTGGGATGATAATATAATTTATTTAAATTTGTCCTTATCAATTCACAGTAACGTTTGGACAATATGGTATTGGGATGATAATATCATTTATTTAAATTTGTCCTTATCATTTCACAGTAACGTTTGGACAATATGGTATTGGGATGATAATATCATTTATTTGTATTTGATAAATTTTGGTCCCTATCAATTCACAGTAACGTTTGGAGATTGTGATAAATAATTCCAGTTTCAGGCAACATTAGAGATGGTGTTACATTTTATAGTTGTATAGTAAAACTGCCACCAGTTCATAACCGCTTTCGTGTAATCTGTCTCTCTCATAGACGTTCCCATGTCCCATGAAGTCCCATTAGGCCTCCACTGGTCTCCAGATGAGATCCAGGCTCTGGTGACTGTCTGGGCAAGCAAGAGTGTCCAAGAGCAACTTCTCAACTCGGGGAAGAGAAAGAACGAGAAGGTCTTCATTGGAATCAGCACCAAACTAGCATCTCTTGGGTTCCACAGAGTCCCAGCCAGGTGCAGGATTAAAATACAGAGACTCAAGTTAGTCTATAAAAAGATTAAGGAACATAATTACAGTAGAGGCATCAGTGAGCATAATGGAGGAGTATGGTTTGCCCTTATGGACGATGTGATGAAGTACCAGCCAGGGGAGTCTTCCATCAATGATGCTGCTGGTAAGTGGATTAGTGGAGTAATGTAGCACTATAGCTATCCGGCTTTAATAAATGGTTTACAGCAGGGGTCTTCAACGTTTACAGGCTAAGGACCCCCTAGCTGAGAGAGAGAGATGAAGCAGGGACCCCCCACTAGATACTGTGTAAAATTATGTTGCAGATTAAACTTTTTTCATACATTGCATAGATAATTGGATTCATGTTAATGTGTATTTTAAGATAGTTAACCTATAAACCCTCAATATTTAGTCAACTTGACCGTTGGCTCTGTACTTGGGTCTGCTCTTTTTCCCTCTACACCGACTCTCAGAAAATAGCCGATCTACAAGCTCACAACGCCTCGCGCTGCGAACTCTGAGGACCCCCTGTTGAAGACCCCTGGTTTACAGTATTTATGTTACTGATAATTAAGGCTGGGCGTTATGGATAATATCTCCGTCTGTCTGTGTGTGTGTCTATTGATCTCTCTATATTTGATATATACAGCTACATACTCAATATCCTTTCTCATCTCGTGTAGCCAGTGTAGATGTTTATGTGGAGACAGATGCCGGGTCCAAGCCTGTGGAATCAGCCCAGCCTCCCAGCCCTTCCTGTCTACAGTCAGATACAGACAAATCAGGTATTAAAGTCAGTTTTGTTCTCTAATCAACGATACCACTTTCCTGAAATTCCTACCATTGTGAACATCCTGTCTGTAATCACCGCCCTAGGAAATGACCTAGTTATCCTCAGTTAACTACTCGAGCCCTATTTCATACTCATATATACTCTATATACCTACAAGCTCACAGTGCATTGACATGTGACGTGTTATGATTTTTTTTTGTATTTGAGCCTTTTCACCTACTAGACTAGAGGTTCGGCCCAGGCCACTACGCGGCCCTCACACCTACGTCGCACCGCCGATCCGACCAATATGTCTGAGTCATAGTGTCGAGGGCTATGTCAGTGTACCCATTGTGCTTATATATGGAGAACCCTGATGTCATTAGTGTTTGATCATACCCTCTATATTGCCATGCCCATATATGGGCATATTGTTTGGATCGGTGGTTCTGCGACATAGTTTTCGGCGTTACTGCGCATGTGCGGCCACGTGCGCATGCATGCGCGGCCACGGGAACAACGTGCGCATACTAGGGCTTTAACAGAATAATCGAATATTCGACTATCAAACCACTATTCGACCACTGTACATAAAAGTCGATTATTCGGGGTGGGGGGAAAAAAAAGGCTTTTCTACAGCAGACACGCAGCTGTGAGCTCTGGTGTTGGTAGTTTTTCTAATCCTAAAATTGATTGTTGTCAAATCATTTCATACTGTATGTGAGGTTGTGCCTAGGGCTGTCCCCTAAAAGTCGACACGTCAGGCGAGGAGCCTGATGTCGACTTGCATTCCTTTTTTTTGTGTGTTAATAATCAAATTGATTAATCGAATATTTGAATACTGATAGGTCGAATAAGTCGAATGCTAAAAAATCACTATTTGTGATTGCCCTAGCGCATACATGCGTGGCATGTACTCCGGTCCCAACAGGCTGCCAGCTCTTGCTGTTAATAGCATTGCATGTAGATTGTTTACTCAGTCATTGATACAACGGGACATTCCTGCGCTTGTGTTAAGTTTAACTAAGCATATATATAGGCTACTATGTATAATCAAAAGCCTGCAAATACTTTTGACTGCGCACAACCCCGGGTATGAGTTATAGGATAATTCCCCAAATATGTATGCCAGGTTGAAGGCTAATAGTTGGTCTCTGACCCCAGCTAGTGTATTTACACTGTAGTACTGAAATGCTATCTCACAGCACCGTGCTACCACACACGTCCAGTGGTGGAAAAAGTACTGGTGGAAAAAGTACTCAAATTCTTCAAAGTAAAAGTACCAATACTGCAATATAGAAATACTCAGTTACAAGTAAAAGTCCAGAATTCAAAATTTACTTGAGTAAAAGTACAAAAGTATTGGCATCAAAATGTACTTAAAGTACCAAAAGTAAAAGTACAAAAATGTTTGAAAATAGCAGATCTACAAGCTCACAACGCGTCGCGATGCGACGCGTTGTGAGCTTGTAGATCGGCTATTTATCGGCTATTTATTATTTATTTAATGTATGTTTCATAACATCATAATTTGTATCTGAAAAGTAACTAGTAACTCAAGTTTTCAAATAATTGTAGTGGAGTAAAAGTACAATATTTGCCTCTGAGATGTAGTGGAGTAGAAGTAAAAGTATTGGAAATTGGAAATACTCAAGTAAAGTACAAATACCTCAAAATTGTACTTAAGTACAGTACTTAAGTAAATGTACTTAGTTACATCCCACCACTGGTAACCACTGCATGTACAGTATGTATAATAACCTTTTTTCATCTACAGCAGGTAAACAGGTCTGTTACTTTCAGTCAATTTACTTTACTAGGGACACTTGGCTTCATAACTAATAGATTCTTCATCTACCCAGATGCACATCGGTTATCATGGACGGAAGAGGAAACCCGCGCCCTCCTTGACCTGTGGGGTAACGGTAGCGTTCAGGAGCAGCTCAACAACACGTGGAAAACGGCACATGTTTACTCCCTGCTCAGCGGCAAACTGGCCGCCCTGGGTTTCCACAAAACCCCCAGACAGTGCCAAGGTAAGGTCAAGAAGCTGAAGTGTGATTACAGGAGGAAGAAGGCCAACGCGGGCTCCAAACTCAGAGGAAGCACACGGTTATGGTTTGGTCTCGTGGATGCTGTGCTGGGACGACAGGAGGTGGCTTTGGATTGCCCCGGGACGTCACAAGATGGCTTCACTGAGAAATTGGACCGGTCGACACAAGATGGCTTCCTTGCGAGAGTGGACAATCCAGGTGCAATAAGTACTTGCGTTACGTAGAGGGCCCTTGCTAGTCAGGGGATATTAACCCATTGAGGCCTGAGGTTTCCGATTCTGCAAAATGTCATCTAAATCCTAAACGGTATTCTGAAAAACGTATGTTTCTATATCAGTGGTTCTCAAACTTTTTCATGTCAAGGACCCCCAAAATTATATGTATTTGGCCGCGGACCCCCATCTCAAAAGAATATATATTCAAAGATTTGTACACATTTTTACGATTTTTCAAAACGAGTGCCGCGCTACGAGCTTGTAGATCTGCTATTTTTAAATAGCCAAAGTGTAAAATAATGCTTTTTTTAAGCTCAAATCAAAAGGTGACACGGATGCGTTCAATGGGTTAATAAAATCTTGGAATAAATTCCTTACCAACAAATGTCTTCACCAATGTGTTTGTAAAGGTGTCTAGTAACACATCTCACAAAGATTGAAATTCAATTTCCCCAGGGGAATTTGTCAGATGCTGAAAGTTGGGGTACCCTTAACCTTATGCGGGAAAATAATTTTAAAACATTTAAGCTTTAAGTAGCATATGAGGGGTCAAACTATGGTTTGTTTAGGATTTAGGAACCACTCATTGGGCTAAAAACGGCCATAGCCACTTTTCCAGGTGATTTTTTGTGTAAAAAGACGAGAATATCCACAATATGCGCTTTATGCTGCGGTGGAGGTAATAAACAAAACAATCACACATTTCTGATTAGTGAACTGGTAATCTACTTATCTCTCTGTGCCGCTAACAGACTACTGTTGTTTTCTGTCCTTATGCAGAGCTGTCTCAGTCTGTTGTGTTCTCGGGTCCCTCTAGTGAACCCACACTGCAAGACACGCCCTCCCACGGTATGTTTGCTGTTATATTGTGATGATTTCCTGTCTTGGCGTCCATCTATGATGTCAGACAGTCATGAAGTGCCCCTGGTGCCCACAAATAACAAACTAATAAACCAATGCCAAAACTATTATTACTAATACCAAATAATAATCAAACGAACAAACAAAACGGTGAAATGGCTTCTAAAACATCTTTTGATGCTGTTCACAGACACAACCTCGTGGTTACCAGACGAGATCCAGCAGTTTCTAACCTCCTGGGGTGAGCCGAGCATCCAGGAGCAGCTGAACGCCACGTTGCGGAATCAGCCGGTGTTCAGACACCTCTGCAAACGGCTCGCCTCCACCGGCTTCCACAAGACTCCTAAGCAGTGCAAGGAAAAACTGAAGAAACTGAAGCAGACCTACTGGAAAATCAAAACCTCCCAGGTGCCTCTCAGGCACCCCAACCTCAAGTGGTTCCCCATCATGGACGCCGTGCTCGGCTCTGCACGGGAGAACGAGGGCAGTCAGAGGGAGGAGCCAAAGACGGGTTTCAAAAGCTGCTCGACGGCTCAGCCGGCTCCACCTTTGACCCCTGAGGAACTTGAGGAGGATCACGGTGAGCAGTGACGGAATAAGATTTGGATAATTGTAAAGGTCCTTAACCACATGGACCCCCGCATACCTAATAGGCAAACATTTGGCATGAATAAAAGATCTGCAAGCCCACAAAGTGTCCAAACACAACGCCTTATGTAAATCTGCTATTTTCGCCGAAGAGATTTAAGGTAGAGGGAAGAAAGGATAGGAAAAGTATAGACCCCTGGGAGACCGTATTCAACTGACGAATATAGGGTTTAAGTGGTTGAAATGATGACAGAATATCATTTGAATGCTAGTAGGAAAAGTCTGCAAGTTCACCACTTCACCGAAAGACAGAGAGCGATTGAGAGATTATCAGAATTTGGTTCGACACCCAGTGCAGCAAATGGTTCTTCAGCCATCAGCAGGAACTAATGTCATCTGAAGAGGGGGATTGTGGTGTGTCACCTCTCAGCCCGACCCAACACAGCTCCTCTATAAAGGAGGGAAATTCAAGTAATTAAGGATGACAATTGAAATTGAAATTGATTTTTTTATTAGGCAAAAGAATGTAAAACAACACAGTTACATTTATAATACTTTTGTCTAAAAGGTCCAACCAAAAAAGTCCTTGCGGACTTGTTTCCGTTGGGGTCCTTGAATTAATTTCATGACATATATAGTAGCAACCAAACAGTTCAAAAATCAACATAAAAATACAGAGAAAAAATACCACTATGTACAAAAAAAGCATGAAAAATAAAAAATATATAATGGTATAGTTATATATCCACAATGTGCGCTTTACGCAGCGGTGGAGGTAATAAACAAAAAAAACACATTTCTGATTAGTAAACTGGTAGCCTACTTATCTCTCTGTGCCACTAACAGACTACCGTTGTTTTCTGTCCTTGTGCAGAGCCGTCTCAATCTGGTTTGTTCTCGGATGTGGGTACCTCTAGTGAACCCACACTGCAAGACACGCCCTCCCTCATAGCAGAGTACGCTGGTATGTAGGCTGTTATGTTGTGATGATTTCCTGTCATGAAACAGTCATGACAGGAAATTCATCTCAGAGATGTCGGTTGTTCCTCCTTGGTTTCCTGTAGTGTGTTTTTTTACCCTTTTGTTTTTTCATGCTTTCACATGCATGAATGCACGCACTCACACAAGACACTAGCTACACGCAGCCATGCATACTGTAATCAATTTGAGCTACTTTCCCACACCCCATTTAAGATTCCTAAATTATTAAGTATTATTAGCATTTTAACTCATTCCGTGTCATTGACGTGTTTGACGTGTTTTTCCTCGATGGCACAACATGCCAATGATGTGTTTGACGTGTTTAAAAAAAAAAAAAACACTTCCTCTGGTTTATTAACTGTATACATCAATAAAGTTAAAGTTATTTCTGACCTGTCCTTCAATCCCACTTGCAGGAGGCCAGCTGACGTGCTCCACCTTGTCTCTCATGGTTCCAACCTTGCGTATGATGTCAGCGTTTGCCTGGCAGGTGGTTCAGCGTTGTAACGTGATGCATTATGGGAAGGTGGAGGAGCTGGTGGAGTTGGTGACCGAGGTGGTTCCCCACCTGCTGAGTCACAGGGAGAAGGTTGACCTTCTCCTTCGACTGAGAGCCAGGGTGAGATGGACATTTGTTTAACCCAGTAAGACCGGGGAAGAATCTGTGTCATTTTTAGATTTCTTTGGCTATTCAAAAATAGCAGATCTACAAGCTCATAGCGCGGCACCGAGTGCCGCGCTATGAGCTTGTAGATCCGCTATTTTTTTTTAATCATGAAAATGTCTGCAAATCTTTTAATGTATACGTTTTTAAAGCGAGCATTTTTAACACAACATCTTTGCTTCTGGGGATTCTGCAAATGTTTCCTAAATCCTAACCTTTTTTGAACAAACTGTTGTTGCTACGTCAGTGGTTCTCAAACTGTTTCATGTCAAGGACCCCCAAAATGATATGTATTTGGCCACCGACCCCCATCTCAAAATATGTTGTTCCAGGGACCCCCATGAAGCAAAGATTTCAGTTTTGTTCGCTTTAAATATATATATATATATTCAAAGATGTGCACAAACTTTCAAGATTTTTCAAAAATAGCAGATCTACAAGCTACGAGCTTGTATATCTGCTACTTTTTGAATAGCCAAAGGTATGAAATAATGGTTAAAGTGCTTACACGGATGCGTTCCCGGTCTTAATGGGTTAAAAAGTGATTTAGTAGATGGTTTCATGCTTCATGTTTCTATTGACCATACTCACACTGTTGCCTTTTTGCCCTTTACGTCATTAGCCAGCAGCCAGTGGTCATTGTTACGAAGCAGACTTACAGACGCTGGTGTGGGAATTCATCTCCAGATTGGATAAACTGCTGCCTTTACCAGACATCAAACAGGTACCATATCGAACAATATACTGGAGACTTGACTTAGTTATTTAGCTGACTTTATATATGGTTCAGGGTGAATTACAAGCGGTCAGTGTCTCGTTCAGGGACACTTTGGGAATAGAAACTGCAGCTGTTATGGGACACAGAGTTGAGAGCTAGTATGTAGAGCACATTTCTTATGTATTACGACCTTTATTTGTAAATAAAACCGGGTTCCCCTTGTTCATTTCAGACAGCAGAGTTGCTCAGTGCCGTCCCCTCTCTTCTGGAAGAGTGTGGACAACTGGAGTTTGAGCCGGCCCAACTAAAGACACTGTTACATCACCACACACAGCAGGAACTTGCCAAAGAATGTATGTTGTAAAATCATACTGTGTCTATAATGCATGATGCAACATATTTTTTTATTAGTTGAGTCATGAGGTGAATTCAATTCAAAACTGTATTAGAAATTCCTTGTATGTGCAAATATATGGGCCAGTGATTTTTTTCTGTACACACAGGAGGAAGTGTTTATTTATTTATGAAGAACTCATTTATTTGACATCCTCTCAGGTTCCTGGGTTCAGAGTCAGGGCACCATTCCATCCACACCATCATCTCCTCAAACCAAGCCGCAGCAGAACTGCTCCAACAGAAAGAGATGCAGGAGGTCTGGGAGGAAGCCGTCACCACCACCACACAGGACTGAGGAGGACGAAGACGGACAGTCCGATCACAGCATCGAGGAAGAGGAGGGTGCTGAGGGGACGCAAACTGATGAAGAATGGGTTCCGGAGGACTGCAGTAAAAACAAAAGGAAAAGAACTGAAACCACAGATTTGAAGAAAGGGCGACCCAACTCATCTTGTTCTGTGAGGAGTTCAGGTAGGGTACTTCACCATTGTCCATACAGTGAACCTCTGAATGAAATGTCCTTGTGTCCCCGCGTGACTGGAGCGGGAGGGGCATGTGAAAGCAGCAGGGAATCGCCAGCTGTAGAAACAGTATCATTATTTGATTTGGTTGTTCCCCCTTTTGGCCACAAGGTGCTGTAAAGGATCATTCTAATTTGCGGGGAGTGGGAGATCTCTTACAAGAATGACCTGCACGCAAAAAAAAAGCTCTGCACAAATACAATTAATCAGGCAACATGTGAAAAATATCAGTCGCATTTGGTTGTATTTTTGGTTGTATATGTGTGTGTGTGCGTGAGCGAGAAATTCCCAGTAATTTACTCCATAGTTGTTTCAGAACATCCTTATAGTAAGATTTTTAAGGCTTGAAACAAGCCAAGACGCTATGTGATGAATCATGACCATAGAACGTTTGATTCAGATGGAGAACAAATTTGGAAAACGCAAAAAATAGAATGACCGGATTGCCCCTCCGGAAAGTGAAACGCCCGGAAGTGAACCCATGGACTAATTTCAATAAATAATACAGGAATAGGGACCAGGTAAAAAAAAGGAAAATTCCTCTTTAAGACTTAATTAAGGTCAAGAGGAGCTCTATTACTTGATTCCTACAGCACGTCATCATTGGAGTCCTTTTTACCTTATTTATTTTCTTCATATCATGTCTTTCAGGCGGAGGTCACCCCACAGCACCGAGGCTGCACACATGCTCCCTGTGTCCGTTCACTCACAGCCAAGAAGACGGTCTTCTGCAACACATCAGACAGGAGCACACCACCAGAGAGGCCAGCCCCGAAGCCGACTCGCCGCACAAACACGACGATCTCCTCCACAGGTGCAGCCACTGTGGCGCTGAGTTTACCGCACGTCAACGTCTGACCAGCCACATGGCCATCCACACGCGGCCCTTCCACTGCGACCAGTGCCACAAGCGCTACCCGAACAAACACCAGCTGACCCAGCACCGGCGCCTGCACACGGGCGAGCGGCCCTTCACGTGCACGCACTGCGGCCGCGGGTTCCGCTGCTCGAACTCGCTGCAGATGCACGTGCGTACGCACACGGGCGAGCGGCGCTACGCGTGCCACGTCTGTGGGAAGACGTCGATCCAGCACCTGGCGAGACACATGCTCATGCACAAGGGGGAAAAGAAGTACTTGTGCACAGAGTGCGGCAAGTTGTTCTTATCGTCCGGAGAGCTGAGGCTGCACACGAGAACCCACACTGGAGAAAGGCCGTACACGTGCAAGCTGTGCGGGAAGGGGTTCTGTGCCAAATGCCAACTTACCCGTCACTTGAGAACTCACACTGGGGAAAAACCGTACAGTTGCATCCACTGCTCCAAAGCCTTCCCCGACTCGGCTGCACGCAAAAGACACATGTTCATTCACTCAGACAAAAAACCTTTTGCGTGTTTTAAATGTGGCAAGGGGTTCGTGCAATCATACCAATGTAAATTGCACGTTCGCAAATGTATAAAGGAGATGGGGAGATAATAAGTTGGTAAGGTCAGAGTGGCTTATTATCGGTACCAGCCAAGCAACGAAGCCTTTACAATGTGCTAGACCAGTGGTGCCCAAACCTTTTAGCTCGAGACCTGCACGGGACCAAAACTAGTGAAAATAGCCGATCTACGAGCGTCACAGTGCGATGCGTTGTGAGCTTGTAGATCTGCTATTTTTTACTACTTCCTACTTTCTTTTTCATTTATGGAATTCCTTTGATATTTTTGAAATTCTGTTGACTAAATGTTTGAAATTTATTAAAAATGTATTTTAAAAAAAACTTTAGATTTCTTGTTCACCTTTGGAGTTACATCATGGCAAGGTACCAACACAACCCAAACCTCTACCAAAGTGGTCTTGTGGTCAATACTTTTGTACTTTAACTAAAGTAAATTTAGATTTCCGGACTTTAACAGAGTGTTTCTACATTGCAGCATTGATACTTTTACTCGAGTAAAATAATTGAGTACTATTTTCCACCACTGCACATTGGAGGTAAAAACCTTTACCGTAAACAGTGTGACAAAAGTTCCAACGAGTTAGGAAACCTGAACAGACACACACCAGCATCTTCACACTGGAGAAGTGTTCACTATTTCCCTAAAAAGTTGCTGTTTTTTATAAATATTGAACCAATGAAAAGTATTAAGAAGAGCATGTGACTAATATTGACTACAGGGCTCTAAGGAGCTCTGGGACAATCATATTTGGACATCAATGCGAGGTCAGTACTTGAGGTCAGGATCTGAGATTCTAAATCAGGGGTGGACACCTTTGATGATGTAGAGGGCCACTATATTTCCACACTCACTCCAGAGGGACACATTGCACATACTGTCGTGCAGACACCTCTTATCTAAATGAATGCCGTACTTCACCATTCTATGTCACACACAAGTAGCAAAAATAGCCAATCTACAAGCTCAAAACGCGTCGCACTGCGACGCGTTTTCAGCTTGTAGATCTGCTGTTTTTGCTATTTTTGAATTGTAATCCTGATTTTTTTTTGCATTTAGTTATACTTATGTTAACTTTATGAACGTAAATACAAATACATTGGACTTAAAAAAGACAATAGAATTTTAATACTTGTCATTAAGCTACTGATATAGATGGGTTTCCGCGCGACGTCATCACAGAGCAGAGTGCGCAATCTGCGCATGCGGGTGGTAGAACGAACCGGAAGCGCCATTCACTCTGTTGTTATTTTCGGGATTTAGATAGGCATAATGCTGCTATTTTAGGCATTATAGGCATAATGCTGCTATTATATACAAACAGATCCAACTTCCGACAAATCATTTTTATTGAGTAAAGAAGATATTACAAACTGCATCATTTAATCTACTTTCATTAAACCCGGTGAAGACCATTTCTTTTATGTATGTACATTTGACTAGAGCTGCTGCGGGTAATAGCGCCCTCTACTGCTCAACCCTCCACTGCTCATCCTCTCATGTTTACAAACAGGAAACCCATCTATAGACTGAAGCGATTAAAGCGGGTCATGTTTGCATGCAACAGCTGAAATGAACAATATACAGGGCAGGCCCACATTTCTTAGTTTTGATTCACATTTGCGTTGGCAATGAAACATGTTAAATGATTACATGCGTGTTTTATTTCTAATTGCAATTTAGTTTTAATTATTTCACAGGATGTTTTGAAGAATGCAGTAGAAGGAAGGAATAATTTCACGACTTTACAGAGCATTGCAACAAGACATTAAGAATAAAGATTTGCAAACAAAAAAAAGTGGGAATCCGAAATTGAGCAAAAATAATTTTTTTTAAACCGAATGTTAGGATGCATGTTTGTCTGGATAGAAATGGACAAATACTCCAAACTGGATACAGTTTGACTGGAAATATGTACTTTAGAACTCAAGCCATAATGGCTAAATGGAACATGTAGTCCATGAGCCAGACAAGATTTCATTATCGAAAGAGTGGGCAAAACCATACCTATATTAAATTGTTCATTGGGTCAATACGAGTAAATAAATATATGATAACCTCTCCACAGGAGCAGCTTTTTCATGGTTATCACACATTTTGTTATTTTCCCCATACATACATGACAGGTGAAAAAATTACAACATTTAAAAAAGAGTTATCATAATGAAACTTCCTGAGTTGATTACTTACATGAAGACAATGACTTATCGTATTACAAGTTTTCTGAAATTGTATATTTAAATATGCAAATTGGGCATTTAGTCCATGAGCCAGAGCCCCAAAATTGAGCCAGATATTGAATATTCCCTCGTTAAAAGCCTTTGACTCCAACATCTTAACAAAATGAAATAAGTATGTTGACTCTGGCTTTGTCCAATGTTCCAATGTTGATTCTGGAAAGTTATGCAAATTTGGGCATATTTTCCTAATGCCTAATTTGCATATTGAAATATACAATTTCAGAAAACTTGTAATACGATAAATCATTGTCTTCATGTAAGTAATCAACTCAGGAAGTTTCACCATGATAACTATTTTTAAGATTTTGTCATTTTTTCACCTGTCATGTACGTATGGGGAAAATAACAAAATGTGTGATAACCATGAAAAAGCTGCTCCTGTGGAAAGGTTATCATATATTTATTTACTCGTATTGACCCTATGAACAATTTAATATAGGTTTGGTTTTGCCCACTCTTTCGATAATCATTGCTCAATTTTGGGGCTCTGGCTCATGGACTAATGTTCAGGATTATGTTGGAGAGGTTGTGGCCACCAAGGAGATATTACTATGGGTTTGTCCAAATTTTACACATTTGCATGCTTATTTTGGAACTGAAATTATGTCTGGATCCAAAGTTATTTATTTTAGGTATCCATGTTTTAAATGATATAGGGAAAAAGAAAATCTATCTATTAAGGACCTTACTCTTAATAGCTAAAACAGCTATTACAATTTCATGGTTGCTGCCACAACCACCAAACATAAAACAATGGAAGTGAATTGAGGTGTTTGCTATGGAAAGGATTACAGACAGAATATAGTTGAAAATGGACATATGTGGATACTATGGACCTATGGATAGCCTACGAGCTATGTCAAAAACAAAGAGCAATATATATCATTGATATTGTTATATTTGTGTTTCATTTTTGTGTTGATTCGTTTCCTTCTTTTTACTTAAGTTAATCATTTCTACTGGTATTGTTCTGTATTTGTATGATGATTATTATTATTATATAAACAGGTTGGGTTGTCATGATATTCTTATGTCAAAATATGAATTGCATGACTAATGTTTATGTTATATTGGTCAGTTTCTTTTATTTTTCTCTTGGTGTTGCTGTGTTTATTAACCATGAAATAGTGGACTGTAACTTCTGTTAATTATCAATAAGGGAATCTCAATCATCAAACAAAAAATAAAATAAAAGTAAGGCAGACTGCCACATGCAGTGCCAGGTTTGGATGTGCTTGCAGTTTTTGGAGCCTGATCACCCTACGTCCTACAAATGGGCCTTGAGCTTGTTTGGAGGTCCTAGCAGGGGAGTGGAGCTACTATCACCGATGAGCGCCAGGGAGAAGGTCCTCTGACACCCAGCGCGGAGCTTCGGGAGTGGACACACATGGAGCGGAGAGGGAGGAAGGGGACACCCGCCTAACCAGCCAGATCAGCCGCATCAACCCAGACAGATGCCGCCGTAGATCACCCTCACATCCGATATAATCATTGATCCTCCAGGTATATATGCCTTTCAATTTTCCCATCCCTATCATTCACGGTTTTATTGTCCATTTAAAAATGTATACATCGCATAGCTATATTCATGCATTGCATTGTCCATCTCACATACAAAGTTAAATGTAGTTCTATATCCTAATAATTTTTCTTTTGAACAGTAACTTGGTTTAACAGCAGTTTCTCCCATAATACATTGTTGACATGTAAATTGGTCTCTTTTGATTGGTTCCCACCAGATGGCCAGCCCACGCCCACCCCTCCTCCAAACACACACACGCGTGCGCACGCACGCGCGCGCGCGCGCGCGCACACACACACACACACACACACACACACACACACACACACACTCACTAGGGGGCGAAAACATGATGACTGTGGAGACATAGCTGCATGGAAGATTTTCATTTAATATATATGATTTGATCTGAAATATATGAATCTCTGCTTACTTTTTTGTGTTTGTTCGTTTCCTTCTTTTTATTTAAGTCAATTATTTTCACTGGTATTGTGATATTCTTATGTCAAAATATGAATTGCATGACTAATGTTTCTGTTACATCTTTTCTTTTGTTTTTCTCTTGGTGGTTCGGTGTTTATTACTATTATTATTATTATTATTATAACAGGTTGGGTTGTCATGATATTCTTATGTCAAAATATGAATTGCATGACTAATGTTTCTGTTATACCGTTCTTTCTTTTATTTTTCTCTTGGTGGTGCGGTGTTTATTAACCATGAAATAGTGGACTGTAACTTATGTTAATTATCAATAAGGCAATCTCAATCAACAAACAAAAAAACACACCCTGTGTGAAGTGGGCGGTGTCTTGCTAGCTAATCACAATACTGAATGGAGTCAACCAATCATGTACAAAAGATAAATACATTTATTGAAACACTCTTTATGATGGACAAAACCATAACTTGAAAAAAACAAATTTATGTTTTATGGTTTCTTATATAGGGCTATGCACATGTGTCATGTGACACTGGCCAATCACAGTCCTGAATAGATTGTGATTGGCCAATCACGGTGCAGGATAATTGTACAAATTTCCAAACCTCACTTATAGGGGCGGTTTCACAGCGCAGGATATTTGTACATTTTTCCAAACCTCACTTATAGGGGCGGTTTCACCGCCCAAAAAGAAAAGAAAAGTAAGGCAGACTGCCACATGCAGTGCCATATCTAGATGTGCTTGACCTCCTCCCTACGTACTGCAAATGGGCCTTCAGCTTGTTTGGAGCTCCTATCAGGGGAGCGGAGCTACTATCAACGCTGAGCGCCAGGGGGAACGTCCACTGTGTGGACACTGGACACAGAGAAGGGGGGGAAGGGGAGACCCGCCTACCCGTCAGATCAGCCGAATCAACCCAGCCAGATGCCTCCACAGATAGACCTCACATCCAAGAGATCATGCCAATACTTCAGCTATATGTGCCTCTCAAATTTTCCAACCCTATCATTCACGGTGTTATTGTCCATTTCAAAATGTATATATTGAGTAGCTATATTCCTGCATTGTATTGACCATCTCACATACAAAGTTAATTGTATAGTTCTACATCCTAATCGTTTTTATTTTAAACAGTAAAATAGTTTAACAGCAGTTTGTCCCATAATGCATTGTTGAAATGTAAATTGGTCTTTTTTGATTGGTTCTGTTGCGTGTGGCCATGCCATCATCCTTAATCAATCATTAACCCCCACTGTCTCTCCTCTCACTCAGGCTGGCACACCTGCAGCTGATCTGGGATTGCTGCCGCCCCAATTACAAGCCACTATAAAAGACAGCCAGATTCAGTTCCCCTTCAGACATGGACCCAGCAACAGTGCAGAACCCACACTGTTGGTTAATCAGGATAAAAACAGCTTTCTTAAGTTATTTAGTTTGGCTTGGCGTTGGCTGGTAGTTCTCTCTTTTAGTTTTGTTTTTTGTTTAGTTCAGGGAGGGGGGAGCAGCTTCGGTGTCCCTGTAGGGGCTGGCCTAGTCCCCCCTTCATTCTATTTAGTTTGCGGGCATCTCCAGGCCCCCTTTTGAGTTCCTTCATTATTTGGTAAAGTATATCCAATATGTATCTTTTGTTGTGGGAAGTTAATAAAAAAAAATGTAAACCTTTACCAATGTTTGTGGTGTCCATCTTTATGTTGGGGTCTCCAATTTGAGCCACTGGTTTTGTATTATTGTTTGGAGACCGTAACAGGTTCCCATCAGATGGCCCACACGCACGCACACACACTCTAGGGGGCAAAAACATGATGAGTGTGGAGATATAGCTCCATGGAAGATTTTCATTTAATATATATGATGATATATGATGAATATTATATGAATCTCTGCATACACATGACTTTCATTTCCTTAGTTAATTGTACGTACAGTATCAGTATTCTGATATTAACCTGCGGGCCGCATTAAGTGAAGGTGGGGGGCCGCATGTGGCCCCCGGGCCACCAGTTGCCCATGTATGTTCTAAATTCACGATCTGAGATTCTGAATTCACAAAAAAAGGAGTACTGTGATACGAAAGATGCGGGGGGGGGGGGGGGTGTTCACCTAGGGCCTCGACATATGAGCCAGAACTGGCCCTGATCTCCATATGTGGGCATTTCTCTCTGTCCCTCTGCCCCCACCCTCTCTCTCGCAAGCTCTCTTGCAGGCTCTCTCTCTCCATATTTCTCACACACACACACTGCCGCATTTGCAATGACAGGACGTTGAGTTTTTATGGGACACGATAGTTTATCTTACCATGCATGCTGCTTCAAGTGGATTTGTGTCATTCCTTGTCTTCAATTGTCTTCTTGAAATGACTTATATGTTATGGTGTATGTCAGAAAGATTAAAAGCTATGATTTCATGTACTAACTACAGAGTAGAACAAAAACGAGTCACAGACGCAAAAGTCCTCCACCCCCCCCAGCGCTACATCAAATGTTGGAGACATTGCAGATTTCCAAAACTGTAGCAGCAATTTTCTGTTTTAACAGGGTACTAGATAGTGAAATGGCCAGATCTTCATACCCTCTTTCTCTCTACGAGGCTCCACTACACCGAATGGCATAGATAGAGGGGTGGGAAGGTCCCTATTTAACCACGTGATCCCAAGCATCCTTTCTTAGGGGAATATTCGCCGAAAGTAATCTACAAGCTCATAAGGCAATTCAATTCAAGTACAGAGCTAGCCCGAGTCAACAAAGTATTAGTCTACTAAGTATAGAGGGTTTAAGTGGTTAAAGAAGATATAGCAATACATAATCGTCAAACCAACGAACAGGAAAAGTAGAGAAAGCCTCGCATTCAAGTGTTGAGGTGTCCCAGGGACAACTGTAGGACGTCTTCTACTGATGTTGAAGGAAGTCCCAATGAAAGGAAACGGAAAGATACCGATCCCCGCTGACATCTGGATTCCATCGTCAAAGCCAAAGCCTTGAAATCTACCCCGGTTCTCTGGCTCGGGTCTCTCTCCTTGTGGCCGTGGGGGTATTCTTTGTCTCGGGTCCTCCTGGCCTGCGCTCCCACGTCCATATAAAGGTATAACTCTGTCTCTGCTGACGCCAGCGTTGCACACCGGACACACCTGTCTGTTTGGTCTGGTCTCCAGCCACTGATGCAAGCAGGGCCAACAGAAAAGGTGTCCACAAAGGGTGATCACTGCGTCGCTGGAGGCGTCCAGGCATATGTTGCATTCAAAGGTGCCGTTCTGGTTGTCTCCGCCGCCCGCGGTCGAGGTGCTGGACCCTTCAGGGTTTGGGCTCTCGGCGTTCGCGGAGCCAGAGGCTGGAGAGGCGTTCTCCATTACGATGGACAGACAAGAGGTGGGTCGGCGTGGTGATACAGCTGGCAGCCGCCTCTTCAAAGTGTGTGTTTAAAAGATGCTGCAGTGGCAGCTTAAGTGGGTGGTTGGATTACAGGTTCATCTGTTGTTTCTTTTTAACCTATTGTTTTATATCTTATACCCTTTATAATGTTAATTGGGATGTCACGCTGAGCTTGACCAATCCACGAAGCTGATGTGTTGGGCCCACCCCTAATATGGCATTTAAAGCATTCTGGAGCTTGCCTTTCCCTTGGGACCTGGACACAAACTTGTGTCCAAAAAAAGTGTTAACAGGTAATGTAAGTCAATGTGGTCTATATTGGCTACACGCTAGATCTGCTACAGTAGATCTGCTAGATCCTCACGCTTCATTACTTCATGTACAGATCTGCTAGATCCTCAAGCTTCATTACTTCATGTAACAAGTTCTTCCTTTCCTTATGTGGATTTGCAAAGTGACCCCCATTCTGTTAGAGAGTCGGTAGGATTATCTGGGTTCTTGGGGATGGCTGGGAAGATGGACTGCATCTCGTGTCTTAACTCCGACAGACCATGAATTCCCGGGGACTTCCACACAATAAAGCTGAGCAGACCTACTCCACACCAGGGATACAGGGGGCCCCCAGCCCAGACCTACTCCACACCAGAGATACAGGGGGCCCCCAGCCCACAGGGATACAGGGGGCCTCCAGCCCAGTGCCCTCAGTGCCTTGCTCTATTCTAGCCTATCCCTCCCAGCAAGCACAATGACGTCATGATGACGTTATGATGAGGTCTTCCGGTGACGTTTAGGACTAGGCCAGATCACAGCCCGTATGGGGATGATCTTTACGTCATTTCCAGGACGTCATCACCAGGACATCATATGGCCTTTTTTTGTTTGACAGCCATTTTGGGTGATGAGAAAGCCGTTTAGATGGTGTTCCGCTCAACACGCCATCAACGACTTTCAGCTTTTGCAGCCAGTGTGGGTGATGAAAAAGCCGTTTGGATGTTGTCCCGCTCAACACGTCCAAATCATCCCCATATGGGCTGTGATCTGGCCTAGTCCAGAGCGTCACCGAAGGACGTCATCATGACGTCTTTCAGTGACGTTCACGACCAGGCCAGATCACGGCCCATGTGGGGATAATTTGGACGTCATCACCAGGACATCTTATGGACGGCTTTGTTGTGACCTCAATCAGCCGCTTATTAGCCTACGGCCAGTGTGGGTGATGAAAAAGCCGCGTAGATGACGTCTCGCTCAACACGTAATCATGACGTCTTTCAGTGACGTTCACGACTAGGCCAGATCACGGCCCATGTAGGGATGATTTGGACGTCATCACCAGGACATCTTATGGACGGCTTTGTGGTGACCTCAAACAGACGCTATTACGGCCAGTGTGGGTGATGAAAAAGCAGCTTAGACGACGTCCTGGAAATTACGTCAAAATCATATCGGCTGTGATCTGGCCTTGTCCTGAACGCCATTGAAAGACGTCATGATGACGTTGCTCAGTGACGTTCAGGACAAGACTAGATCATGGCCAATATGGGGATGATTGCAACGTCATCACCAGGCCATTGTATAGACAGCTCTTTAGTGACCTAAAACAGACGTCCAATTTGGGTGATTAAAAAATCGCTTAAATGATGTCCTGTAAATTATGTCATATAAGCGACCCCATATCAGCTGTGACTGGCCTAGTTCTGAACGTCACTGAAAGACGTCACCACAACGTTATCTGGCTTTGTATCAAGTCGTCATGTACATTTATACAAGACACTGATATTGATCTGATTGCATGCAGCATAGTGTCAAAGAGCAATGTATTGTATAGGCCTGAAGTCTGGTTGCCTATGAGAGCCATGACAACTCTCTATTGGATCAACCAACATCAACACTCCCATACCAACACATACTATACATAAGAATGGGAAAAGGGGAGAGGCAGTGACCAAATGAACAGACATTTAAACTTATGGTTTTACTTACAAATTTACATAAAAAAACATGAATCACCAAATAACACCACAACAAAACACTAAACACAATGACCCATAACATAACCCCTATACTCATTCCCATATTCAAATAATTACAAAAATAAGAACAATAATACACAGTCCTTAGTGCCCCAGTGCATGCAGGGAAATGGACTTCCTCTAGCGCCGTCCATATGATGTCCTCCTGGTGATGACTTCAAGATCATCCCCATTTCGGCTGTGATCTGGCCTAGTGCTGAACGTCACCGGAGGACACCATCATAATGTCATCATTGAGTCATCATGGCGTCATCATGACGTCTTGATTTTGACGTCATTTCCAAGACGTCATCTAAACAACTTTATAATCACCCAAACTGCAAACTGGCCGTATATCAGGCTGTTTTAGGTCACTAAAAAGCCGACCATACAATGTCCTAGTGATGACGTCAAGATCATCCCCATATCGGCCATGATTTGGCCTAGTCCTGAACATAACTGAAAGACATTGTAACAAACTTTGTAATCACCCAAACTGCCGTAAAAAGGCGTCATACATTGATTGTCATGGTGATGACGTCCTGTAAATGACATCAAGATCAGAGATCATCCCCATATCCATATCTGCTGTGATATCCTAGTAGACAAATGATGTCCACAAAATCTTCCAATTAAATCAGCTTGTGCAATTTTTTTTATTGTGTCACACAAAAGCTGGCAAATAATCCGACTTTGAATAAGAACAGGCCAGGATTTTAAAATACGTGATTTTACCATTACAACAATTTAGTTATCCCCCGTCTAGGAGATTTCAGTGGAAACGTATGTTAGTTGAAAAAAGGTGATATTCTGGGCCAGATCTAACTAGACATAATAGGACTTGATCAAACCCCATTCATTGGCTCACTGGTCCAGGTTCGTCCATGTTTTGTTGGGAAAGACTTTGCCTCCTTAACTTTGAAAAGTCAATCTATGCAAGGACACATTGTTATGTCCGTCTGTAAACAGCTAATCTCCCCCCTCCCCAGGACACAACTGATACAAAGTTTTAAGTTTAAAAACACACAAAGGCATCAATAGCTCTTGAACCGTAGGTCATGCAATCAAAATCTCTGGATGCCTTGGATTATGATGCAACACCAAATATAGGCCCTGGCCATTTTTGCCAGGCTAGAATTTCCCCATTTCACGTTTTCTTTTTTAACCATTAGTGAAACCACACAAATTACTTAAATATAAAATATAAACCCTTTTGTCATTGAGAATAAACCAACAGCACACGTTTTAAGTTCCGTTGCAATTGTTTTAGTGAACAAATGTCATATTCAACACACAAAGCGGTTCATCAAACTCAATTCAACACCAAAATGAACCAAAAACCAACTCAATTGATCAACAGTTTAAAAAAGAAACAAAAAAAAACAAAATATAATTCATAGAAACACAAAACCCAGGTTACGTGTGTAACCCCTCGTTTTTTGCTAGTCCTCCTTTCAAATATTGTTCAAAAGTGTGATGAAAGGCTAGGCAACCCGGCCTGGTGGGGATCTGCGCTCCGAGAAGCACACTTTTTTTTGGTTACTCTGTCACTACCAGCAGTAGATTTCTTTCCCCTTCAAAGTAAAAGTGACTGAACTGCAGTGATTTATGTAGCCTTGGTGGCCACTGACCAAGCTGTGGGAATAGAACAGAGGATTACATTTTCCTCCCGGACTCACGGCCCGCGAGTTGTAATTTTACTCCTGCTATCAACCCCGATTAAGAACATAATCCTGGCTTTAATGGTATACGATCTTAATTAAAACCAATATTATTTGGTTTCGCTATTGTATTTATTATTATAGCAGCACGTGTGTTCAGTGCACAAACACGTTGATCAGTGTGCATGCATGTATGTTGTTAGTAAGCCAGCAATATGTTAGGGTCAGGGGTCATCACCATGCAAGCTTGTGATGGACATTTTCATCAATATACTATTTTTGCCACAGACATACAAAATAAGTGATCAATATATAATTTTTTTTACCAGAAATACATAATGAACTCATAATGTGCCCTATTGTCTATGCCAATAGAGCACCGAAGTCCTGACGTGACTCGTTCATCCCCAGGTTTGCGGAAGTAATTTCTCTATGGAGAATAACATTGGGTCATCTTAGAATCGTCTCATATAAGAATTGTGGTCCAAAAATAAACACCGCGTGTCGGCGTTATTGTCAGGGAGGGGGTTCTGTATCGTTTATGATAGTCAGTCACTTATATTTGATACAGTCTGTTTCTGGCGAAAATGTAACTAATTCGGCGGAAGTAACATTAGCGTTTTCTCACCGTCAGTTGATGCTTCATATCCATAAGAGTCAACACGCCGGGGTCATTTGTTTATTTTTGGAACACAGTTCTTATTTGACGCGATATTAAATACGTCTATGGGATTCAGAACGGGGGTGGAAAACTGCGAACCAGGTAGACAAACAAAGGATGTGTAAATGACGTCAGACTTCGGCGGTCTATGTGCTAGACATTTTACAATGATAGTATATCTGCATTAACCACTGAATAACAAAGAAATATAAGCCATTGTTTTAAAAGCCAATCTACAAGCTCACAACACAATACATCATGACATGTTGAGAGATTGTAGATCTGTTTTTTTTTTAAACATTTCAGAAATGTTTCTAATTATTTATTTATTTACTTAGCCTATAATGACATGCCCAAAATGGGGATGGCAGGGTTAAAGAGGTTACCTATTCTGAAGAAAACCTTAAGACTGCCAGGAGGCTAAGACGTATTAAATGTGGTCTATTCCGTATTTGGGATTTCAATAATTGGTTCTTATCAGTACAGTTAGTGCTTCCATCACACATTACATGAGCAAAGGGCCATTTGGGTGCGGGTCATATGGTTATTATCGGAGGGCAGTGTTACTTGAGGTCAGGTGCAGATCAAGTTCTACCAGTTCTACCATAGCAATCGTAGCTTCGATAGTTGTGGTTTCTTTCCATTACGAGATACGTAATGGACGTGATATCTTGATGAGAAATCTTCTATCATGATGAGGAAGTCTTAGACCTTGCATAGTTGTGACGTAAGATATGTGGAACAATAGAAAAAGAAAGGTCAGAGTCAAAACCATAATAATACGTACATGATGAGTGATTAGATAAGGATAAAGGGCATGACAGGATTTAAAGAATGCAGTGTCACAACTAGGTTCATGCAAGGGCTCCTAACTTTGATCAGAGGTGAGCAAATGTACAAGCTGGAGGTCTGATGGTGATTGTGGACCGCAGGCTGTGGATCAAGGGTTTCCACTGCTTATGATTGTGGAGTGTTATTATAGTTAAATATTGTTATTTTTGGACACTTTGAAACTCTTTCTCTCAATGGTGAAAATCTTTTTCAACAAGCTTTACTTGTCCAGTTCGGCCCTCATTTGCTTTTGTAGCAAATGGATCTGAACAGATCTATTTTCGATCTTTTCATAGTTTAATTGTCTGACCACACCACATATGAATCCATTGTCTTAAAACATAGAAGGTTTCTCCAACAAAGGATTAAACACACATTTTGCTATTTTCAGGTTGCTATTAGCTATTATCAAACATTACTTCTAACCGTCTTGTCCTCACCTGATGCAATCATGTACAGTACCTTGTACAATACCACAAATCTCCTGCAACATATTAATGAGCATGTCATCCCGACACTTTACAAGTCACCAAAATTATTCAAACCAATTTTAATTCAAAGATTAGATTGTGAATATTTAGTATGTTTTTACATTGTCATGAAAAAAATTTTATACAGACTATAATTTGTATTTATTAAAAATAAATACAATTAAATAAAATGGGCGAAGTCTTACCACGGACACTTTTGTCCGTGTACGGACATGTTGATGACCCGTGGTTAGGGTAGTTACACATTCAGATACATTAAATATTTTAATAATAACCACTTAAACTCTAGATCTCCGATGCTAGCGGTTTTGACATACTGATGGAGTATATTATAGTATATTGTGGGTAGTATATCGAGATGACAGATATGGGACATTAAAAAGGATAAATTAAACAAATGGGACACTTTATTAGAACACAAAAAAAATCGCTACAGCTTCAGTAGTTAACCAGTGAAATTACGGTATTTTACAATGCCTCTCATTGAGATTGCATTGAGAGCTGCAGTTCATCGTTCTAAAGGACCTTGAGTAGCGGCGCTGTCTCAAAAGTGTGCGTGAATTTGTAAGCCTTCCGCTTCCGGCCGTGTGTCTCTATTGAGACGTTTAGATTCTGTGGTCTGAAGGTCAAAGTTCACTGGCTCTATTAGCTCAGTTTAAAAGTAATTTCAGTACTTGGGTGGAGGACCTGGGTTTGAATCCCTGGGAAAAAAACTGAGTCCAAGTTTTCACTCTACACCACATATCTTTGGTGAATGTTTACAGAATAGGAACGCTAGGGTTAATACAATCATTTCTCCTGTCATTAATGTAGGATATCTCAAAATCACAATGTAAAACAACATACAAAAAGAAAGTGGTATTATTGTAATAACCACATGAACCTAGCGTCCGTACAAGTTCACGCAGCACGTTGTAAGCTTGTAGATTTGACAGAAGAGTAGGACCTGGATGACATGTGAATATTCCTCTGAAAATATCAGTTTTTGACATTTCTGCCTACAGTATAAGGCCTTATACTGTATATAAAAGACTGCTTATTCACAATAGAACTTTCTAGAATATAATAGTGTCTTTAGCTTGGAGGGACTAAAGAGAGTGTAGATTAACTACTATGTAAATAAAACTAAGGCTTTATATAAGAAATGAAATGGCATACAATATTGTACAGAAATGATCTTTTAGCATCATTTGGCATTCATGCGTTTTTGCTGGTATGCTATTGCTCAATAATACTGAATAACAACAATAGAATCCCGGTCTTTTCCTTACACACGGTTTTAGCTGCAAAGCATTGTAAGACCTGCAGTTTCTTGTGTTAACCCTTTGAATTGAAACTTTTCTTTTTGTATTGCCTAACAACGTCAATCAATGTTGTACAAATGAAATCAATATCAATAGACTATTAAATGAAATCGATCTTTTTAACTCACTTTTTAACTGTAAATAATAATATATGAATTCATATATTTCAATCAATCATGCAAAATGAATTAACGTCACAAAATTACTACTGTATGTAACCCATTAAGTTACAACAGGGAGAGTTTGCCCAGGGCTTCATCCAAGCTAGAACCACCACTGTCCATAAGATTTGTGGACTTTGTGGAATAAAAATCTTCCAGGGTGATCCGTGTGTTCCAGCCTTGGTTCAGAGTAAACTTGTAGACACTTACGATGAGACCAGGAAACATCTTCATCAGGTCAATCTTAGCAGCAGCCTCAGCACTGTAAACACACAATGCAGTGATCACTGAACACTAAATGTTATGATGAACACACTGACATCTTTGTCTAATGCTCCACACGTCCTAGACTCTTCTCTATTCTCTAAAACACCCAGGACAATGCTCCACACGTCCTAGACTCTTCTCTATTCTCTAAAACACCCAGGACCACGCTCCACACGTCCTAGACTCTTCTCTATTCTCTAAAACACCCAGGACAACGCTCCACACGTCCTAGACTCTTCTCCCTTCCCTAAAATATACTGGACAACGCACCGCACGTCCTCTATCGATTGATGCTAGCGACTAACCACGTTGATGACCATGAGTTCTCATGTTTCCTAGCTTGTTTTTCTTGACCACAAATGTTAAGAATGTAATTTATATAGTTATTTAGACAGATGCTAAGTTAATTGTTTACCTCGTAGCCTATCCTAGTTTGTTGAGGTAGGCCTATACTACACTGTCTCTCTGCATTCCATGTATATGATTATTTAGCTTTATTTACATTTATTGTAAGTCTCTCTGGATAAGAGCATCTGCTAAATGACTAAATTGTAAACTATAAATTGTAATCATTGACAAGCTTCAATACAAGAGAACATCATTTATACAAATCTGAACCAACATCTCTAGCGCTGTGTCTCTTGATTGTGACCATGATCTTTCAACTTTCTTTTTGGATCCACACCCAGAGAAGTGATCACACTTTAGGTAATACAAATAGAAAATATGATTTTACTGAAGAATTAATTTTAGCGGCTACACTTTGTTTTGTTTTGATCAAAATTCAACTTACTGGTGCTGATGGATATTGCGTATGAAGCGCAGCAGTCCAAACCCATCATCATGGTAGGGAAACTTCTTCCTCCTTTTCTCCATCTCCTCAAACACCTCCTGCGGCAACTGGAAAAACACACAACTTAAAGATGAAATGGACTTGTTGTCTAATGGGCACATAGACACACCTGAGCCCCACATGATTTAGTCTAATGGACACAAAGACACACCTGAATCCCACATGATTTAGTCTAATGGACACAAAGACACACCTGAATCCCACATGATTTAGTCTAATGGATACATAGACACACCTGAACCCCACATGATTTAGTCTAATGGACACAAAGACACACCTGAACACCACATGATTTAGTCTAATGGACACAAAGACACACCTGAACCCCACATGATTTAGTCTAATGGACACAAAGACACACCTGAACCCCACACGATTTAGTCTAATGGACACAAAGACACACCTGAACCCCACATGATTTAGTCTAATGGACACATGGACACACCTGAACCCCACATGATTTAGTCTAATGGACACATGGACACACCTGAACCCCACATGATTTAGTCTAATGGACACAAAGACACACCAGGCTGAAGCCCACATGATTTAGTCACCTTTTCTTTCATTGTGTCTTTCCATGTGCTGAACAGTCCCTCCTCAGCACACTGGTTCCATACCTCCATGAGGTTCTGGTGGTCAGGGTTGTCATAGTGCTTGTCTATTTCCTTTTCATTTGCAACTTTATCCAGGAAATCAACTCTCCTGGAAGAATTTACAAATAAAAAAATAGCCAAATTAGCTGATCTACAAGCTCCCAATGTGTCGCAATGTGAGCCGTTGTGAGCTTTGGCTATTTTCAAACCAGGTTAAATTGAGCTGTGGTTGTGATTAAGCCATCATATTAAGTACAAATAACATTGATCAAAGCTAGTACTAGTACTAGTACTAGTACTAGTACTAGTACTAGTACTACTGTATGTGCAATGAAAAATATTTGCTTACATTTGGTTTGTCCAGAAGTAGGGATGAGCCAAGCATTCCTCCACTGTAGGTATTTTCTTTGGGTCTTCATCGATCATCCTCTCGATGAGATCCTTGGCAACCACATCCTGAACATGGTCCAGTTTGTACTTTCCATCGAGAATGTTGCCTTCACATCTAGCTGATGTACCAAATGGATGGTGTCCTCCAGAAAGGATGTAATATGACAACATCCCAGCCACCTTTAGAACGAACATGAACATTTAGTGACATATTTTGTTGTTCTTCTCATTTATTATTTATTATTGTTCTCATGCAGAATAAGAACAAACCTGGATGTCAGCACTTCTTTTATACGGTACATGTTCATCACCATCGTCTTCATTAATGGTCTCCTTCGCCATCCAGCATTTTGTTCCTGCACTTCTTGTTGAATATGTTGTTTGTCCTCTGGGCAGCCGTCTGCTTATTCCAAAATCTGCCAACCTGGCCTTCCTTGTAACATCTGCAGGGTAAATTGGGTAGATACATATAAAATATATATTTTAAATAACTAGAAATACATTATCTGCTTGTCTTATTTTTCTTCTGTATAGCTTACCAATCAAGACATTCTGGGGCTTGATATCCCGGTGGAGAATTGGAGGATTCTGCTGATGGAGTACCTTTAAGCTAGTGAGAACCTGATTTACAATCACCTGGCCACAAAGACGGCCTCCAGGAAATTCAATTCCTCTCTTGAGGTAATCTTCCAGTGAGTATTCACATAACTGAAGAACAAGGTATCCAAAGGTCTCATCCTCTAGAAAGTCCACATATCGTACAATCGAATTATCATCAAGCTCTGGAAGACGTAAAAAGTCTTTCTCGTTATTCAGCACTTGATAGTTGAATTTAGTCATTCTCTTCACTGCAACTTCAGTGCCATCCTTTCTTAAACCCAAGAAGACCTCAGTTCCATCACTTCCACCTGCTATGCGGAATTCATCATCTTTCCCGATCACAACATTCCCAACTTTGACAACTTTGTCACCCTCATGAGTGTCCGCAAGCTTCTCTAACTGTTGACTCCACCTTTTACTGATTCTGTGCCATTCTCGTGTTTTTTTTGATGGCTCTGTTTTGGTCGTTTTAATTTCTGAGATTGGTTTGCTGAGATGCTTTTGCAGTTGTATAAGCCTGTCTTTCATATATCTTCTTCCCTCCATATTTCTGCACATGTAATTACATCCCCAGGCACATGATCTATTCCCATTGATGTAAAGAGGTTAGAGGTGTGTACAAATGGAAGCAGGTTTGCCTGTGTGGCATATGCGTACATCCTCACCACTAGTTTTTTACATTTCACAGAAGGAATAATTGCTGTGCAAAGTTTGTTGATGAAGTCCTGATTCCATCCATTGTTGACTTTCGTTTTCTGTGTAATCACATAGAGTGTTGACAGAACATTCTTTCTGTCACTTTTTCTTGTGGAAAGGAGACCCAGCAGTTGGGGGATCAGAGCCAGTGATGCCTCACTGGGTATCTCTTCCATTGTGCTGAAAATCATTCGGAGAACTCTAACTGCGGTATTGGGAAAATGATATATCATTTTGGGAAATCGGTTGACTACATTTTCAATGTAGAAGTTCAGTTTGTTATTGTCCTTCAGCCACTCAATACATTTGTGATGGTATCCATCTCTTTGTGATCTAGCAGTATTTAACAGAATATCAATCCCGTTCAGGTGGTTATGGGGATTCTCCTCCAGCATGTGACTCCCAAAAATTTCAAAAACTTCTCTTTTCTGGGATACAGCCATTTGCACATCAAATAAAAGTTTTGTTTTGGAATACATTTCCCCATCGCTCGTTACGAGCACATCAAGCAATTTAGTAATTTTTTAATTGTACTTATGATGTTGAGGATGACTATTAGGGAGTGGAGTTGTCAATTCACCAGCATCAATAAGGACTTTCATAATATCTTGCCTGTCATTGATGGCAGCAGTTTGAAGTGGTGTCAACTTTGTTCTGGAATGAACCAGCGGTTTTGTCTTTGCTCCCGCTTTAATTAGTCTCCTCACAAAGTCAACCGGTGCTGATTCACAGGCATAATGCAGAGGAGCCGGGCCATTTCCAGTCCAATCTGGGTCTGCACCCTCTGTCAGGAGGAAGTCACAAATGTCCATCTTGTGAAATACTACAGCAGCTGACAAGGGAGATACAGAACCCTTCACCTCTTTGCATGGGTAAAGTTTATTAATATCTTCCACTTTAACTAAAGTCTTCAGATTGTCGAGGTCATTGTTGATAATGAGCTGTATTATAGGATGTGTTTCTTCTGAAAACCGATCCATTTCTTTGCTTCAGAATATCTGTGAGGAGACAGAATTGTGAGGTCAATACACCTGCTCTGATATGTTTTTAGATTTTTTTTTATTTAAACATGAGATCTGCAATCGCAGGCTGTCAAGCAGCTATAAAACGTAGGAATGCTGGTTGTAACAATGCTTTCTGATAGCAACACCACAATACCATCAACACCACTATGAAATGACAACTGTCTTTCCTTTAGTTAATGGTTATGTTTGGCTCTGCACGTTAAAAAGTGCATTTTAGTCTACTCAAATGTCTGACAAGACATTACTCTTTAATCAAATATGTTGACACAAAAGTGGCCATAAGTGGCCTAGATACAAAAAATTTAGTCAAGGTCAAACTTTATTGTCACATATCCAATTTAACAAAGCCCTAAAAGCCCACAAGAACTGCAGTCAGACAGTGCACACTAGCCTGATTATCAGACTGAAGCTGCGTGGAGCTTCAGTCTGAAATTGGCTGCACTGTAGTCGATTACTTGGAGGAGGGGATTAGCATTTCCCTAAACCAATCACAAGAGATCCAAGGATGCGCCTACATGTGACGTCGCAGGCCGATCCGCCTGATTTTTCACATTCCAGCCTGATTGGCGAATTCCAAACATTGCTGGCCCACACTAACCTACCTGGCCTGGCGGAGACCTGTGCTCCGAGGAGCACTTTTTCTAGTTTGTACACAATTTGTGCGTGATGTTTGGACAATATTTGTAGGAGTAATAAAAAAATAAGTTTTGCAAACATCTTCGTCCTGGTGGCGCCCTGGTGGCAATGTTAAAAGGGTGGCATATGTGGCCTCAACGTAGTGCAAATGTGAATGCAAAGTTTCACCGCAATCGGACGCTGCGTTCATATATATAGAGAGATCATGTCTACCGATTTGTGTGAAATTTGGATAAAATCTGAAGGAGTAATAGCAAAAAAATTGTTTTATATAAGTTGGCCTCCTGGTGGCGCTATAAAAGGCAGATGTGAAAAATGCAGGGCAAAGGTTTTTCCTTGGCCTCTAGGGAGTGCACATACAACATTTTACACAGATCGGTGCAGTCTTAGGTAAAACCACGAATCAGCCTGTTATAGCGCCACCATGAGGCTGATTTGAACATTTTCAAGTGGCATTTCTTCCTCTGCCCAGTGAGAATGTGCGTGCAAAGAAATTGCATGCTGTGTTCTCTATTTGAAGCATTTTGTTCAAAACGGACCAATCCTGCAAACTTTGGAAGCCATTTTTATCAGGATGGAATATGAAAAATATGAAAAAAATATTTTGTTTAATGACTATAGAGATACTGTGTACCGATTCGCGTGACGTTTGTACAAAAAATTTGTCTTGCAAAAAGCGGCCTCCTGGTGGCGCTATAACAGGCCCATGTGAAAAATTTGGAGCAGTGGTTCTGAATTGGCATCCAGGGAGTGTACGCGGACAGTTTTGCTGCGATCAAGTCAACGGTGCCAGAGATTAGCTGTCCACGGACGGACGGACAGGCGACGGACGGACAGGGTGCAAAACATACTCTCAATGAGACAATGACAGCTTCATAAAAGTGTGTTTAAAAACAGAACAATTTTGACCCTCTCACAGAGAATAATACCAGCAGAATCAAACCACATTCATGACATAATTATAATGCATTGTTTTAAATAGTCAAATTATGACATGATAATTAGATTCTTGAAATTATGTTTGACAAAACCATAATCTGTTCTCCCTCTCTAGCAATTAAAACACGGACACTGCAATGATTCTAAACCTGGATTAGGAAGGAGTTTTGTAACAGCTGCCAGAGCAATTATACAACAATCAGATAATGTGCTGTTTTATACTTTTATAATGTGTGCCATATTAGTGGCACACACATTGTGCCACTAATGTACTTTATTACCACAACCCAAGCTATAAACTTTGGTATAATCATGGACTCAGACCTGAATGTTAACAGCCACATTTACCACAATCACAAAGTCAGCCTACTATCACCTTAAGTGTAAATCACAGATTAAATGATTTATATTATGTCTCAGCAGGATTTAGAAAAACTTGCCCATGCGTTCATCTTCAGTAGACTTGACTATATTTGTTTATAATGATGACTACTACTTTCACCGGCTCCCTGTCTGTCAAAGAAGTGATTTCAAACATCTCTGATTGAATGAACCATCCAGACCTCTCATAAATTCAACTAATATACGTAGGTCCACTCCGCAATACAAAAAAAAGAAAATAAAAAAGGTCTGACACGTACAGTACAAGCCTCGTACAGTGCGTACAGTACAAGACTCATACAGTACAGTATGTACAGTACAAGACTCGGCTGAAATAAATTGGTTGTTTGACTCAAGAGCAATAAAATCTTACCTGGTAGCCTGAGCAGTTGTGTAGTTGGTTGTGATGTTTGTCTAACAGCCAGTCAGTATCTGTTGGAGTGAAGTGTTGATGTCTGTAAAACCCTATTGGAACAAAGAGACACATAATTCATGGTATTTCACATATTTTAATTAACATAATTATAAAAAATACGATCATGAACAAAAGCAAAACATCACTCAGATTGATATGTTTTGGTTGCTTCAAGTCATACACATCAAATTAAAGAAACAATGAGGATATTAAAGAAACAGGTAAGATATTAGCCCATCAGATCAACACTGTTCTTAGCTAGTGACTTCAATCATTCAAAAACAACTTGATAAAAGCCAAAGTATGAAAGTCTAAACATTAACATAATGCATCCAGGTATCATCTGGGCTATTTACAGTTTAGCACAGCATTTACAGTTGTAATTATATAGAACATGTTATGACACCCACCTCTCTTCACGCAGGAGGAAGTAAAAAGGGAGACACAAGGCTGTGATGAGGTTTATAGGAGCAGAACTGTGTAAACATTAACTCTGGAGACCTAATCAGTCGCACGCACGCACGCACGCACGCACGCACGCACGCACGCACGCACGCACGCACGCGCGCGCGCGCGCACACACACACACACACACACACACACACACACACACACACACACACACACACAGTAATAAATACAATAAGCTATGTAGTGATATAAAGCTTGTGTAATTATACATAAACTATACAATATAGACTGTTTAACATGAACATGACTCTGAGTGCCACAGAACGTCTAAGACGTTCTAGACGTTCTGTGATAATTTTTTTTTTTTTTTAAAGAAATTCAGAACCCAAGATATGATGATTTGAAGATTTGCTGCTCCATTCACTCTTTGTCTAACTTCTTACTGAAAAAGGCTGTATCTCGGCTCCTAAGCACTTTTTTTTTTACAATGAATTTTGGTTGTGGCACTCAGAGCCAAAATTCCATAAATAAGCATGGCACTGAATGAGTTAAGAGCATATCTGTTTATATGAGATATACATATCTATGAATATGAATACAGTATGAATGGTGAACTTTGCTCCCTTCCTTCTTCCTCGTTACACATAGACGGCCCGTCTGTCTGTCTGTCTGTCTGTCTGTCTGTCTGTCTCTCTCTGATTCTCACATCACATAGAGTGTTGGCTAGAGTGCAGGATATTAAAGAAACAGGTACGATATTAGCCCATCAGATCAACTGTTCTTAGCTAGTGACTTCAATCATTCAAAAACAACTTGATAAAAGCCAAAGTATGAAAGTCTAAACATTAACATAATGCATCCAGGTATAATTACATAGAACATGTTATGACACCCACCTCTCTTCACGCAGGAGGAAGTGAAAAGGGAGTTTATACGAGCAGAACTGTGTAAACATTAACTCTGGAGACCTTCACACACACACACACACACACACACACACACACACACACACACACACACACACACACACACACACACACACACACACACACACACACACACACACACACACACACACACACACACACACACACACACACACACACACACAGCAATCAGTGGATGTACTTAGATGAATCAACACTGTGATATTGTCAGGTTGAAGATTGCTGTCAGACATAGAAAATAACATTGAAAGTGCTCGCTATGATCCACATGGAAATAACATTGAATTTTCAACTAATGTAATATTATTATTACAGTTTTAATAATGCAGGAGGAAGCCCTTCTTCTCGGGGTCCTGCTCGCAGCACAGGCTGTAGTCCACTGTGAGGGTCATGTCTCACCTATCACCAGCAGCATGGATTCCTCTTCCTCTCCTTCCAGAAGGAGGAACCTACAAACATGTCCTATGGCCTGACATCTAATCGTACTCAAAATATTTAAAAAGCATCAGGCATATGTTTGAGCATATGCTTGAGCAGACAAATCCCTCTGTACACGTTATTCTGTAAATTTACCCACACATATTACCCTCCATTTTAATGAGTTGTAAAGAAAAGTCTGTTCTTTTTATTTATAATCTGTACAACCTCACTGACTCTTACATTAAAAAATATGACACTACTAGTCAAGATTCTTATATCTTTATTCTCCTGATACATGTCCAAGCAGTGTTATGGTGGTGGGACATGGTTATAACCGCGGCGTATATCATGCATAATTTAAATTTTCGCGGTCCTTGACATGACAAAGTTTGAGAAATAATACATTAGAATGCATTTGTATAATCGGCCTCAGGTCTTTGAGTAAATGCTCTGTGTGTGTTCGCACTAAAGAAAAGGTCCAATAACTGACATGACTTCTTGTTTTGCCTTTACATACAAGTCGCATCCAAAACATGTGCTTGGCTGATTCGGATCAACAGTCTTCTGCAGTCTTGCCTCTATTGCAGCCTTCAGTGTCAATTCCGACTCAGGGACAGTGACTGGATCCAACGAATCAGGTGAACCAACTGGTCCGTTATAATCGATCCCGAAGTGTTCATCTTCCGCTTCCTGTAATGACATCAGTTATTAAATGTCAGCTTTTGTTTTGTCTCGTCTTCATACCACACACACACACACTAGTCTAACCCCATCCCTCAAAAAATGCAGTTCGCTGGGCTCATTCAAAACAGCCCTAAAAACCCATCTTTCTGGAGGCCGAAAGAGGAGCTAGTACCAGTTTCCCTGTAGACAGACGACCCCCCCCCTCCCTCCTCTTTTTTGTACATATTTTGTATTTCCTCATGCTTTTTTTGTATATAATTTTTATTTTTCCATGCTTCCCCCCCCCCTTTTTTTTGTACATATATTTTTTAAATGCTTTTTTTTTTTTTTGTACATGGTGGTATTTTTTCTGTATTATCTGTATTTTCATGTTGATTTTTGAACTGTTTGGTTGCTACTATATATGTCTATGAAATTAACACAAGGACCCCAACGGAAACAAGTCCGCAAGGACTTTTTTGGCCGGACCTTTTAGACAAAAGCATTATAAATGTAACTGTTGTTTTACATTCTTTTGCCTAATAAAAATTTCAATTCAAATTCAATTCAATTCAATTCAATTCAATTCAATTCAATTCAATTCAATTCAATTCAATTCAATTCAATTCAATTCAATACACACACACACACACACACACACACACACACACGCCCAATATGTAACAAAGCAAATCGATTACTCAAAATAGCCTTCTCTTCTAAAGTAGGTATGTTGTATGTACAGTATGCTGTTCAGAAAAAGAAAAAAAAAAGTTAATACTTGGCAATTGCATTCATGTGAAAGTTCCAAAAACATGGTCCATATAGTTACACACCGTTACACAACATGATTTTAGAGATGACAATTTACCTCATCAGGAAGGGATCCTTGATTCACCATAAGACCGGAAATCCACAGCTGCTCAGGAGACTTGTTCCCCTCCGATGACAAAGGACGGTTGCCCCATGTGCGTCGAAGTCAAGGTGCATGTTGATCCTGGAAAGCATAATGTAGTGAAGGCAGATCAGATCCACTTCATTATCTGGATCCAGAGCACCAATGGCCTCCAGGTGGCGTAAGGCTGTGTAGTAATTCCCTCAGACAATGCACCATAAATCTCTCCACAGACGTTCGATTCTCTGATTATGCACACTTTTCCCTGTGATGTGGCTTCTTCGTTCTGTGTAGGAAGACAGAAAGAATCAGGTCATCCACTAAACATTAAACTAATTCTGTCAGACTTGGATCATTGTTGTCTCACATTGTTTGTGTAATTCAATTAGATTAGTTATTCATTATTTTCATAGGCTCTTCACATACATTAATTGTAGTCCCAGGTTTACAGAGATTTTCATGTTAAAATGTTCCTCTGAAGCCAATCAAGACTATACACAGAACCTATTCCTGGGATCAATAAACGCTGCTATTGTAAGGGGCGCATTCCCCTTATTTCGTGTAACCAAAAAAATAGCCGATCTACAAGCTTTCTACAACATTGTGAGCTTGTAAATGTGGCATTTAATTTTATGGCGAATGTATGATAAGTGTGGCATTTATTTAGAACAACAAAATAATTAAAGGAGTAGTTCACCCCCAAAATTACTTTTTCTACCCATGGAGCCTTGAATTCATGGATATTTTTTAGTTTTTGTCGCATTCCTTCCTTTATTGTTTGATTATAATAAATTTAGCCCCATTGATTCCGGTAGGAGACACAAATGCATTTGTGTCTCCTACCGGAATCAATGGGGACAAATTTATTATAATCAAATTATTGGCTTAGGAATGTGACAAAAACTGAAAAAATATCTATGAATTCAAGGCTCCATGGGGTGAGTAATCAATAGGAAAAAAAGTTATTTTGGGGGTGAACTACCCCTTTAAAGTTGAAATATGGAGAAGGTTTCTGCCTGACACCAACAACATAAATAATAGCCCTACCTGGTCCTCTGTCTGGGTGTTCCAACATGTACCGTGCTACATCCACGTTTTCTCCACCTTGTCATAAAATTTAATACTTTATGAGACAAAAAGCCTGGATGGCCGTGTTTGCATTGTGTACTCAATTCATAGCATACCTTTGTCGGTCCGGGTACGAATTGGCAATCCATATTCCTGGACAGCTGCCAAAAAGGCACTGAAAACCGTAGAAGCCTTGTTGTTCGTGCTCGCTTTAAGAAACAAAATCTTTCGACTGTAGCCATCAATGCCTCCATGAATCACAATTCTCCACCTATGTGTTTTAAGAGTCAAATGGCTATGATCATTATCAATCGAAATCTAAGTATCATGTCTATATAATCATGTATATCATGTCTATATAATAAAGGAGAAGAGGTGGGGGTGACATTAAGTGCATATCATGTCACTAATTGGCACAATGGGGAGATGTCTGAAAAGCAGAAAAACCCGCAACACTCCTGATCAAAATAAAGTCGTTAAGGTGCACGGCTCAATAATATCATGAAAACAAAAGAATAGCCAGCACTCTGAATGTCCTTTTCACATGGTTTATTTACCTCTCATGGAAAGATACAACAGACACGTTTCAAACAGTGACTCGTGAACTTTAACAATGCATATACAAGAAATAGATAATAGAAAAATAGAAGAAATGTAAGGGGGAGGCCTATGGAAACACACCATTGTTAACCAACGCCCCTATATGGACGTATTGGAGTTGTGTCGGTTCTCCAATTCTAGAAATCCCTTTTTTTTCTCATCTTTTTTTTAGAGGAAAAAAACAATTTGAAGACGCCAATTTGGCTGACTGAATACCTGACATTTCACAGAAAACGGCTCAATGAAAGCTCCTCATTGAGACCCTTAGGGTGCTCTGTCTGTAGTGTGTGGATCCAATAGGCCACAAAGATGAGCTGAAGGCTGCTATCAAAGCAAACCTGGGCTTCCAGAACACCTCGACAGTACCACAGGCTCATCACCTCCATGCCACGCCCCATTGATGAAGTCATTTGTTCAAAAGTATTCTAGACCAAGTATTGAGTCCATAAATTAACATACCTTTCAAATGGTTGACATTTCTGTATTATAATTATTATTTTTGTGTGGTCTTGTGTAATATTCTAATTCTTTGGGATACAGATTTTTGATTTTCATTAGCTGTATGCCATAACAATAAAGATTAAAACAAAAACAGGTTTTGAATATTTCACTGTATGTGCAATGAATCTAGAATATATGAAAGTTTCACTTTTTGAATAATATAGAAGAAAATGAACTTTTACACAATATTCTAATTTTCTGACGAGGATCTGTATACTGGACATGACAAAAAGAACAGCTCTACAAGCTCACAACTTACTAAGGCGTGATGCGTAGTTAGCTTGTAGATCTGTTCCTTTGTCACGTGACACCAACCCTGTGCAGTGCAACCTAACTTTTGAGAGCAACATGTGAATTATGTCATTATTGCGCTGAATGATTGTTATATAGGCCTGGAAATTGGGTTAAATATTCTGGAGAAGTTTTGGAAATTCATTGATAAAAATGTATGGGAACCCTGTAATTAAACTTAATGTTATGGCACACTGACTATCAAGAAAATGAAAACGTGGCACTTCATGTCAAAAAGGTTGCTGACCCCTGCTGTAGAGTCCCGGTTGATAAATTCCCCAAAACTCCCATTTCAGAATTCACCCGATGGTCTTCATACAGTGTCAGCCAGCTCGGATCCTCCATCTTCTCCTCCGCAAGCATCTCCTGATTCTCCTCCACTGGCAGCATCTCTAACAGCATCTTCACCACCAGCATTGCCTCCTCCTTCTCTCTCTGCTCCAGCTCCTCCCACAGAGCCCCAAGAACTTGTAGACACCCTGACGGTGCGTTTTAACAGCGGGCGATACAGGGCGATTCAGGATAGTATTCTCCGGAAGTGCATTATATGTCTATGAGAGCCGGCAACTACTGGCGATAGCTGGGCGAAGAGGTGATGGTCGAAAAGTGGGCGGAGGGACGATATTGAAAACATGGATATTTTTTATCTTTTGGACGATGTCGCCCGGCGATAGCCAATCAAATTCATGTGTTGCTATGTGTACCTTCCACACGGAAACATACCACCGAAAGTTGGTTCCTAGTTCCACCTACCACATGCGCCGCTGCAATGGAGGATGACCAGCTGATTACTGCGGTCTGCAGTTACCCAATCATTTACAAGTGTACTTTGCGAGACTACAGAAATAGAATAAAAAAAGGCGACGCATGGAGAGCAATATCTGCTGCGGTTGGTTTCCCCGGTAAGTTTAGAATCCACGTCAATTCATTTATTAATTGTTAAAGCCAAAAGTAACAGCATAGCATTACTGCTAACGCTAGAAAACATTTGCCTTGTATGCTATGCTTGTATGTCCAGAAAAAAGTACCTCTGTTGCAATATAACTTAAGCACGTCATGTCCACTACAATTATTTGAAAAATGTAGTTACTAGTTACTTTGTAGAGTTTGATTATTATTGCAAAACATACACGGGACCGCCTGGAGGGCCGGGTGTCCCCCGGACTGGAGCGAGTCCCAGGCTCTGGGCTCCCTGGGCCGGGTTGAGGCCCCCCCCGGGGACCCCCCCCGCCCCTGGCTCCAAAGGCTTAACCCGATTAAAAAATAGCAGATCTACAAGCTCACAATGCGTGAGCTTGTAGATCTGCTATTTTCAAAAGATTTGTATACATTTTATTCATTTGAAAACATTCTGCATAATTAGTACTTTCTACTTTTGGTACTTAAAGTACATTTTGATGCCTATAGTTTTACTTAAGTAAATTTAGAATGTCTGACTTTTACTTGTATCAGTATTTCTACATTGCAGTATTGATTTGATACTTGTACTTAAGTAAGAAATGTGATTAGTTTTTTCCACCACTGATAATAAAAATGCACACATATAAAGTATGCCTAATTTCACTACACAGCAGCAAGTATTTAGACTCAGGTCTGGATTACTGTGTTTACAGACACTACTTCAGTCATGATGTGTTTTAAAAAAATATGGTGAAGTTGTACTTTTGTATATTAACTGTATCAGTGACTGAATAAAGTGTTAATAATGAATACACAATGAATACACAATATAAAATTAATAAATGTTCTTTTTTTTTGTGTGGGGCAGTTGAAGTTTGCAAAAAAAGGTGGAAAAGCCTGCGGACCACCTACAGGAGGGAGGTGAACAAAGAGAAGGGGAAGAAGAAGAGTGGGGCCGGAGCAGTGGTTGGGAACACCCAAGTGATGTCCTTCGTTCACCCGTACATCCTTAACAGGGAAACTACTGGAAACATGGAGGAGGACGGCGATGACGAGGAAGACGACAACGTTTCAGAGCAGAGCTCCATGGCAGCGACTTCATCTGACAGCACATACTCACTGTATATAGACTATGTACTGGACGACATCCAGGTTCTGCCAGACCCCAATGCTCAACCTCTTCCAGGCCCCTCTGCCCAAGTGATGCCAGGTAAACGCAACAGTTCAGTACAACATGGTGGACGCCAGTGGTGGAAAAAGTACTCAAATGTTTTACTTAAGTAAAAGTATCAATACTGCAATGTAGAAGTACTCTGTTACAAGTAAAAGTATGGAATTCAAAAATTACTTGAACAAAAGTACAAAAGTATTGGTATCAAAATGTACTTAAAGTACCAAAAGTAAAAGTACAAAAACTGTTTTAAAAAAGCAGATCTACAAGCTCACAACACGTCCGATTGTGAGCTTGCAGTTCTGCTATTTTAAAATAGCCTATAAAATAGGGCTGAAGTGGTTAATCTATGTTTTATGATGTAATCATTTATATCTGCAAAGTAACTAGTAGAAGTAAAAGTACTGAAAACTGGAAATACTCCAGTAGAACTATTAGACTTATGCAAGCACTGCTGAGGGTGTAGTGTTGCATATAGTATTTTGTGTCTGAATTTCCCTCACAGGATCAATAAAGGTCTTATCTCTCTCTTATCTCTCTCAGGCCAGTCTACTCAAACCCCAAGGTAGAAAGGCAACCAAGAAGACAAGCAAACAAGCAGACATGTCAATGGGCCCGTTTGAAGTGCAACTGATTGAGGCCATCAATCGCTCAGTGGCACAGGAAATCTCAAAGTGCTACAATAGGCAGTTGCATAAAAATAAACATCACACCATTAAAAACATCTGAGAAACTGAAACAAAACAATTAAAACATGGGGGCATAAGTCCAGGTTATGGTGTGATATTTGTTTATATAGAACATTGTAATTAGGTTGTGAATGATACAGCCTAAAATATTCATAATAAAAGTGCTATTCTGCTCTCCTCTTGCAGTAAAATGTATGCATGTTGAATTTTATAATATATAATGTTAATGAATCTATATTCATTATTAACATTCATTATCATTACATTGGTTTTAATGAAAGTTCCATTCTGTTCTGTTCTTTCTTTAAAGGTCAGAAAGAATGCCACTGAATGCTACACCCTGACTGATGGAGACCTTAGAAATGCAGAAGCAGTGGTAAAAGCCCTTGCTCCAATGCTGGTGGCAACAAAGAGCATGTGTGAGGAGAAGAGCCCAACGGTTTCCATCATCGCTCCGCTTCACGCCCAACTTCTCAGTGACACAGTCAGCTCCATTGAGGATGTCCCTGCTGTCAAACAGATAAAGCGTGCCATCCATGAAGACCTTTCAAAGCGCTACACGTCTGCAAAGGACAAAAGCTTCCTCTATGTCGCAACTGCCTTAGACTCCAGGTTTAAGTCATTGGTCTTCTTACCGCTGCCAGATGTGCAGGACACACATATGCCGAGGTGGTGTCAAAGGCTGCTGCCCTGATGGTAATTACAACTTGTAGCTAGCAGGTCATTTAAATTGTTAAAAAAAATATATATATATATACAAATGGTTGATTTGATGTTGTGATGAATTGAACATGTTTTTAAATAATAACAAAAATAACTAGAAAAAGTGCTCCTCGGAGCACAGGTCTCCGCCAGGTCAGGTAGGTTATTGTGGGGCAGCAATGTTCGGAATTAGCCAATCAGGATGGAATATGAAAAATTGGACGGAACCATCTTGATCACTTGATTATATGTGTACCGATTTGCATGATGTTTGAATTTCTAGGAGTAATATAAAAAAGAAAAGTGTTGCAAAATTGGCCTCCTGGTGGCGCTATAATAGGGCAATGTTAAAAGGGCATTTGTTCTTCAATGTAGTGCGAATGTGCCTGCAAAGTGTCACCACAATCGGACGCTGCATTCATGATTTGTGGCATTTTGTTCAAAACGGGCCACTCCTGCAAACTTTAGATGTCAAAGTTAGCCAATCAGGATGGAATATGAAAATTTAAAAAGATCCATCGTGATCACATGACTATAGAGATCATGTGTACCGATGTGCGTGAAATTTGGATAAATTCAAAAAATCAAAAAATGTGTTTTACATAAGTCGGCCTCCTGGTGGCGCTATGAAAGGCAAATGTGTAAATGCAGGGCAGTTGTTTTTCCTTGGCCTCTAGGGAGTGTACGTGCAAAAGTTTCATGCAGATCGGTGCAGTTATAGTAAAAAACACAAATCATCTATTTATAGCGCCACCATGAGGCTGATTTGAACATTTTCAAGTGGCATTTCTTCCTCAGCCTAGTGGGAATGTGCGTGTGAAATCTCACGGAAATCGCAAGCTGCATTCATGATTTGAGGCATTTTGTTGAAAACGGAGCAATCCTGCAAACTTTGGAAGCCAACCTTAGCCAATCAGGATGAAATATGGAAAATTGGACAGATCCGTGTTGATCACATGACTATAGAGATACTGTGTACTGATTTGCGTGATGTTTGGATAAAATCTGTAGGAGTACTGTCAAGAAATGTGTTTTTCAAAAAGCGGCCTCCTGGTGGCGCTATAAAAGGCTAATTTGAAAAATTTGGGGCAGAGGTTCTGCTCTGGCATCGAGGGAGTGTGTGTGCACAGTTTCGCTGCGATCAAGCCAACGGTGCCGGAGATTAGCTGTACACAAAATGACAGAATGACGGACACACGGACACACGGACGGACGGACGGACGGACGGACACACGGACGGACGGACAGGGGGCAAAACATACTCTCTCGCCATGCCTTTCGGCCTGGCGGAGACAATAATGGTGTGCCTGCCGCTGCCACTGTGCCAATGCTTTTTGTCTTACAGGAGGAGGATGCAGAAGACGTGGGAAATCTGGGAATGCAGTCTGATGGTGACGAGGAGGGAGGAAGCGCTAAGGGGAGTGCTGCTGCCAGTGCTGATGAGGGCGAGGAGGACGGTCCACCACGCACACCAAAGAAGAGAAGATCAGAATCTGCACTTGATAGCCTTCTTGGAAAGACATTCAAGTCCGCCAGATCTCCCCCGGCCAAGATGACACCTACCGCCATCGCTGAACAGGAGGTCAAGGAATACCAAGCAACTTATTCTCTACCACTGTCAGGTGACCCTTTGGATTGCCAAGCTGGCAAAAAGGTATCTGTGTGTCCCAGGCACTAGTGTACCATCAGAAAGAGTATTTTCTACTGCTGGTGACATCATCACCGCTCAGAGGAGTGCAATTACCCCTGAGCATGCTGATCAGTTAGTGTTCCTCAAGAAGAATATGCCTTGATGTGTCCAGGTTAACCTAAAAGTTGTGTACTGGTCTGGTTAGGTATACTAAGTTTAAAGTGTAAATACTTGTTGTTGTATACATTCTTCTATTCTTCTAACCACTGAAATGTCCAGGATTTGATTTGATTGTATTTTTATTCTTATCTTGTTAAGCACTGAAGAACTGAAATGGGCCCAAGTTTACATAAAACAAGTTGGTGAATGGTGAGGTGATACTTGCTAAGCACAGACATGGGTCCAGGTTTACATTGAAAGTTGCTACTACTCACTGTCAGAGAGCACTGTCAGGTTTACATTGCATTGTTATTTGTCAGCACTTTAATGTGTCTAGCTTTTATTATTGTTTTTTCTTCTAAATTTAAATTGAACTACATATTGTAGTGGTGAGGCATTATTTTGTACCCATTATTGCAGTCAGTGTTTGTAAACTTTGTGTATTGTTAGGAGGAGGCAAGATACATGCACAATTGCACATGTACATTGATTCATGTACTTACTAATACTAGGCCAGTTTGTTGTTCTGCAAATAATATTGTAAGAATGTGGAATAAATGCATAATTCCTGATTTTTGCCTTATGGGTATTTTTTTATTTTCAGATATCGTGATATATATCGTTGGTGAAATTTCATGCAATATATCGTGATATCGCAATATATCGACATTTTCAGATATCGTGATATATATTGTTATCGTGGGCCTCATATCGTGATATATATCGTATCGTGAGGTACCCATATCGTCCCACCCCTAGTAGACATGCTTTATTGTGCGTGCGTTCTGTTGTATTTGCCTTTGTCTGGCACTATGCAAGCACTGCCCTGAAGTGTATGGTGTTGCATATTGTATGATGTAAATTGTATTTTGTGACTTAATTTCCCTCACAGGATCAATAAAGGTCTTATCTCTCTCTCATCTCTCTCAGGCCAGTCTACTCAAACCCCAGGTAGAAAGGCAACCAAGAAGACAAGCAGACAAGCAGACATGTCAATGGGCTCGTTTGAAGTGCAACTGATTGAGGCCATCAATCGCTCAGTGGCACAGGAAGACGACACACCACCAACATCCTCCCAGATCTCCGAAGATGAGGACATGCTTTTCTTTAAAAGCATATTGCCATCTGTAAAGAGGCTTCCTGGTCCGCGTAGAGCAGCGTTGAAGCTTAACATTCTCAAGCTTGTGAACAAGGCAGAGTACAGCCGTACAGAGTACAGCATTGTACAGAGTACACAGAGTACAGGATGATGATTAGAGGTTGCTTGACTATGCACTTCCTGGTGCTTCAGTAGACTGGCACTGATGAATGTTGTTTTTTTGGTTCCTCCTTTTGTTTTTTGCACTTTAAGTTGGTTGGCACCTTATAAGAGCTACTTACCTCAATTTCCTGTTTTGTTCTTGCACTTTTAGTAGGTCTAGTACTTCCTATTTAGTTTTTTGAAATTATTTATTTTATTTGGAAAGTGCGATGTACAAAAAAAAAAAAATCACATCCCATGTTATTGGTTTTATTAATGTTTGAAATAACTGTTTAAAGATGTGTTCATGTGTGAGAGATTATAGTGAACTGCCTCAAGTCCTTACCAGCAGGGGAGACGCACTAAAAGCTGTTCTAAAAAAGATGCTCAGATTACACAATAACCTCAGGTTAAGGCCACATGTTTTGTTCTGTAGCTCAGTGGTTCTCAAGATTTTCATGTACGGACCCCCATCTTCAAATATTTGTCAGGGGACCCTCGCACAAGGTTTGTGTTGTTACAATGTTTTATAAAATGCTGTTTTAAAAAAAAAAATTACATTTCAGAATTACATTTAAAAAGATGTGTTCATGTATGAGAGATTATAGTGAACTACCTCAAATCCACCAGCAGGGGAGACACACTAAAAAGCTGTTCCAAAAAAGCTGCTCAGCTGCTATAAAATGCTGTTTCAAAAATGTATACATTTCAGAAGTACATTTAAAAAACAATTAAATACTGAAAGTATCAAGTCATCTTATTTCATGTTTTTATTCATCACAAAATACATATGAATATACAAAAAAATAAATCAGTATTCAGTACAGCTGACCGTTCCCATGTGCTAAATCTGATAACTCACTCCAGAAACATTTTATCATAGTGATGCTACTGTGGTTTCTTTTATAACTTTTCTGGGTCTCATTTATCTTGCAGTATGGTGGCAAAGAAAAACTGTACCTTGCAAGAATGGCTTCCGTATACTCGTAACAAAATATTATGAATACGGTGCATTTTCGCAAGCACCTCTCCCATCATCAGGTGAGATTCCAAATCAAATGATGAATATTACTCGTGAAACTGTCATTTCTCTCATGAAGCCACTCTACAACTCTATGCATACCCAAAAATAGGAAACACTGACCGTACAAATGTACTATTGGATAGTACGATCACTGATATTTCTCTGTGTGCAGTATATGCATTTCAAGGTAGTGCAACGCACACCATGGTGACTGAAGATCAGACTCCAAACCCTCCAAAGTAGATTCATTACATGCACTAGATTCTCAGGGCAAATGCCACCTTGCAGTGTCACTAAACAATGTGAAATTGCAGCCAGAATGCAAAGTGATATTGCCAAGATGTAATGAGGCGAGAAGTGACATTGGTGAAACAGTAAAAATTTGTTCATGGAGTAACACTTGTTGTGTGGATATCTTTGTGCATTTGTTCATAGGCTGTAGATAATGTATATCCCATTCATGCCCAGTGTTTGTTATGCTTGTTGATGCAGAGCAGGGCTGTTTCAGGATAAGGGATGAAGCATGCCCCCCCCCCCCAACCCTGTTCGGTCTCCCCAAAGATTCTAAAGGCGCCAGTCATCTACAAACCCTCATAATCCGTGTTGGCCAGGGGGGCCATTCTAGTAACAGTAGGCCTACGTTTCTGTCAATTAGGGCCTTCTCTTGCATTTTCACAGGGCACTGCCTCAAATCTAAACACTACAATCGTCAGTTTTAATGTGTCGATCTTAAAGGATTTTACTGTGTATTAATGGAAACCATGCTCTTACATATGTAGTCTTAAAGCAATGTGGTTTAAAACTACTTTTAAAGTAAAGGCTTTTCAGGATCCACTGAGAATTACTTTTTGACCTTGAAAAATATGCATTCAGTTTATGCAAGGCTGCAATGAAGTTATTTTATAACTTCACACTCCTCTCACCTTTTAAAGATAAATGAAAATAATCCCCACAGTAGGGCATTAACGAATAGTGATTTATGGTATTCGAATTATTCGACCCAAAAGTATTCGAATAGTCGATTATTCGGTTTGATTATAAAAAATTATAAAAAAAATTAAAACGTTTTTTTTTTTTTTTTTTTTTCAATGGCATTGATGACTCGACTCAAGGAATGCGAGTTGACGTCACACCAGAGCTCACAGCTGCGTGTCTGCTCTAGAAAAGCCACTAAAAAAAAAAAAATCTTAAAAATCTTCGAATAATCGAATAGTGGTTTGATAGTCGAATAGTCGGTTTGATATTCGAATATTCGAATATTCGGCTATTCGGTGAATGCCCTACCCCACAGTGGTATTACGCTGTGTTAATTAACAGGGCACAGATCTCGTGATGAAATCCTATTGCCATTGTGTTACCTGAAAAACTCGCCCAGTCTCCCAAATGAAATTTCATTTAGCTCACAGCCGCGATCAAAACGATTTTCAAGACACATAAGTGAAGTACAATGATGCTTAACAATTTCAGCAAGCATCAAAACAACCGTGCCGTTAAGATTCTCTCCAAAAGCAGCTGTTTTCAAAGAGGGCCGATAAAATGAATAACCTTTGGGGAAGGTTTTCTTTTCCCCTGGAGGTGTCAAGAGTGCAAAGCAAAATCCTCAGCGTTAGTGTAGCTTTTGTGGAGCACAGGATGATTACTGGTCGCTAAAGGCATTGGCTAATGGGGGAAATTGACTTGAATAGACTTGCCTTGAAATCCAGAAAACAGACACTATTAGTGTTTGCATAAAAACTAAAAATGTACAGACCTGTGTCGTAAGTGTTGCACAGTGCATAGACACAAGAGCATATTGTACACAGAAAATAATATATATAAATATATGAATAATATATAAATAAATAAATCACTCATCTAGTGGCTTACACAGCTAAATTTCCATTGGTGCTTTGTACTGTGAACTTTGTCATGTCAATACAAATATTTACAACTTTTATGCATAACTGTCCTGCTACGGGACTGCACCCTCTGCAGAAAAGTACGAGGCAAATGTTTCCCTCACATTGAGGGCTTCCCTTGCAGCGTTGTTGCTTCCTACTCGACGGATGGGCTGCAGAGCAGGGGAATCATCACCAACTCCTGCACAGATGGTTGCTGGGCCCTTCATGTTCCAACGCATGAAGTTATGCAGGATACAGGTTGCCTTCACGCACTTCTCTGCATTTTCAGGGCTGGTCCCAATCAGACGCCGGTACATCCTCCATTGGGATGACAGGATGCCGAAGATGCTCTCTACAACCATCCTGGCCCTGGAGAGTCTGTAATTGTCTCCGCCAGGCCGAAAGGCATGGCGAGAGAGTATGTTTTACACCCTGTCCGTCCGTCCGTCAGTGTGTCCGTGTGTCTGTCCGTCATTCTGTCATTTTGTGGACAGCTAATCTCTGGCACCGTTGGCTTGATCACAGCGAAACTGTGCACACACACTCCCTGGATGCCAGAGCAGAACCTCTGCTCCAAATTTTTCACATGGGCCTTTTATAGCGCCACCAGGAGGACATTTCTGAACAGTACTCCTACAGATTTTGGCCAAAAATCCCCCAAATCTCTATAGTCATTAAAAGAAACGGCTAATTTCAGATTTTTCATATTCCATCCTGATTGGCAAAAAATGTCTTTCAAAGTTTGCAGGAGTACTCCGTTTCCAATAAAATGCCTCAAATCATGAACACAGCATGCAATTTCCGTGAAATTTTGCACACACATTCCCATTAGGCCGAGGAAGAAATGCCATTTGAAAATGTTCAAATCAGCCTCATGGTGGCGCTGTAACAGGCCGATTCGTGTTTTTACTTATAACTGCACTGATCAGTGTAAAACTTTGTATGCACACTCTCTTTTACATAGCCATCCTTGTCCAGGTATACTTTTTGTGTAAAAAGCCCATTGAGATTGGGCTGTTTTTAGCCCAAGGAGTGGTTTTGGTGCAAAACAAATGCTTGCAATGGATTCAGAATCATAAAAACACCTTAGTTTGACCCCTCACATGCTACTTAAAACAGAATTAAAATCAGATTTTTTTTTGCCCTGCATGGAAATGCAGGGAAATGGTGTGATGGAGTTGCTTTTAACCTTATGACCCACACAAAGTACCACGAGACAATAAGGAAAAACCAGACTCAAACAGGCAGCCAAGGGTATAAGGAAACATGTTTGTATTCAGATCAGAGAGACATAGAAGGTTTCAGTATCCCAGGTATTAACGCATCACCGGCCGTCCGTCTCTCTGTAGTGTAACAGAGAAAGCACGAGGCTTTAACAGAGTCCAGTAACATAAACATATGACATCATAGGATGTGACATCGATGAGGTTCCGGGCGAAGGTGGACTTCTCGGATTGGATGAGAGCGATGGTTACGTCGTCGTCTGATGATGGTAGATGATGGTAGATGATGATTGTGTGACAGTTTATCTCTGGACAACAGCGTCCCCATGTCTGGGTCAACAGGTTGACATCTCTGACCTGTCACTGGTCAGTGGAGATTTGGTGACACTAAGGAAGACAGCTGTAGAGAAGAGAACACCCAGATACCGTGTTCCCAAAACATAAGATAACCGCAGAAAAGGCCTGCATGACTTTGACCTTGGCTGGCAGACAGAGGGACTGGGAGTTCAGAGTACTTTTACCATGACAAAGTACAGGCCCGTATGGCATTATTAATAGGACATTTTAACCAGGTTTAAAATGGTTTGACAGTTTATCTCTGGACAATTTTTCACATGGGCCTTTTATAGCGCCACCAGGAGGACATTTCTGAACAGTACTCCTACAGATTTTGGCCAAAAATCCCCCAAATCTCTATAGTCATTAAAAGAAACGGCTAATTTCAGATTTTTCATATTCCATCCTGATTGGCAAAAAATGTCTTTCAAAGTTTGCAGGAGTACTCCGTTTCCAATAAAATGCCTCAAATCATGAACACAGCATGCAATTTCCGTGAAATTTTGCACACACATTCCCATTAGGCCGAGGAAGAAATGCCATTTGAAAATGTTCAAATCAGCCTCATGGTGGCGCTGTAACAGGCCGATTCGTGTTTTTACTTATAACTGCACTGATCAGTGTAAAACTTTGTATGCACACTCTCTTTTACATAGCCATCCTTGTCCAGGTATACTTTTTGTGTAAAAAGCCCATTGAGATTGGGCTGTTTTTAGCCCAAGGAGTGGTTTTGGTGCAAAACAAATGCTTGCAATGGATTCAGAATCATAAAAACACCTTAGTTTGACCCCTCACATGCTACTTAAAACAGAATTAAAATCAGATTTTTTTTTGCCCTGCATGGAAATGCAGGGAAATGGTGTGATGGAGTTGCTTTTAACCTTATGACCCACACAAAGTACCACGAGACAATAAGGAAAAACCAGACTCAAACAGGCAGCCAAGGGTATAAGGAAACATGTTTGTATTCAGATCAGAGAGACATAGAAGGTTTCAGTATCCCAGGTATTAACGCATCACCGGCCGTCCGTCTCTCTGTAGTGTAACAGAGAAAGCACGAGGCTTTAACAGAGTCCAGTAACATAAACATATGACATCATAGGATGTGACATCGATGAGGTTCCGGGCGAAGGTGGACTTCTCGGATTGGATGAGAGCGATGGTTACGTCGTCGTCTGATGATGGTAGATGATGGTAGATGATGATTGTGTGACAGTTTATCTCTGGACAACAGCGTCCCCATGTCTGGGTCAACAGGTTGACATCTCTGACCTGTCACTGGTCAGTGGAGATTTGGTGACACTAAGGAAGACAGCTGTAGAGAAGAGAACACCCAGATACCGTGTTCCCAAAACATAAGATAACCGCAGAAAAGGCCTGCATGACTTTGACCTTGGCTGGCAGACAGAGGGACTGGGAGTTCAGAGTACTTTTACCATGACAAAGTACAGGCCCGTATGGCATTATTAATAGGACATTTTAACCAGGTTTAAGGGACCCTAGACACATTATGATAATTAAGATAAGATAAGAGATCAAATGACTCTATCATGGTGGGTACCCCAACTTTCAGCAGCTATCGAAATTTCTCCTAGGGAAACTGAATTTCAGTCTTTGTGAGATGTGTTACTAGACACCTTTACAAACACATTGGTGAAGATTTTTTTGGCCCTAAGTCTTCTCCCAGAGACTACTTTGCCAGCTGACTGGACGGCCAACTCCACCTGTTCATTTGTCTGAGGTAGATGATGAAGACCTGAAAGCTGGCTTGGAGAAGACAAGTTTCATAATGCATTTTCTACCACCATTTCTACTAAAAAAATTGTTATAGAAGATATAGGGAAGTATACTACACATTTCATAAAAATAAAACTAGGGAAGATGTCAAGTGGCAATTTATTTAGTTCATTTGCTGAATAAGAAACACATGGATTGGCCTACCTGCAGACATGTCAGTCTTTGTGAGACAGGCAAAGGCTGTTGTCGGTCAGGGACCAACAATGCTCGCTTGACGTCAAAAGCCTGATTCACGTTGGTATGTTACCTGATGAAATGCGTATTTAGGTTGTCTATGCAGTCTTGAGGAACCTCTGGAGAGGGACACCAAGTTGATTGCATCGTACATTAAGAGCTGTATAATGTCAAAGTTGTTTATAACCCTGCTTTTACTTTGTGGTCAGAGGAAATTAAGTGTCACAAGGCTATGGCTAACTTTGTTTATGGGATTACAAAGTTTCTCTTCCATTGCAAGGAGCCATCATAATATTGAAATGTTACATTAGTTCTCAAAATACCTTGTTGGATTTCTTACAGATAGAACAAGCAGACACATTGGAGGAGGTCCATGCTGCTGTGGAGGAGGCGGAACTGTCCCATATTGGTGGTCTGGGAACAGTCATCAGAAAACTGGCTGACCGTGATGAGCTGGTCCAATCGGCACTGGAGTTCTACCTCAATGGCAGACTGCATTTGCCTCTACAACAGTAAGTGTATGTTGCACTGGTGCCTGTGTAACATGAATTGACACATTGATTCTGTTAAGATTTTTGTAGCTATTTGTTAATGTTCAGTGTTCACCTGCAATAGAGAAATCCAGTAGCACAAAGCCATACATAACATTTCCATGGACTGTAGTTAGGTTGCGATTTAATACTTTTACAACTAAGTAGACACTTGCGTGTATGCCCATGTATTCATGACAGCAAATGACTGATATTACCTTATCTAATGTTTTAAGGGTGCGTGACGGCATGGAGGACCTGGGTGTGCTCCAGGCACTGGCAAAGAGTGCTGCCATAGAGAGACTCTTCGTTGGAGGCCCCCCGGCACCGCTTGATGCAGCATCCCTTAAAAACCTCTTCCGAATAAAGTATTCGGTGGCAGGGAGCTCCCGAAGACATGCAGAGGAGCTAGCAGTGGCTTTTTTCTGGGACTGGCTCTCTGATGTTGAGGGTATGCGTCACACTTTGGTTACTGCAATTGAAAAAGGGCTACTGATAAACATAATTCACAATCAATGATGCAGTAATGCTTCATGAAATGTCTATGTGCCACTTTGTATGACCTTTACTATAATCTTGGGCACTTCAGTTCACTAATACATCACATCTTTACCTTACAGCTGAAGAAGCAGTCCTACATCATGTCGACATGGAGGAGCCAGTAACCGTGTCTCTGGAAGATGTTCTCCGTTTTGCAACCGGCGCAGAAACTATACCACCACTTGGGTTCACCCCACGACCTGCACTGCACTTCCTGCATGACCCACTGGATGGGAAGAAAAGATTTTTTCCAGAGGCAAACACGTGTGGCCTAGTTCTGAGATTGCCTCTACATCCCGTTTATGAAGATTTCAGTGAATACATAATTTCTGGCATCGTCCAAGCACCATATTTTGGCCAAGCTTGAGAGAAATATGCAGGGTGCTGAGACTGCATCAGTCACATTTGTTGCTATTGCAGCTTATTTGTTTTAATTTTATTTTAAATTGTGTTCTGAAGAGGTTATAGAGGTACTCTGTGCCACGCTATAAGCTTGTAGATCTATTTTTGAAAAAATTGTGAAATTTGTGCAAATCTTTGAATATAATATTTTTTAAAGCTAACATTAGTAACTCTTTTTTTAAATGTTTCTATATCAGTGGTTCTCAAACTTTTTTCATGTCAAGGACCCCCAAAATTATATATATTTGGCCGCGGACCCCCATCTAAAAGTATTTTGTAATAATAATAATAATAAACTTTATTTGTATAGCACCTTTCATGACATGAAATGCAGCTCAAAGTGCTTTACAGAGCAAGAATACAATTACAGTGAAATAAACAGGGACCCCCTGAAGCAGCGTGAGATCGGGGACCCCCTGAAGCAGCGTGAGATCGGGGATAGGTCTCACAGCCCTCCACTAGAATCCTAGTCACAGTCACAAAGCCGAAACAAATAATTAACTACATATTGTTATCAAAATCAACATGATTAATGAGTACGAATATATTTTTTTTCGTGATAAATAATTAACAACATATCCAGCCACCCTAATAGAGAAGGCTGTACTTCTTAGCAATACCTTTACAGCTACAGTGACACAAGTGAACTCCCAAAAACAATATATGAGCGATGTACATTACTGTACAATACAGTAGCCTACTTAGGAAAAGCAACGACGCATCACTGCTGAGTTTTTCACCTGGCTGTCTGTCCATAAAAGAGGGCAAGAGAAATCTCCTAATCATTAGGCCTAGCAGACGTCATCAAGCCTTGTTGAACACGTCTTCCCCCAAGCAACACTGCCACAACTGTCCACCCGCCGGCCCGTACGTTGGATGTCAAGCAATCACCATTCACATTGATCATGAGAAGAAAAAGTTGCCCCAGCCTATGCAAATCCGTTTGGATTATTATGCAGTGATCACCTACATGAAAGATGAGTCAGGAACACTTGACTTAATTAGAAAAGCTTTAGCAGAGAAAGGTGAGGAAACGGTGAGAATCACATGAGGTAAAATAGGAGGTTGTTTATTTCATACGAGTGAAGGTGGCGGTGCGATAGGTGAGTGCTAAAGAACTGTCAACATGGACTTTAAGTCTAGAATAGACGCCAGTGTCACATACCTGCGAATAACGAAGGAAAGCGCCACAGATACAGTTGAGGAATTTCCAACTCCTGGAATGACGACGTTTAAACAAGAGACGCCTGGCTTCACGGCAACGGCAACGGCAAAAAAAAGATGTATATTTCTCGACACAACCTATATTTGTGGGGTGGATGCAGATCCTCAATGACTCCACTGAGAGAGAGGGTCGCTATAAAACAAACGAACATGGACATCGCAGAGATCGGAAGAGTGGTGTGGGAATTAAACATGGAGAAAACGTTCCCTTTCCGCGGTGTCCAAGGACTATTCAAGGCGGAGAACAAAGTTGCAGTTGTCCTGAAGGATACTTTGGGATTTTCTCTCCCATCTCCTACATTTCAATATAACGACTACAGATGGGCCATTGACCCTGCTGTTTCAGACGAGTGACTTCTGACTGGTAAATGTGACGCAAGCTTCTTCCATCTGGTGGAGCCAGGTTAACTTCAGCTGGTGTATAGCACTTAATGTAGTTGTATTCAACGCATGTTCAGGAGTAGAGACCTCCCTCTGATCAACCTCCGCTCAACTTGGTAATCACCTTACCAAGTTCAGCTGCGCTGCTTATCTCTCAGCCAATCCACGCTGCAATCACCACAGTATAAATACACCTGCGACTGCATCACCTACCTGTGTTCACTGCTAGTTAATCCAAATCTAGGCCAGGATGGGCATTGCAGGAAGAACTCGGGCAGCAGGTGCATTGAGATCCAGTCCAGAGCAGACGTTACTTGCTGTTCAGACACTGTTTTGATCAGTCGCATCACATCAGCTCAGAGGAAAACAACACAACACTGAGAGGAAGTTATCCTAACGGATTCGTTTTGTCGTTTAATTTTCAACTGTTACTTTTCAACTTTAAACTTTTATTTACTTTTTCTTCAGTTTTTGGAAGCCTAACGTCAAGTTCGTCTCAAGTTTTAACTGAGTGCAGAGGACAAGGAGAGGACACCAATTGGTAAATACACACACACACATACACACACAGAAGGAATAAGGACGTGTGAGAGAGAAGAGAGCTTTCAGAGTAGAGCCATGCTGTGCCGTGCAGACAGGTGGTCCGAGGTGGTGACGACCGCCACCCGGGCCAAGGACATGGACAACGCCTCCTTCTCCTCCTTCAACGTGGACGACGGCCTGACCAGCCTGCAGTGGCTGGTCAGGCCACTGCCCTGTGACTTCTCCCAGCCAGGCCCCAGACACCACCGCCAGCCACCTCCTGTCTTCAGCTGCCGCCAGCCGGTGAGTTCTCCTGAGGTGTCCCCTCTGGCCGCACCCATCAGGACCACGCCGGCGGCCTGCATCCGGACGCAGCAGAGCCTCCCTGGCATCGCGACCCACGGCGCCCCTGGCAAGAAACCGCCTTACACGTTCCCCATGATGATCTGCATGGCCATGCAAGCCAGCGGGAAGAGCAACATCCCGGTCTCCTGCGTTTACCAGTGGTTCGTGGACAACTTCTCCTACTTCCGCCACCACGCCAATCCTGACTCCTGGAAGAACAGCGTCCGGCAAGACCTGTCCACCGTTAAGGGGTTCATCAGTGTCTCTCGACCGGAAGACAACACAGGTAAGGGAGGCTTCTGGACGGTCGACCCGCAGTATGCCGAGCGCATCCTTCTCAAGGCTTTCAACAAGTGGATGATGTCCGTCCAGGATGACCCGACACTGCAGAGACCACCGGAGTGGGGCCCACTAAGAAAAAAAGAGAAATAAAAGGAAAAGAACGCACGGCAGCCATTGCGGCGCATTTCGCCTTCTCCTCACCTCCCTCCTCTCCCTCACCAGCACGCCGGCGGGTGGTGGAACAGCGCACCCCGCCCTCCTCCAGCCCCCCCCTCCCTCCTCCAACCCTCCCCCCCTCCCCCCCTCCCCCGCACGGCGTCTCGCACCCCAGCCACCCCAGTCCCCCCCCCCTTCATGCCCACCGGATTCAACCCTTTCCCGGCACCAGCCCCATCATACACCCTCGCCACTGCTACTCCAGCTGCCGCTCCTCAACAGGATGCAAACCGGCCCTCTCTAGTCCCCGCCGCCCTCCGCCAACAGATAATCTCCGGTATGTACATAGATTTGGCTCAATTACTCCAACCCTCCATCACCGACCCTCTACGGAATAGAGAGTTCACCACCCCCCTCGGCTTCTTAGCGCAGCTACGCCAGTCCCTCCCTACCCGGTCCCGTGACCTCAGTCCCGTCGAATTCGCATACGCCTTCTCCCTATACAGAGACGTATTGTGTTCCACCTACCCGGACCGCCGGACCGAAATGGACCAGTACCTTACCACGGTACTGGAACTGGCCATTCGGTTCGGCGGTACAGGTTTTTACAATTATAACATCCTGTTTTCCACGTTAGCAGCAGCCCGCCTGCAGCAGTTCAATCAGTGCAGCTACTGGGGAACACAGGACCAGGAACTGTCCTGTAGGGTGTTCGCGACCAGGGTCGCCCTGGCATGCGACATAATGCGGAGCGCCATCCCACCCGGCCGAAGCATGCTCCACGGCTGTTTCGAAGCCCCGCCCCAAACCCTTTCCTTCCACCACCACCAACCCATCTCTTTCGCTACCCCGCATGCGCTCCGCAGGCCCTCCCCCCCACTCATTCCCAGGCCTGCCCCCTCCACAGCCGCCTCTAACCCCGCCCGGAACTCCGGCGGGACCAACAAACTGGGGAGGCCTATGCTCCTCCAGGGAGGCTGCACTGTGTGCAATAATTTCAACAACCGCGGCTGCCACCTATCGGCCTGCCGGTACCTCCACAGTTGCTCTTTCTGTGGAGGTGCCCACACCAAGGTTACTATAGTTAACTAAAACTAACGAAATAACGAAAACTAAAGGTGAAAAAACATTTCAGTTAACTAAACTAAATAAAAACTAAAAGAAAAAAGAAAAACGATAACTAACTGAAACTATATTGTGTGTTTACAAAACTAACTAAAACTAACTGAAATTAGAGTCAAAATGCCCTTCGTTTTAGTTTTTCTCAATATTTATAAGCCTTTTAGATTCAAATTCATTCGATTCATTTCCCCTGCGCAGTTCTACGTCAGTTGCAGTCACCGTTGGTCCTTTGACGTAGTCGCCCCAAAACACCGTCGCCCCAGGGCAAATCCGGCGGTATTAGAATCACTGTTACGCGAAAGAATTGGGGGCGAGCGTGTTTTGGGGCGAGTTACTCCGGTTGTTTTCAATGTGCATCGTAGCACGTGAGCAGCACTGACTGACTGACTGACTGCACGGCACTGCACGTTACTTTATTATGGCGACGGAGAAACAAGTTGGGAGAAATATGGTCCTATATGGGATTTATTTGAATACAACAGCAAGAAAGACAATAACAATTGCCTTGTAGTGCAAACGGGTGATACAATGTGGAGCAATTATGAAGGGGAAAAACCCGACGGACCACGGTGTAAAGTAACTAAGTACATTTACTCAAGTAGCCTACTGTAGCCCACTTAAGTACAATTTTGAGGTACTTTAGCTTTACTGGAGTATTTCCAATTTTCTGTATTTTTACTTCTTTTCCACTACATCTCTCAGAGGTAATAATGGTACTTTTACTCCACTACAATTATTTGAAAACTTTAGTTACTAGTTACTTTGTAGGTATTTTGATTATTATTACAAAACATACATTATACCCACTTCATTTCGGCCATTTGAAAATAGCCGATCTACAAGCTCACAATGCTTTGGTGAGCTTGTAGATCTGCTTTTTTCAAAAGATTTGTTTATCTTTTATAGCCTACATTTTGAAAACTTGTGAAATGGGACATTCTGCATAATGAGTACTTTTACCTTTGTTTGTAATTTTGATACCAATACTTTTGTGCTTTTACTCAAGTACATTTTGAATTCCGGACTTTTACTTGTAACAGAGTATTTCTACATTGCAGTATTGATACTTTTACTTAAGTAACAAATGTGAGTACTTTTTCCACCACTGATAGCGCAGCCTGATCGCCAGAGAATTAGTATACATTGCACGGATCCAGTGCATGTCATTCCGTGCATAATCGCCTAGAAACCCCGAAATTCCGTGCATATGTACGGCGAGTCCCACGGTGGGCGTAACCAGTCGCAACCCGGAAAAACCCGGAAGCAGAGCAGTCCCCACAACAAAATTTACGATTCTGTGCCTATCGGTACATAACTCAAACGGCGCTGAGTAGGCACAAGGGAATGTCGCAACGTTCGGGACGGCAACTCGCTCGCTTTAGCTCGCTCGGTGGCCCCTTACGTGGAGACAATTCCCTTGAGACTGCGCGCCTCCGAAATGGTTTAGTCACAATGGGGGAGATGCGAGGCGGCTATGCACGGAATTTCGGGTTTTCCAGTTGTCTATTCACGGAATTTCAAAAACGTTCAAAGAGAACGTTTCCTCTGGCGATCGGGTCACAGCGAGTACCTTGACAAGGCAGCCTCTCTGAGCACCTCAGAAACCTGAGACCCCTGGACCCTGTGTGTGTCATGAAAGGGTTTATGTTCATATATTGTATGGCTATTTTGATTTATACCAGGCACAGTACATTTTGCACTTAAGGCTGCTATCTTGTGGACTGTTGTGTGGATGGTTGATTGTCAAACAGTAACTGAATAATATATATTTTTAAATGGTATCTTTTGTTTTAGTTTTTATCACACAATACTTACTTTGACCTGTTGAATCCTGCACCTGACAAAAAACCCAAAGTATGAAAAAAAAAAAACTAACACTAAAACTAATAAAAACTAAACTAAAACTAAGCGTTGTCACAAAAATAGAAACTAAATAAAAACTAGCAAACCCGCTCTAAAAACGAACTAAAACTAACTGAATTAGATTTTTTTGGGTCAAAACTAACTAAAACTAACTGAATTAGAAAAAAAAAAGTCAAAACTAACTAAAACTAAACTATAATAAAAAATCCAAAACTATTATAATCTTGCCCTCACAACCTTACCTCATGACTAGGCCACTTCCTCAGCACACCCGTCAACATCCCAGCCCTTGCCACCGCACTCCGCAACCACCCTGACCGGCCCTTTGTCACCTTCATCATTAATGGCTTCACTTATGGTTTTCACCCTGGACTAGTAGTCACCCCCACCACCTCCCACATCTGTCACAACCTCCAGTCCGCCATCCAAGACCCTCAAGCGGTCGACACATTACTGGCCAAGGAGGTCGAGGAGAGGTTCATGATGGGGCCCTTCGACGAACCTCCCTTCCCCGTTTACCGCATTAACCCGATCGGGGTGGCGACTCGAAAGTATTCGGGGAAGAAGCGCCTCATCATGGACCTCTCCTCCCCCCACAACACTCCCGTCCCCAGCATCAACAGTCTCATCCCCAGCCAAGACTACTCCATGCACTATTCCTCTGTCAACCACGCCATCAGCTTCATCCACCTCGCCGGCCACGGGGCCCTCCTGTCTAAGGCGGACATCACTAACGCCTTCAAGAAGTTTCGTCGTCTCGCCCCGGACGCCGACCTCTACCCAACTCCGGTTCCTCCGTTTTCCATGAAAATCTTCACTTAAACCCCCAGCTCATCACCCAGGCACGTCATCACATAGTAAACAGCTTCGCACCCAGGACCCTATCCAGCTACCTCGCGGCGTGGAACGCCTTCAAGCGGTTCCACACCCTCACCGGCACCCCATTTCCGTCATCAGACGTCACCATCATCGCCGCCTTCCTCACCTACAGCCACACCCAACTACACCTCCGCACCTCAACCCTCCACGTCTACCTCAGTGGAATCCGGTTCTTCTTCCGATTGATGGACGGATCGCAGAGCCCGGACACTTCTCACCCCCACATCACCATGCTGCTCCGCGGCCTCCAGCGCAGCGAAGTCCGGACTCCACCCAGACGCCACCCCCTAACCTCCGACCTACTACTCCACTGCCTCCGCACACTCCGTGCCGGCTACCTCACACCACTGATCTCCTCGACCCTGGAATGCATGTTCCTGTTGGTATTCTTCGGCTTCCTGCGGTGCTCCGAGACGACGTCCTCCTCCTCCCGGTACGACCCGTCACGCCACGCCAGAATGGCAGACATTAGAATTAGAATTAGAATTAGAATTTAACATTCATTATATTTTTAGGTGTGCAGTACCAAGTTGTACATTAGAGATGATGAGAACCTAGCCATTTCCCCGGAAGATAATGGCTCCTTTCTCGACGTGGCCCCAAGGCACCACTACGAGGTGCACGGACTTGAGAATACCGCCGGGCCGGACGGCCTGCCAAGACCTACGACTGGGCGATGCTTCGCTTTTCAAAGGCCTGCTGCTGCAGCAGCCGGTTCCGGGGCCGTGTTGCGGCCTGTGGCTCAATGTGGTCAAACCATTTCAAAAGTGAGTAATTTCACGGGCCATTTTATCTGTATCTATGTAAGACTTAAAACAGTAAACGTAATGAATGACCATTAAACGGACTGGGAGACTAACCTGCTGCCTGAACCTTTAAAATCGTAAAGTAATCAATTGGTGCATTTACTGTCATAGATTCAGATCCATCTAAAAATAATCTGTTGTATTGTCAAGATTAGGTGTGAGACATCAATAATGCAGTAAATGCAGTAAATTAAACGTGGACTTCCATAACACCTCAGCAGTGCAGTGCCACAGGCTGATCACCTTCATACCACACCCTATTGATGAAGTAATTTGTTCAAAAGTAGTCCAGACTAAGTATTGAGTGCATAAATTAACATACTTTTCAGATCATTGTCATTTGTTATATATCCTTTTTAGTAGTGTTATGTAAAATACAAATTTTATATGGATTTTAGATTTTCATGGCCTGTATTTTTAACGTAATGCACTATGACACCTAGAATATATGAAAGTTGAACTTTTTGAATTATAGTACGGAAGAAAATGAACCTTTCCACATTTTTTTAATAGATGGATCTGTAGAACCTGTCCTGTTGCTGTATATTATGGTGCAGAATATGGTATAATATGCATAGATACCAGGATATCATACTCATACATGTTTATGTTGTGTTTAGGAGCATCTACCTGGCTGAGCTCATTGGTGTTAAGTGGACACCGCAGCAAAGTTTGCCAATCCGCTTCTATGAGCATGAAGCTTCTGTACCTGGCCTGCTGTCAAAGGTCCAGGATATGTTGGGAACAGAAGACCGTTATATATTAGCTGACAGTCAAGGGCTTCAAATTATAGACTGTGATGCAACAAAAGGTGCTTGTGTATTTTTATATCGTGTACTATGTTCTGACTTTGAGCCGTTGTTGAGAAATACTAGAAATGAATATGTAATACATTCTGATATACTTTTAATTCTCCAACAAGAAATGTTCTATACAGGTTGGAAATCTACATTACTGTACAATACAGTAACTTAGGAAAAGCAACGACGCATCACTGCTGAGTTTTTCACCTGGCTGTCCATACACAGCGGGCAAGAGAAAACTCCCAATCATTAGGCCTAGCAGACGCCATCAAGCCTTGTTGAACACGTCTTCCCCCAAGCAACACTGCCACAACTGTCCACCCACCGGCCCGTACATTGGATGTCAAGCAATCACCATTCACATTAACCACGAAAAGAAAAAGCCTATGCAAATCTGTTTGGATTACTATGCAGTGATCACCTACATCACAGACTATTACATGAAAGATGAGTCAGGAACACTTGACTTAATTTGAAAAGCTTTAGCAGATAAAGAGCATAACACCCTCAGAGAACAAACGATCACAGTCAAAAACACTTTCTTGACACACAGACAAGCTGGAGAATGTGAAATCTACTACAAACTACTTCCTTTCTTACATCTCACAAACTCAAATATTGCCACCATATACATTCCCACTGGCTTTGAACAAAACAATTCCAACATTTTTGCAACAAATCCCACGCAACACCACACATGACTTTGCAGACATTGTTGAAGATGAAGGCAAAGATGGTACAATTTACATTGAAAAATTATCACTTTTGGACAAATACACAGAACACCAAGTGCTTTTTTTTTTTTAAATAGAAGATCTACAGTGCGTTGTGAGCTCATATATGCTTGTAGATCAGCTATTTGTCATGCAGTCTGTAGGGCTTAAAGTGTTTACCTTCTGCTTTTGGTTGTGACAAATAAATGAATGCTGCTTTTAATTTGGTTAATCTCATTATCATAATTTGGTGTTATTGATGACATTTGGTTCCCTATAGTTGGAAATGACTCCTTTTCTCTCTACATACAGGACTGATTGTGGCTTGGCTCTGGACTGATTGCTGCTGTGTTGCGTAGTCACGAGATGATAGTAAGTAATTTGAATCTTATAGAATTTAAATCAAGTCTAGGTTTTTTCTTTTAATAGCAGATCTACAGTGTGATGCGTTGTGAGCTTGTAGATGCTTGTAATTCAGCTATTTTCACGGTGAAGTCTGTAGGTTTTAAAGCAGTTCCAGCGGGGAGGAGGTACCACTCAGCCTGTGTCTTGGGGAATGACATGTTTATTCATGGAGGAGAAACCCAGCTGACTGGATTCACTAATGACATGTACAGGTTGGATACCGCCACAATGGTCTGGTCTTTAATTTACGCCATCGGCACTCCACCATCTGCTTCAGTAATGTAGCAGTTCACAACTTAACATATGCACAGTTTGCTCAAGGATATTTACCCTGCAAATACCCTGATTTTTACCCTGCAAATACCCTGATATGTACCCGGCAAATCTGCACCTGATGACTATGATATACTGCAAGACCTACATAGACAAATCACACACACACACCACTGAACACGTCATTCATGACTACACACATTCTAACCCAAGCACACTTGTACATCCCCCTACGCACATCTACCCCAACACAATGCACATCTACCCCAACACAATGCACATCTACCCCAACATAATGCAAGTTCATGAAGCTTAAATCTGCAAGAGCTATAAGCTTTCATACACAGATGCTAGGTTCATTGTTTACCTGGAATCCTAGTTTCTTTGAGGCACTACATTGTTCTCTCTGTACTCTATTTATGTGACCTTGTTGTTTATTGACTGGAGTTCATTCTTACTCTGCTTATTCCCATCTCACACTTTTTGCAGGAGTATGCAAAGCTTCCTCCGGCAGAAATACATCTCTCAAAACACTGGCAACAATACGAGCCAGAATTACTCACCTGCCAAGGAAAATCATGCAAAGGAGACTGCCGCCAAGGAGTAGCCTGCAGAGGCAAAATGCCACCACTAGCCAAACACCACCTTCTGGTAAGTACACCTTTATTTCGACAGCGAGTGACCAATGATCAAGAAATGGGACTGAAGTTTGGCGCTTCTTTTGCCTATTATGCTGGGACTGAAGGTATTTTACGTCTCATGTTACTGTACAATTTATATTTTTGCCGAATGCTTGCCCCAAACGCTATGTGTTTCTGAATTTAGTTCACGTGGTTAAGCGGCAAGCAGAGACATAGAAAAAAGCATCCATGAGTTTGTCTGTAATTGTGAAATAGTTCAAAACAGTGTTGCCTGTTGAATTAAAGTGATTGACCAGTGATGTGGCATGCGTGTACATTTACCTCCACTTAAAACTATGTCTGAAGTTTATTTTGTTTAATTTATGAAGCAAATCAGCTCAAGTTACAAATCACTACATTTTCTCCAACAGATCGATGAAGATTACATCTCCAGCAGAAGGACGTGCATCGTCATTGATGCTCCCAACAACCGCAGGATGGTCCGGAGGAAGTTGAGTTGGCAAAACGTTCATATTTTAAGTTCACCATAAGTAATACAGTTACTAGTTACATTGTACACAAATGATGTATTCCCAACAATGTGTAAATCATCAAATGTTCTAATTTGTTATTCACTACAACTCAAAGTTAAATTGTAGTTATCAAATGAATAATTATTTATTTCTTGACTTATATTGTTTGAATACGTAATATGTAACAAGTAACTATCTTATTTATGGCGATGTTCTATGTATGCTTTTCAGATTTATCCCAGCAAAATATTTACGTATTGTAGTCGAGAAAGGGCTGGACATTGATACTAACACCTATGTTTCTTCTCCATGCACAGAGATCATCTTCTGCTTGCATCGCCAGATTCGCCACCAAGAGACATGGACAGTGATGAAGTCCCTGATGACGGACCTCTCCAAAGTAAACATCGTCGGGGAGGACCAGGAGTTAATCCTGGGTCTCCTCGACGAGGTCATCTTGGAGACAGAGGTCCCGAGAGGGCTTAAAATCATCTTGACCACATACATAACGTTACGGATAAATATGTTAGTGTCAACATTAATCACATACTTTCCCCAACACCTCTCATTATCCTTGATGTTTATATTTATACCATGCCAGACTTCACAATGCAGGAGGGACAGAAGGAACAAGGACAGAGTGGGGACAACGAGGTCAGTGGACTGTTGGCTGAGAGAGTGGAGAGAGGGGACTCTGTCACTGTACCACTGGAGGACCAGGGCAACTTTAACGACCAGGGCTGCGATATGTCCACATGTAAGATGTTACATGTCTGCACATTCTGCAGCGGAGCACACTCCCGCCCCAGCTGTCCCCACAATCCCACCAAGCCCTCAGTCAGCTGACTAACAAAGCACCTCGCCACTCCCATTAACATCCCCACCATAGCCTCAGAATTAGCCTCCCACCCAGATCCCACCTTCATCCGTTTTTTCATAGACGGCCTCAACCATGGTTTTTCCCCCGGCCTCATCACACTCCCAGACACATCCCACACCTGCAACAACCTACAATCTGCCATAACCGACCCGGACACCGTCGACACCTTAATCACCAAGGAAGTTGACCAGGGCTTTATGATAGGCCCCTTCACTTCCCCCCCATTCCCCACCTACAGAATCAGCCCCGTTGGCATAGCCACCCGGAAATACTCAGGTAAGAAAAGGTTAATCGTAGAACTCTCATCCCCCCACGGTTCCTCAGTCCCCAGCATTAACAGCCTCATCCCCAGTTCAGATTTATCCCAGCAAAATATTTACGTATTGTAGTCGAGAAAGGGCTGGACATTGATACTAACACCTATGTTTCTTCTCCATGCACAGAGATCATCTTCTGCTTGCATCGCCAGATTCGCCACCAAGAGACATGGACCCTGCCAACGATGAATGTAGTCTGCCAAGTGCCTCCAGAATCTCCAACTACCTACCGTATCTCCCAACTTCAGGCATTGATGGACAGTAACTAAGGAACTATTTTACTTGAGTAGTGAACTCAAGTACATTTTTTGGAGTATTTTTTTATTTGCCAGCACTTGACTTTCACTCCAGTACATTTCAAAAAAAAAAATTGTACAATACCTTTACATTTCTAGGAAGGGATTCTTGGGACCCAATCATACAAACATATATTATGAATTAAGAATGTACGCCCTTTTTCAATCTGAAAATGTTTTTTTTTGTCTTGTTTCTTAAATTTCTATATTTTCTATATTTAAATGCAGCCATGCTTTGGTATTAAAAAGATAATGTAATCTCCGCTTTTGCATACCGGTACCTGAGTATTTACCTCAGTACACGGGTTAAATATTTCGGTTAAGCTCTTATCGGACACCACTGCGAGATGGGTCGTAGTCTATTATTGCATTTTATTTTTTTACACTGGGTGTATAGATTAAAAAAAAAAAAAAAAAACGTTTGCAAGAAGATAATCATTGTTCTCTCCATTAATAGGAACTTTGCCATTGATCCAAGCAGGAACATAATAGATTGATTGATCATTAAAATGAACATGCTCTGAAAATGCACGCAGCCCACCCATATGACCACTTGGTGTTAAGTGTGCAGATGGGTGAGCCACTAACTGTTTAAAGTGGGCCCTGTTGTAGTGGGCCCTGTTTCAGTGGGCCCTGTTGTAGTGGGCCCTGTTATAGTGGGCCCTGTTTTAGTGGGCCCTGATCCAGACAAGGTGGAGAACCACTGTCCTAAAGCAACTCTCTGATCTGTGATGTCAAAATGCCATAAAAATATTTTTTCATCAAAAATCTTACCGGTACCTGAGTATTTACTTCAGTACACGGGTTAAATATTTCGGTTAATCTCTTATCGGACACCACTGCGAGATGGGTCCTAGTCTTAGACAACCAGTCACCCTTTCCTTATTATTAATAGTATTATTATTATTATTATTTGACAGTAATGCTTTCATCTTTTGTTTTAAATAAACTACAACAGTATATGTCATGTTATTTTGTACAGAAAGTATGCTTTCATGATCTTTTGTTTGTAAATAGTAAAGTCTTGTTTTGCAAATAGGGTATTATTAAATATTTTGTTTGAATAAATCTAACATTTCTGTAAATAATAGTGTTATATTGTACATTGACTTTGGTTTGAGCTTTTATGTCTTACATTAAGTGTTTTATTGTTTTATACATCAATGTTTTCTTTAAAAAAACAAACAGTTGTAGTGTAAGTTTGTTAAGTTGTAGTTTAATTCTGTTTTTCTTTTTCTTTTTACCTTTTGCGCTTACGCATTTAAGTAGCAGTTTAAGTTTGTTATAGCTTGTGTAATAAATAATGCATTTTATATGATAATCATATATCAAGCTTCATCTCTTTATTTTCTTTTGGGATTTATTTATGTTTATATATAATTATGTTGTGACTTTGAACTATTACTATTGCAAGTTTATAACGGCTAAGTATGGGCGTCACCTCAGTTTGGTCGGTGGTGTATAGAAGAAGTCGCTCTATAGGGAGGGGTGAGGCACCTGGGTATCTTCGTGGGGCAGAGGTGAAGGAGCAGGCTGCACGCGTGAGAATGGCAGAAGGAGCCAGAGATGGAGAGGATAACAAGGTGGTCAAATTCAAGTATGACAATGCAGCCGGTGGTACCAGTTTTGGAGTTGTCCTGGCGTCCGACTCCCTGATGTGTTTTGAACAAGAAGATGAGTTTATAATTAACCGTGTGACTACCACAAAGCTCTATAAAGTCAGACCTGCCATCTTCGTTGCTGGAGCGGGACACTTAGGCAAGATGAAAGTAGACATTGCCGAGGTTCATGAAGAAATGACTAAGTCTCATGCATGTTTTGATGATGTGGCTGAAGTTGGTGAACATTACTCGATCGCGAGTATAAGCAGTCACAACCACTACATACTTGGAGGAGTGAGCATCCCCTCAGACCCTAACACAGCGCGTTCTAGCGAATTGATCTGGATTAATGGACATGATGGCATGGTTTGGGTACACAGGAGATCACACGGTTTTTACTTGTGCAGTGACGATTCTAACAAACATTTCGCCACTCGGCTGGGTACAGGAATATCCGTTTTTGACGCGTTTCAATCAATAGAATGTCCAAACCAAGAAACTGCTGTTGGGTGAGGTTCCCATTTATTCATTATATCAGGGATATACAGCAAGGTCTTTTGTCAATGCATTATAAGAACGGTAAAAAACGTGTGATCTCCTGTGTACCCAAACCATGCCATCATTAAGTGGCTTGTTGCACCTGTGCCTATATGAACCTGCTGGTTGCCACGGCAACCAGCCTCAAGGTGAACCCGCCCACACCAGGCTTAAAGGCACAAAGGCAAAATGGCTCCTTCACTATCAATTAATGACAGCCTGTCAAAAATGTGACTTAATTTTCCATTAAAGGGATATTTCACTCATTTACTGTGGTGGAAAATAAAATAAGTAACATACATTTGTATATAGTCTTGTGTCTTGCTATGAACATAACACTTTCCAAGACTCAAACCTAGTTATATTATCGTCTCTCTTTCAGTGTGAAGCGATGTGAGCTGTGCAAGGACTTTGTGGCCTTCACTGATTCAGACTCCCTGGAGCTCCTCAGGTACATACTGTAGCTATTTCTTCACTATTTGTTTTTCTTTTTAGCATTTATTATTGCTGCTAAAATGTTGACGCAAAACCAAATAGTTAGAGATGTAACAATACATCTTGAATCTTGACAGGTACTGCTCCGCCGTAGAGCTCAGTCTCATTCAGAGAGTGATGAACCAGAGGGAAGATCTACAAGCCTACTTAGTCAGCCATGAAGAGGTAGAGAAGAGGCCCAAGATCCGCACCCTGGCAGATCATCTCCATCTCCAGAGATGAAGGCATATTTCATGTACCAAAGTATCATCAAATGAATGGGCAACGGCAACTTAGTTGGAAAGAATGCCTTAAAGGTTTTTCTACAGTATTTACTTCCAAAATGATGTATTTGACAAAAAGGAGAAGGAGGGGGATCCTATGATATCACCATGGAATTCGATTGTGACTAAGAAAAGTGAAAAAGAAAATAAATAACTGTTATAAAAAAATATATATTATTATTCATTTATTTATACTTTATTTTTTTGCAGTATGGCTTTGGCATCCTGTATAATTATGTATGTAAACCATGTTGGCTAATTGTCATTAGTAATCATGCATGCAACTATGTTGGCTTTGTCATGTCATGTATTCATACATAAACTTTTTGTTACCACCACGCTCTGACTCCTCTGGTGTGATATCCTCTACCAAGAACATTTACAAAAGTAATGGGTCAGACTCAGAAAGAGTGAGTCAACTTGTGAGTTAACTTTTTATTTCTTCTATATTGTAATGAATATATATGTTACAGGGAAATTGAAAAAGGAGTGCTTGTTTTCACCCCAGGCAATTCTGTAGAACCAACACTAAAGGGCAATGCAAGCCACACTAGACTAGAACGTCTATGCAACGTGCATAGACGTGCATAGACATGAACGTGCATGCGTGTGCGATACTGTGAAGCAATGTCTGAATTCATTGAGGTAGTACTACATGCAAACATTGTTTTATAATATAGCATTTTTGGGAAGGATACCAACTCAGCTCATAATTACATTATTACCATACTTTACACATTCAACATGTTTTTTTAAATATTTTTCAGATCATTGACAGGCTCTTTGATGTCCTGAATAGCCGCAATCCCCGTGCCAAGGGATTCAAAGCTCCCCTGGGGACTTTGAATTGGTCAGAAACTCTAGAGTTTTTATTGAGAGCCAGGAGCTACCTGACCAGTTTGTGTACGAAAGACGGCACACCTCTTCACCGATCAAAGAGGTGTTTAAAATAGTTTAGCTTCTGTTCACATGGTGACGTTTAAAATGGCATGATATAAGTTCACATGATGCTCTGTTCTCTTGTTCCCCATCAGGTTCACATGGTGCTCTGTTCTCTTGTTCCCCATCAGGTTCACATGGTGCTCTGTTCTCTTGTTCCCCATCAGGTTCACATGGTGCTCTGTTCTCTTGTTCCCCATCGAGTTCACCTGGTGCTTTCTCTTGGATTTCTGTCCTGTTAAGTGATTTTCAGTTCATACAGGTATGTATGTCAGTATGTTCATATATTCAAGGTTTCCCAGTTCTGTATTGATAATGTTTCTTGTTGGTTCAGCATCCTAGAGTTGATTTATTTATTTCAAAGACCTAAAACCTAACAATGACTACTCTGGAGTAGCACCCAGTCATTTTGCAGTACACTTTATTTACCAGGTTTCTATTACTGGCACCATGCATTATCACAGACCTGTGTTGTGTCACATCTGATGGATATATGTGGACATGTCAATTTCCAACTTTGAGTGAACAAAATTACTTGGTGCTCTCTTGAGGTGTCTTGTTTTGGCATGATCATATTAATGACTCATTTCATTTTGAAGGTGCCTGTCAGTCATGGGGTTCATTATAAGGATAAGGATAATTCCTTTTAACAGGTCGTTCATGAAAGTCCTTGCGGTCTTGTTTCCAATGAGAACCTGTGAGCAATTGGGGTTAAGAGTCTTGCTCAGGGACAAATTTCATATCATCGGCACATATGCTGGGATAGCCTGGAATCGAACCTGGGAACCAGGGCCTCTGGTTCCCTAGGCGGGCTCACTAACCACTCAGCTATGGCCGCAGGTCGCACCCCTGAGGTGAGTGCCGCCCTGGAGGACAACTTTGAGCAGTTCGCCAAGGGTGTCGGGGTGCAGAGCGACAACATCTTCTTCCTGCCGACGAATGGGACGTTCTGCAAAATGTTTACAGGGCTGAAGTGGTTAATGTAATGGTGTAATGTTAATTTTCAAAAATATCAGATGTACAAGCCCACAACATGTTACATTGCAACTCCTTGTGAGCTTGTAGATCTGATATATTGAGCACTTTTGTGTGTGTGTGACATTGACATATGACCAAGTATAAATTCATCTAAAAAAACAAAACCATTAAAAGGTTTAATATAGGCATAGATATTTTTTGCCCGACAGTGACAATATTATCATTATACTACAGGTATATGTTTTTGTGAGTCAACAGTTAGTTGATGTGTGGTTGGTTGACTTGACCAGCTGTCCAGTGGTGTGACTGGTTCAGAGGTGCTCTTGTGAAAACTCACTATTGCTTTTCAATCTGTGTCTGGACTGTTGGTCGAATTAAACACCAGGATGCAAGACAGACATTTAATGAAGACAAGCACCAAATGGTTTGAATGAAAGCAATGATCTTACAAATAAGTATATTACCACCTCTGAATTAGCTGAAATAACTCAAACCTTATACAATCTGTAATTAACCACTTAAAACCTTTATATTCTTCAATAACCGGGGTCCCCCAGAGGTCTATGCTTATATGTTTCCCCCTCTAGTCTACACCCAATCTCTTAGCTGGTAATAGCTAATCTACAAGCTCACAGCATGTCATGAGCGTTGTGAGCTTCTAGATTAGCTTTCTTTTTGCTCAATGTTTGTTCGCAGAATAGGGAATACGAGGTTAAGGGTCAATTCTTCAAGATTACTGAACAGAGAAATGTAAATCCTCACCAATAAATATGACAATGCACACAAGCACAATACAATAGTGTGGTGATGTGTTTGTGAAGGCAAGAGTGGAAGTTTGTCCACTGAAGTGTAGAATACAGAGATGTGGCTTGAAGCAGACTTTTCACCAGAAGATCCTTCATCACTGTGAGGAAGACCATGATGTTCTGTTGAGGTTCTGGAACACTAGAACCACATTCTTCACACAGTCAAATTGAATGTGTTTTTGGAGAGACATTGTTCATGTCTTGTGAGAGGATTATCACTGAGGTGAACACACGCGCACACACACACACACACACACACACACACACACACACACACACACACACACACACACACACACACACACACACACACACACACACACACACACACACACACACACACACACACACACACACACACACACAATCAACATCGACACCCTGATGCTGATGGTTCCTGAGCTGCTTCAAGTGCAGAGATACATCTGCACCTACCGATTCAGCCAGGACCACTTGGAGCTTCTCTTTTGTTCGATCAGGGCATCAGGTAGGGCTTTCTCATGTTTTCTTATATTTTGTCTTTTCAGCTAAGTATGTCAGAAATTATATCTGAAGTTATTACAGAAGGAATAACTGTTGTATGCATCTGTGTTTTCTTTCTCCCCCTTTCTTTTTTTAGGGGGCTGGAATAACAACCCAACTGCAGGCCAGTTCCAAAGCATCTTCCGCCGTCTGATGGTGCGGTGTGGTTTCGACCCTAGCTCTGCAGGGAACGTCACAGCACAGGATGACACCCGATCCCTTGCAGCTATGGAGATGTCAGTTGAAGATCATCCATCACCCTTCACTAACATCACAGCTATACTGTCCGACCACAGCTATCTCCCAACCCGCTTTGGGGGGTCTCGTAGATAATGCTCTCGTGTACATCTCAGGGTTTGTGGTTAGGAAGATCCTCAGAAAGCTGTCCTGTGCTGTGTGCCGTGCGAGCCTGGTTACAGATGCAGTACCCCACTTCTTTGGAGCAGAACTATCATCTTCTTGCTTTGAAGAATATGGTTGGCCTGATGATTCCCTCTGAAGGTACAGTGAAGGTGATCAGATGTGCTGAGCGTGTTATTCGGCAGTTCCAGTGCCCAGTATCCCAGCTCCATCGCATTGTCCGGGCTGGGATTGGTTTGGAAGATGCGTTTCTGCTCGGGGAGCACATTGTGAATACACAGTATGGTATAGACAACCACCACTTTATGTTATTGTCATTAGTTGTTGATTGTTTTTACAAATTGAGGCTGCACCACATCGCCAAACTGCAGACACTACAATTACAGCGTGGCAACACGCGGCAGAAGCTGTGCAAAACAATCCTCTTCAAGGGTTTTTAATTATTTAATTATTAGTTATTTGACTATACTGTATTTTGGTTGATTGTTTTAATACTTTATTATCAAGATTGTTAACAGTACAAGTAGTACGGTCTACAAGTTTTCATCTCACCAGGCACTCTTAGAGCTCTGTAATTTTCTAAATAATCTACGCCAATCCTTGAATTTGTCAAGGCACAAAGTTACAAGTGAGCAATATGGCACCCAGCCGTATGATCCTGAACCCCCACAACAAGGAGGTGCGACCCTTGTTCAACGGGCCAGCCAGGAAGGACCGCAGGCAATGCCTTTACATTGATTGTGCCATTAACCCATTCAGACATGACAGGAAAATGGCGACCCAACTGTTCTTGGACAACACCGCGTCTGATAAAAAAAACCCTGCAAATCTACACCATGGTATTGATGACAGAGAAAGTCGATGACAGAGAAATGTCAAAATATGACATTGTTCTGGTCAACAAGGCCACCCACCCAGGACAAGTGCTGCCATATCTGGTACAACTGGGAGAAAAAGACCTTGATGTTCCAACTGATATCTGTAGGAGAATACTGGAAGCATCTCAAGGGGAACTCGGTGAGGAATGTAAGGTTCAGCTCACTTGGATCCGTGATGAGTTGCTCAAGTGTTCCAACAACACTGACTTTATTCATCAGTTAGGCAGAATGGAGGATAACCTCAAGGGCATGCAGACGAAATGTCTATGTGGAAGTCATGTTTCCGTGGCCGACGTCTGCTTGTGGGCAGAACTGCAGCAAGGTTTTGATAATGACGCAGTTGCAGTCGGATTCCGAGCATTGGCACAGTGGCACCACAACGTGGGTAGGCTGTCAGCATGTATGACGGCTTTGGAACGTGTCAATGAAGACCTCAAACGGGAAGATCTCAAGATCACAACAGATTGCATCATAATGCCGCCACTTACCCCTGGCTGCGACAACTGTGTCCGTCTGACCGAGAAGGTGTCCGTGCTGGAGGGAAGGATTGCATTGCTGCATATTCTTTATCACTGAGTCTTGGTTAGATATAAATGACTTGGCAACTATCAATGACACTTGCCCCCATGATTTTTCATTTTTTAATTGCCCTAGATTGTCCAGGGGTGGGGGCCTTGCAATTATTTATAAGAACTCCATGAAATGCTCCTCTGTTGATTTTGGAACCTTCTCCTCCTTTGAGATTCTTAGCATTTTGATTAAAGGGAAAAGCCCAATTTTATGTGTTTTAATTTACAGGCCTCCGAAAAGCACTTTTTAGAAGAATTTTCAGAGCTCTTATCTCTAATTATGGCCCAATATGACAGACTATACATCTTAGGTGATTATAACATCCATGTCTGCTGTCCCTCATCTGTCTTAGCAACTGATTTTATAACACTTTATGAATCGTTTCATTCTTTTACAGCACATCAATGGTCCCACTCATCGATTGGGCCACACACTTGACTTAGTGCTTACCCATGGTGTCTCTCTTAATTAACTTAATATTTTAGATTTCCCCCCCACCATAAAGCTCTTCATTTTGAATCCGTGCTCCCAACATGTACCCCTCAGCCGCCGGCGTCTAGGCGTTCACAGGCTTTTAAATCCATTTCCAACAGGCATTTGCAGTTATTTTCCCCCCCTCTATCTGCACACCATTCTGTCAATGAGCTTGTAAATGTTTTTAACAGTACCTATACACAAATCCTCGACTCAATTACCCCTTTTTAAAATAAATATGTAAAACCTAAGGCCCTTTTGTGGCAAAATGAAAGAGACTAGAGATATAAAAAAGCTGTGCAGACAGGCAGAATCTAGGTGGAAGAAAGACAAGCTCAGCTCCTCTTATATCATTCTGAAAGAGCTGATGTCTAGCTATCAGTCCGCCGTTATGAAGGCTAGAAGTGGTTATTTTTCTAAACGTATTGCTGACCACTCCCACAATCCCAGGATACTGTTTCAATCCATTGAATCTGTTATAAACCCACCACCATCTCAGTCATTAGAAGCTTCTCCAAAAAAATTCGAAGAATTTCTCCAGCACTTTATAAATAAAATTGAGGTAATTAGACAGGGGCTGTCTCCGAGTCTGAGTGATCAGGTCGATAACCAGCAGCCACTTTTTCAGCTCTCCTCCTTTGAACCCATTACAATTGAAACACTCAGGGACACCATTTCCCACATGAAATCCTCATCTTGCCCATTAGATATTTTACCCACGTCATTCCTGAAGGAGACTTAAGCAACAGTTGGTCCCACTATTTTAAGGATCATTAACTGCTCCCTCTCCACTGGCGTTTTCCCCACAAGCCTGAAAAGTGCCTTGGACCTAGCCTGGTAAACCCTCCCTCCGGAAATCTCAATTCCATTTCATTTCAGGAGTGAGTCTGGCCTGATCCGCCTGTCTGCAATATTGGCTGTGCTGGAGTTGGGCGGGAGTAATACCGTTGACTGACAACCCCTTCAGCCAATGATAATTTTTCCCCTTCAGCCAATCAGCAGTTCACCAGTCTTAATGTGACGCGACGGGACTTTTGAGACAGCCATACCCAAAATGGGTTGCCTTTTTCGGGTACAATGGTGTCACTGCCCGCCCCTACCGGTTCTCTAATTTTTTTTTTTTAAATAGGCTTTGTCATGATTAATTGACCACATATATGAAGTTAAACAACTAAATTCTATCCAAACGATATCTTATAAGTAAATTCCGTGCCTCAAAATAGAAGTTAGAGAGCTTTTTGAAGTAAAAAAATAGCGGAGAATTGGCCGCACAAGAAAAAGATGGCTGCCGTTCGTGTTTTGGGCTCACTCGAACTCGCCACCTGATTGGCCAACGTAAGCTGTCAATCACAGAACAATGAGCGACGACGCTGATAGGCGCGGCCGTTTGGCATACACAGCCAATATTGCAGAGAGGCGGTTCATGCCAGACTCACTCCAGGAATCAAATAGAAATGAGATTTCCGGAGGGAGGGTTTACCAGGCTACCTTGGACCAACCTCTTTTAAAAAAGCCATCACTAGATCCCCTAGTTTTAAATAATTTTAGACCAATATCCAAACTGCTGTTTTTATCAAAGATTTTAGAAAAAATAGTATCCCAGAAACTTATCTCTTTTATGAATTTTAATTCAATTTTTTAAATATTTCAATCAGGTTTCCGGGCACTGCACAGCACTGAAACAGCACTTTTAAAGGTCACAAATGATCTTTTAATGGCTGCGGATGTCGGTGCTTTCTTTTAAGTCTCTCCTGAAAACACACTTGTACGCTAAATGTTTTTCTTACATTTCTATTGCTGTATATTGTTGTTGTGTCATGTTGTTACTATTGCTTGGTTGTTTTTATTACTTGTTTTGACATGTCTGTAAAGCACTTTGGAACATTGTTTAGAAAAGCGCTATACAAATAATATCATTATCATTCACACACACATTCATACACCGATGGCGGAGGAAACCATGCAAGGCACCAACCTGCTCATCGGGAGCAATTAGGGGTTCAGCGTCTTGCTCGAGGACACTTCGACACTAACTATTTAAACAAGCTTTGACAGTCAACGGCAGACCTGGGTCTACTGGAAGACGTGAATGCAGATGCAGAAGAAGAGGGGTATGACTATGAGCGCCTTAGGGCCGAAAGGGTTTTCAAAGACCTCACTGACCTCTTGGCAGAGGATGACGGGGGGCTTATGAGTCGCGTCCGTCTCCCAAGACGTATTAATTGAGCTGTGAAATAGGTTAGATCCTATGTTAAGGAGAGAAACCAGAGGCACTTTGGTGTGTTTGGCCACCGGGACCTTCCAGCGTGAGATCAGGGATAGGTCTGGCATCTCACAGCCCTCCATGAGCCGGATGATGACCTCTGTGTTGGCGGCTATCAAGTCACTCACTCAGGAGTACATAAGATTTCCATTCAATGACGACCACCCGCAAACCGTGATTAAGAGAGAATTTTATGAGATTGCTGGGTTTCCTAATGTGGTTGGTGCGATTGATTGTACCCATGTGCCTATTAATGATTATGCATACGTCAATCGCAAAAACTACCATTCCATTAATGTGCAGGTGATGCCAATCTATCCCTCCTCAATGTGGTACAGGTAGCCTATGACTCCTTCATATTCCAAAAGTAGTGTAGGATTAAACTGGAGGCTGGCGCATTGCGCGGCAGGAGTCATCTCAGGTGAGTAGTAGGCTGTGTTAAATATTCAAGTCATAATGTGTAATTTTATCAATTAAACAAAAGTCATTTTTATATGTATTTTAAATTATAAAGTGGGCCATCTCTCGCAGTTCGCATAGAGCGACACTGTATTTTTTTTATTCATAAGGCCTTGTGTGGTAAGCTTCCTTTGTACCTATCCTCGATTTTAGAACCAAAGGTTACTGGACATTCAACACGTTCACAAACACGCATTAGATATACCAGTCCACGTAAGAGCAGTGGAAAGGAAACAAGGAAAGACTGCTTTAATTTATTATGCTCCACACAAATGGAAACTGGTGCGATTGGCCTCAATAGACACATTTAGGGTGCTTCTTGAGGACACACTACATAGTGACTGCACTCGTTTCATGTAGCACTATATTTATTTGTATCTGTGACATTGTAATGTGATTCAAATTGTTATTCATTGTTCTTGTTTTATGTTGTTATCAGGGCGTCCTTGAAAAAGAGAGCTTGCTCTCAATGGGCTTCCCTGAATAGATAAAAGGAAAAATAAAGATAGATAATCTTTCCTTGGTACATTTTTCACAATAACCATTCCTCATAAAAGGGTTTAAACCCCATCTAGGTATATTTCTCTGAATGTGTATTTCATGTCAAAATACTCAGGTTTCCTTTAAAACTTTGTTTGCTGGAGATAAATTAAAAGGAGTTGTGTTTCGGTGAGTGAGGGATTGCACCCAAACGTAGACTATGAACTCAAAACAGAGTGTTTATCAAACCAAGAACTCTCCAAAACAAGGCAGGCAAAAAACTAAATTCTGATTCAGTTATGAGCAAGGCAACACGACTTGGTCAGACTTCTGAGAAACTCAGTTGAGTAAATGTATAAGTAAGTCACTTCTGGTCTAACAGGTCACTCGCACAACAGAATAAAACAGGCTACACCTACACAGGGGAGTATAAATAGTAAAATACTAACTAGACACAGGTGAACTCAACAGACAATCAACACTGGGATAGGCTGGGGGACTAACTGGACACAGGTGGAACACATGGCAAATCACAGGACTGGTTAGACAAGACAGGTAACAGCAACAAGAACAAACAGGAAGCACAGGAATAATACTACAAAATAAGAAGCACCTTGGGGAATCAACAAACTACCAGAATTACAAGACTAATACAGAACATACAGATCTGAAAAACAAGAACAAAACGAAACAAAACACCTAAACCAAACAGGGAACAAGAACAGAAATAGGCCTAAATGTCCAAAAACATATAAACACAGTTAAGGCCCAGGGCTGAGGAGCAGACTGTGTTAGTATGCTGTCTTTGATATGTTATTGTATTAACCCATTACTGTGGCCTTCTAAATCAGTAGTTCTCAAACGTTCTGTGTGCCAAGGACCCCCCAGAAGAGTAGATTTTGTGTAAAAAAATCTAAATGGTTCAAAGAAATGTAAACACTCTCCAAGATGTTTTTAAAATGTAAAAACAATAGCAGATATACAAGCTCACAGTGCTGTGAGCTTGTGTATCTGCTATTTTTGAGAGACACTGTTCTAAACCACCGTTCTAAATCCTAAGAGTTTTCTGAAAAACGTGTTGCTATATATATAGCTAAAATCTCCAGCCAGAATAATAGTGTGCCCCCCCCCCCCCCCCCGCTTAAAACGTATTTTAATATATTAATAAGTTAGATTATTTCACAGCGGTTCTTGCTTGGTTCATGAATGAGTCACATTTTCTGTTTCCGCATTGTACAATTTAATACTAAGAGTCGGCCTGGTATTAATTCCCTGTTTCCTTTGTAATGTAATATTAATGTTTTTTTTTTTTTGTGCCAAACAAAATAACCACCCAATCTGCCGTGTCTCCACCAATAGAGAACGCTGACCAATCATGCGTCTGTGACTCTTTTTAAACCCATTAAGACCTGAGGTTGATTCTCCAAATGTCTTCTAAACAGTTTTCTGAAAAAAAACATATGTTGCTAAATCAGTGGTGCTCAAACTTTTTCATGTCAAGGAGCCCCAACATTATATGTATTTGGCCGTGGACCCCCATCTCAAAATGTTTTGTCCCAGGGATCCCCCAGAAGCAGTCGCGTAACAAGGCAACAGTAGGCCCCGACGCGAGGTAGTCACAGCGGGCCCGCAAATATATGAGTAAAAATTTTACAATTTGCACAAATTAAAAGATTTGCACACATTTTCACGATTTTTCAAAAATAGCAGATCTACAAGCTCATAGCGTGCTACGAGCTTGTATATCTGCTATTTTTGAATAGCCAACCAATGTGCTATATCTATATAGCTAAAATCTAAAATGACACAGTTTTTATGGGTTAAACACTTCCACTTCCCTGTCCGCGGCAGCTTCCGCTGCCGGAAAATGCACTCGCTGTCCCTCCTCTGAGACCCCCTATTGAAGACCCATGCCATAGAGCCTCAGTATACTGACATTGCAGGGAAAAACCCAGTAATGACAAAACATGAACATTTATGATGCTGTAAATGCTATGTTTAGTAGAGGGTGTAGAGGGTAACTGCAATAAAAAAAAAGAAGCCAAACACATTTACCTAAATAAATAAAACTGAAACATGAAAATAACATTTATTGATTGCTGGCTGTCTTCTTCTCATGATATTTTCATTTAATATTCAGAGGGCATTCTCTTTTAACACTATCATCCAAGAGCTTAATGCGTCTTAATTAGGTTCACTAGATTAATAGCATTTCTTTGGCCCACAAATGCAATAATCCAATCATTATCATTTACTCTAAAACATATAATAATCAAAATTATTGGATAATTGGATTTATGATATTCATGTTTGGATTTTTTTAATTTTGAAGTTTAATTGAATTGAATGAACAGAAGCAGCAACAGAACACTCAACACAAAGCAGAACCTCAGTTTGTATTGTGATTGGGCCCCTATGCTCCATAAAGGAGCCTACAGGAAAAAGTCAAAAGTAAGTCAGTATGGTCCAAATCTGTTGCCTGTTTGTAATGGCAAAGAAAAAACAACAACTTAATTTTACATTATTTAAAAATATTGACAATAGCCTCACAGCTATTAGCAATAGCTAACAACGCGTCCTGAGCTTGTAGATCTGCTATTTTCACTACTTTGGTGCCACGCACTTGTATGATTAATTAGGGCATTAATTTACCAAAAAAAAAATTGAAATGGAGGTTTCTGCCCGACAGCAGCGATAAACAGCATTATTTTTTGTTATCCGAGATTTGACACAGTCTATGTATGGACACATTGATGACCCCTGGTTTCTAGTAATTAATTTCCAATGAGAGGCCAATTTTAAAATAAATGGGACCATAATTTACCAAAACGCATATCATGATGATTGAAAGAAGACTTTAAACTAGCGACTGGAAGCATATAGAATTTATGACAATGTTTATTAAGGTAAGAAAATCAAGTCTAAAGTTTGTCAAAAACCCATCTGCTTGCATTAACATAAATTATTTCTGACACCAGCAGGGGTAAAACAGCGAAACTACAGGCCATTCATATGAACTGTCACTTGAACTCATTCATATGAACTGTCTCTTGAACTCATTCATATGAACTGTCTCTTGAACTCATTCATATGAACTGTCACTTGAACTCTCTTCCTATATCGACTCAATTTCAAAGCAGGAAGCTGGGCCCTTGGTGTGGCCCCTCTCAATAGAGATTGGATTTCTCTACTCCGAAGTTGTCAGGGACCAATCAGGGCCCAGTATGCAAATATGGGCAGGGTTTATCACCAGAGGATTTTTTTTAAATTTGCCCCTCAGGTTCCACACAGAGATTCCAGACTAATATCCATGCAGTGATATGCCAGGCTAGAGCGGATGAGTCGGGAGGCGTGGCCGCTGACCCAATCGAGAAGGCAGTCGCTGTGTGGCTCCCCGTCTGAACAGACCTCTAGAATGGTAGAGGCTCTCTAGCGCCCTCCGGCTGTCCTGTGGACACACTCTGATGTCGGTGCTTTTAGCATCAGCAGCTTTCCCCACAGCGAAGTACGGGAAGAGCTTCTCGGAGAAAGTGTGTTTATGGGTGTAGATGTGAGTCATGTCCTCAGAGTCATGGAAGGACACTTGTCCCCCGTCGTAGTCCAGCTGGACTCTGATCTTCTCAGGGTTCCTCTGCACTGAGATGGTGTCTCCACAGCCGTTGTCATACTCTCCTGTGGTGGAAAAAGGTAATCACATTTTTTTTATGCTAGATTACTGAGGCATTACGCTGTCTCTCTGCATACCCAGAGCTTGTAAGTCGCTCTGGATAAAGAGTGTCTGATAAATGTCTACATTGTAAATTGTACATTGTGGTGGGAAAAGTAATCAAATGTTTTACTTGACTAAATGTATCAATAGGCTACTACTAAGTTGAAATACTTAGTATTTCCGATTACCGATATTCAAAATTAACTTGAGTAACAGTACAAAAGTATTGACATCAAAATATACTTAAGTACTAAATGTAAAGTATTCATTATGCAGAGAGTCCCTTTTCACAAGTTGTCCAAATATAAATATTTTGAAAATAGCCGATCTACAAGCTCACAACGCATTGCTTCATGAGACGTTGTGAGCTTGTAGATCGGCTATTTTCGGCATGCAGCTAAGTGTAAGTCAGGCATTATGACGCCATCATGGCCTGCCTAAATACAGTTTTAGTCAACTAAATCTACAGTCGATTTAGTCAACTAAAACTAGACTAAAACAAAAAAAATCTGACTAAAACTAAATTGAGTTTTATTCAAAAGACTATGACTAAAACTACATCAGTAAAAGTCTGTATGAAAATAAAGTAAAATCGCCCACAACTTTATACCTGTAATGTGACAAATAAACCTGGAAGTAAAAAAGTAGACATCCTCCTTCTGTGCAAAGCTAACTGAATATTAATAATATTTCAAACTGAAGTGGATAATGTATGTTTTGTAATAATAATCCAAATCTAGAAAGTAATTATAACCAAACCCAAAGTTTTCAAATCATTGTAGTGGAGTAAAAAGTACTATATTTTTGCCTCTGAGATGTAGAGGAGTAGAAGTAAAAGTAATGACATTTGGAAATACTCCAATAAAGTAAAAAAACAACAACAACAACAACAAGAAAAACTCAAAATTGTATTTAAGTGCAGCACTTGAGTACATATACTTAGTTACTTTGCACCTCTGATCATCATACTCACCATCGCTCAGACTTAAACACCAGATTCCGTACTGCGGCGTGGCGTAGATCTGTCCCTTCCTGTCGACGGACGTTTTAGCGACACCTATAGTCCAGTCAGGATGGTCTCCAACCTGCACCTCCCAGCTGTGTGCTCCTGAACTGAAGCCCTTGGAACCCAGAACGGTGGAAGAGTAGCTGTTCCTCTCCGGGTTGTCAGGAAGCGGCTGCGTTGTGTCCGAACATCTCACGGCGCTCAGGTCTTCAGACAGACACAGGTGGGGGTTCGCTGTGTTCGGGTCCAGGATGACCGGAGTGAACTTCACCACGTCCTTCATCTTCTCCCAGACTCTGAAGCCCAGGTTGCCCTGGTGTTTGGCCACGTCTATCAGCACTCCTGACACAAACGTAGGATTTGAAGATCTACTACACATTTCCCCCGGGGGATAATAATAAAGGTCTTCTAAATCTACTCTGGCGCTGTTCTGAGTGTCTTTATAACTGCAGAGAAACGACACATTGGGTTTCTGTAGCTCTCGTTCTACAGCGGAGATGCTTTCTGACAGAGAGGAGATCTGCTCCTCGATGATCTTCATCTCTCTGATGACGGTCCTCCTATTGTGCTCCCCTTGCTCCCTCAGTGCTTTCAGTCTGTCCTCCTCTTCCTCTCTCAGGAACCGCTGGATCCTTTGAAACTCTGCCCTGATCTGCTTCTCTGTGGCCTCCACCTGCTTCTCCGTGTGGTCCATCACCTGCTTGTAGATCTGTTCCACCTCCTTGAATCTGTTCCTCTTGTCCTGCAGAGCCTGGAGGTCAAGGTTCACATGCTCCTTCAGGTTCTTCACTGCTTGTTCCACAGGGAGCAGCGTGTGACCTTGGTCGTGTGGGAAGTCACAGGTCAGACATACGGTTCTCTGTTCGTCTTCACAGAACAGTTTGGGCTCCTCTGGATGTCTACACCTACACAACAACTGAGATGAGTCAGTCATCTGGACATTAATATAAGAGTCAGCCGGTTGCTTCAGAGGGAAATGGATTCCTAGATCCTTGGATGAGGATCTTCTCTTACACATGGGACAGTTCTTGGTTTTATTTTCTTTCCAGAATTCTCCCAGGCACTTAAAGCAGAATCTGTGGTCACAGCTAAGAGTCACTGGATCTTGGAATGTATCGGAACACGAACACACGAAGCATTCAGGATACGTTTTCTCTGCCATTTTCCTTCAGTCAGTTTTAAAAGTATCTTTAAATGACAAGACTCACCGATTCACCAACAACTTCGACCCAGTGAGCAGCGAGTCTCCAGCAGTTCTGTACAGAACTCTTAAAGTTCAGCTTTTGTTCCCAGGAGTAGACGTATAATTCTCTGCACCGTTTGCTTCAGTATAAAAAAGGTATCCGTCAGATTAAAGCGTTCATAAATATTCCTTCACCGTTCTCGTCAGATTAAAGCGTTCATAAATATTCCTTCACCGTTCTCTGAACCTGTCTTGTTATCTTACCACTCAGTTGCACAATGATAAGATAATATTTAATCTGAGTCATATGTTCACTAGTTAATCATTAAATCAAAGCATGTCACTGTAATTATAGTAGCTACCTCATAGAAGCATGCTATTGTATTCTGGTTCTCATATATTCATTTTATTTATGTACATTATAGTTGTATTCATTTTTGTTACCAGTTATGAAATAACTGCTTTCCATTAAATAAGAGCAGAAACATTAATCAAAGATATAAATAGTTATGACACCTGGCATAATCTTTAAGAGTAAAGTTCAAAGTGTTCCACATAGCTATAAAGACATTAAAGGAGCACTTCACCCATTTTCAACCTTATCTTCATATAATTGGTCCTCACTAATACTCATGATTAGATGACACCAGTTTCGTCAACTCACTCTGTTGGAGGGCTGTGGACAGTTCAGAAAGTGACATCATTGATAGGCAGGTTTGGCCATTTCAAACAAGATTTCATTTTTTGTGTATTAATACGAGAACAATGGCTTCTATTATAGCTTGCTAATTTTCCACGAATAGAAAGCCTGCAGTTTTTATGAGCTTGGTTTCCCCACCGATGATGTCACTGGTAGGCAGGTTTCTGAACTGCCCACAGCCCTCCTCTGAGACAGAGAGTGAGCTGACAGAAATGGTGTCAGATTATAATGGGCATTAGTGAGGGAAACATTTTATGAAGATTGCTTGAAAATGGGTGACGTGCCCAGACCCATTAAAGTTGCTGTACTCTGCCCTCTACGCTGAGCCACGACAGCCGCGTATATAAAATCTACGACGGTGCTCTGCCAAGACCCGCCCTTAGAAACGGCCCGCCTGCCTCTGATTGGCCTCTTTCAGCCTGTACACACACACACACACACATGCACAAACACACGCACAAACACACGCACGCACGCACGCACGCACGCACGCACACGCACACACACACACACACACACACACACAGCACTGTTTTTTCACGCCACACCACGGTTTGATTTGCTTCTGTGTGTGAATGTGAACAAACGAGGCGATGACTTTAGAAACTTGTGGAAAAATGTGGGGTTTGGAAAAATTTGGGGTTTCTGAAATCATGCGAGCCCAGCATATTTAGCGTACTGTTGACTTTGAACTTAATCTGTGTCACAAGGATTCGTAAATGATATTTAATCTAGTCATATGACAATAGTTATGACACCGGGAATAATCTTTAAGAGTAAAGTTCAAAGTGTTCCACACAGCTATAAAGACATTAAAGGAGCACCTCACTCATTTTCAACCTTATCTTGATATAATTGGTCCTCACTAATGCTCATGATTAGATGACACCATTTTTTGTCTACTCACTCTGTTGGAGGGCTGTGGATAGTTCAGAAACCCGCCTACCAGTGACATCATCAGTAGGCAGGTTTGGCCCTTTCAAACAAGATTTCAATATTTATTAGATTTATTTGTTTTTTTATAGCGAGATCAATGGCTTCTAATAGCTTGCTAACTTTCCACAAATAGAAAGCCTTCCGTTTTTATTAGCTTGGTTTCCCCAACGATGATGTCACTGGTAGGCAGGTTTCTGAACTGTATAAAGTTAATTTTTAATTTTATACATTTTATTTATAAAATATAAATCCACATGTTAAAACTGCATCTGTTACAAGGTGCAGTAACTGCATAACTGCAAAAACTGTTTGCAATTTTTTTTTTTTAAACTGCAGTTTTTCTGCAAAACTGCATCTGTTACCACCTTGCCTTGTAGCACTGTAAGTAGTGATGTAGTTATTATCTCACCTGCTTTCAAGGAACTGAATTTGGTCAGTGTTGAAGACCAGGCCAAGCATCTTATTCTGAAAGGAATAGTGCAAGGTCATGGCAAATTAAAAGAGAAGCCTTTTTGCATTAATGAAGGTTTTGAAACATTTATAAATAAAGATAATAATACCTTGATCTCCAGCTGAGATTCAAGTTCGGTGATCCGTCTGTCTCTTTCTTCAGCTATGTCCTGTACAGGTTCTTCGTGTACAGGTTCTTCGTCTCGTTCTGCATCGGGAAAGTGGACAGTGGCAGTGACAACCTCAGCATGGCTCTGATGGAAGGTGTCTGGTGCATCTAAGTTTCATGTGTAGTCCTTTGACAGAAAGTGACTGAATAATTTACTTTTGTGGCAACATCTTCATAATACATACATTTTAATTAATATTTTTAAGGTTTCAATGTCAAAAGTAGGGGAATAGGTTACATTTTCCCAAATCTAACACATAGCTGCATGTTTGGGGAAATTGTGCTCAGTAATGTGACTCGTGTTCAAAGGGCTGAAAATGCAACACTAAAGGCATGATCCTTTTAATTATCATGTATGATACATATTTTTGTTCATGTTTGTTGTGTTCATGTACACGTAATTAAAAAGGGTTAGGGTTAGCATGACTGCATCCCATGTCTCTTTACCAGTTGATTTCTTGGTGTAATTGTGATCCAGGGGTGTTCTGCAAGGGCTCCCAGTCATGCATATGGCCTCAGTCATGCAGGGATCGCTCATTTGATCATTGACTGCAGTAGGGAGAAAACAAACTTTTAAAACTGTGTGTTTGAAAAGTGATCCTTAATGTGTGTTCTTTTGTTTCCTTGATTATGTTCATGATATAACACTTGATTAAAAATGTTATGTTCTTGTGTTCTGGATGATATCATCCTATGTGTGTTTACCTGTTGATTGCCTGCTGTGATCCATCCCATTTCCCTGGGGGGTTGTATTACTATTACTCATGCAGGGGTTCTCTGTCACACTGGAGCTCTCAGTCACCCTGGGGGTCTCAGTCACCCTGGGGGTCTCAGTCGCACTGGGGGTCCCCGTCGCACTGGGGGTCCCCGTCGCACTGGGGGTCCCTGTCACACTGGGTGCCAATGTCATACTGAGCCTGTTGTACTGAGGGTCTCGGTCATGCAGAGCTTGCTCGTTCTGTCAGGGACTGCATTAGGCAGAAGACCCCCATTGGGATTGAACTGGGCAATTGAGAAGTGATCCTAGTTTTGAAAAGAAAAGAAGAACTTTTTCAATTATTGACACTGAAATAGCATTGTATGTGTTTTTACAGTGTCCTACCTGACACAGCCTTGCCCACTCTGTAGGTATCCAAGGTTTGAACCCATCTGACCCAGCTCTTTTTATGGCTTTTGCCCATTGGTTGCTCCTCACAAGGTCCTTGGGAAATCTAAAAAAATTCTTCGTGTGTGGGCCAGGCCCTGCCCTCCTGGACTTGCACTGTGGTGCTGCACAGCTAACCATTTTAACTGTTGTGAAATGACCCGTTGAATAAGACAGAAATATGGCCGGCAAGGAACTTAACATTTTATCCATGAAGAAATACTTGTATTGATTTGATCATACTTCATAATTGTCATTTATCTTTCCTCTGTCCATTCCTTATCCAAATGACCAATGTTCAGTGATGGAAAGTAACTAATTACATTTACTCAAGTACTGTACCTAGGTACAATTTGGAAGTACCTTTACTTATGTTCTCAATCCTTTATACTCCACTACATCGCAGAGGAAAATATTGTACTTTCTACTCAACATTATTTGAACATTTTAGGTACAAGTTACTTTGTAGTTTTAGATCAGTGGTTTTCAACCTTTTTCATGCCAAGGACCGCTAAATTGATATACATTTGGCCGTGGACCCCCATCTGAAAATGTTTTGTGCCAAGGACCCCCAGAAGAGAAGATTTGTGTAAAGAAAATCCAAAATTCTACAAAATTTAAGGTGTGAAAAAGACTTTTCGAAAATGTTCAGAAATAGCAGATCTACAAGTTTGCGGCACGGCACGAAGTGACTCGCTGTGAGCTTGTATATCCGCTATTTTTGAATAGCCAACGTATACAATATGGATAAAGGGGTGAAAATGTATTAACACATTTTGCTGGGGTCCCCTGGAACCCCCTCAAGGACCACTGGTTGAGAACCACTGATTTAGACGATTACAAAACATACATTGAAGGTACAGTAAGTGATTTTCTTTGGTTAAAATAAGTGTTAAATAGCTCTATATTCTGATAATAATAATAATTGCTATAGAGTCTCTTCAGCTCATAAGTACAACAATGCATTAATACTAATTTGAGCCAATCAGGACAACTCGTAAGGATATACAAGACAAATTGGAAGTGATGACACAAAGAAATTGGATGTAACTAACGCTACACTACTGTACTCTCTCCTGATTGGCTGAAATTCGCATCCCAACTGGAAATATATATTTTCTTTATTAAAGACCTGGAGAGACATGCAGGGAGACCCCTGTTACTGAACAAATACTATAGCAATGATTACTATCAGAATATAGAGCTTTTAACTTAACACAACTTTTTTTTTAAACTAAAACGTATCACATACCCTACCTTTAACCAAGTAGTAAGCCCTATTTATACTTAATATATTAAGACATTGGTGAGCTTGTAGATCTGCTATGTTTGAAAGATATTGATATCAAAAAAGTGTGAAAATGGGACTTTATGCATGATACTGTAAGTAGGCCTATTGACTTTTGGTGCTGTAAGTATTTTAATGCCAGCATTTATTTTATTACAATACATTTTGAATACAGGACCTTTACTTGTAGCACAGTATTTCTACATTGTGGTATTGCTAGTAAAACATAGGTAGACATTGGAGTACTTCTAATTCTTCCACCACTGCGAATGTCGAACCCTTCTATGTGTAGGCTACTGTAAGTGGACATATGATAGATTGAATATCGAGATGAATATCCCAGCAAAACATAAACAAGATGTAGGCTACTGTAGCATATATTAAGCTGGAACAAGGCAAGTGTATCATTGCTGTCGGACAGAACCCTCCTGTCTTTTTTCCTCTTTTTTTTAAATGAATGCCGTTTTGGACACAACGTTTTCACCCAACAGCAACGATATATAGACTAATATAGTACAATATAATAGACATATTGTAATGTTTTAGAACCCCGCGCTGGGATCGAACCAGCTGGACAACCCCACACTCGTAATTCGCTGCGCCAATTAGGCTAAATGAAGCTTGGTGCAGCTGCACTGCACAGCTTGGTGAATATGATACAATTATAACATATTATATTATATGAAACAATATAATATATTATATGAGATAATAGGTCTACTATTCTTATTGAGCACAACATCCTCCCTGCTTATGAGCAATAGGTGTGGAAAGCCCATCTTGGTATTAAATCTCAATTATAAACTAAACATAACGTCTTCATAATGTCGAGAGTAAATTATTTTGCAAAATTAAAAGTCAGTGGTGTTGGATGAAGTACTCCGATTATTTGTTTTACTCAAGTAGAAGTTGCCTAGCAGTATCACAATGTAATATGCTCGTACAAGTTCAAGGCCTGTTTTCAGAATTTTACACAAGTATTGCCATATACTTACAGTAGCCTACCAAAGTAAAAGTATTCACATTTTTCAAAATTGTCTAACGTTTTTGAAAACAGCAGATATCCAAAATAGGGCTTTAGTGGTTATTGTACCACTTGTACGTTTTTAGAATAATACGCAAATTAACTGTAGCCAAGTAGGCTATAAGCTGTTCAAATAATTATAACAATTAAGACAGTAGGTTTAAGTAGTAGTAATAGTAGCCTAGTAATAATAAGTAATTATTATAATGAAAGTACAATATTTGCATGTGAAATGTAGTGGTAATATAAAACGATTTAAGTGTCAAGTCCCTCACAATAGTAGGCATACAGTATTTTTTTATTTTTAATATTACAAAATAATTAATTGACTTTAATAAATGTGCTTATAGTTGCCACTGCAGGTCAGTCCTTTAAATTAATTTCATAATATTTATTTACAAACATTTCCATAACACAATTACCAATAGGACAACTTACTTTGTTGCTTGTTCAACTCCTACTGAAGATGGATTAGCTTTCATCAGGTGTTGACTGATTGATTGGCAGACAACTGTCAATCAGTGCCTGTAAATCAGTCCATCAACACCTGAGAGTTTATGGCTGCCCAGTGAGAATTTTACTCTCTCTGCTCTTTGGATACATAAATAAAATTATGTAGAGTGTACATGAAAAAACAAGACAGCAGAATTTTTTTTTGATATGTTTTCTTTTATTTTCCTGAAGCGATTATTTTACAATGGTCTCAATCATTCAGAAATAATGTTTGTTCATGAGCTGCTCCAGCCGGCTCCATCCACTGCAACGTATTTCAGCGAACTTCCGGTGCGAGTTTTGCCACCCGTCATATATCTAGAGAACGGACGGAAGTATGTCCTTTCCTTTCTAAATCTTCCTTGGCTAAATGCGGAAGTAGAGAGCCTCCTCGGCTCCTCCACTCGACTCCACTCGCCTCCTCCATGAAACAACTGAATAATTGGACCCTGAGCACATCCGGTTTGGAGTCGGAGTGACCGAGTGGGAGTGAGCGAGTGGCCGAGATTTTCGGGAATGGAATCTGGCTCTAGATGCAGATGATGATCTGCCCAAAAGTGTTTTGGCAGACACTGAGCGATGCACCTGGGTGACAACAAGATGACTGTATCGGCCACATTGATTTTCTTTTTTGAATAAAAATACTAAATACACACATCTTTTAAGTGTAGAATATAAACTTAAATTTTGAGCAAACCTGCTGTTTCTCATTTTTGATAGTTTTGAGATATTTCAGTTGTTAAAGATGAAGATTTAGTTTGTTTTGAGGCTTTTTGTTTTAGTTTTGTACTGCATTACATTACTGCAGATGTCAACCAAGAGCTGGAGTGAACCATGTTTTATACATAATAAAGTTGTGCAAGGTTACTAATGTGAGTGTCTTCTTTGGCAAGATCTGCAACATTGAAGAGATCATTTCATCAACAGAGAGATGGTCTGTCAGGTTGTGTGTACATGAGTGTAACCACTTTATATCTGGCATCCCAATTTGGGGCATGTCATTATAGAATATAGTAAAAGTAATCTCATCTACATCAAAATATTCTTAAAGTGCCAAAAGTAAAAGTACTCATTATGCAGAATATCCCGTTTCACAAGGTATCATTATGTATCAAATGTATAAAAATCTTTTGAAAATAGCAGATCTACAAGCTCAGGACACACGTTGAATTGCGTCAATTCTACAAAGTAAATACAAAGTACTACTAATAAATAATTGTAGTGGAGTAAAAGTACAATATTTGCCTCTGCGATGTAGTGGTACAAATAGCCTAAAAGTATTGAAAATTGTGAAATACAAAATGGTACTTCAGTACAGTATTTGAGTAAATGTAATTCAATGCACAGTAGTACAAGGCCAGGTCCAAACATTACCACAAGTATCTATCTACTAGGATTGACCTACTCTCTATTGTATGAACACTTTACAGATGAAAGGTAATCAAATTATCCACTGAGCTGTGTAAATTACTTCATGATAAATAACTATTAAACTAACCAAACATTCTTATGGTGTCCGTTCAGACTCCTTGTCAACATAGTCAAGTTAAGACTCAAGAGTATTTTCATCAACAAGTGAAAATTCTATCTATCCATCTATCTATGCGCGTGCGCGCACACACACATCTTTATGGCTCATTTAACATCGAGGGGCCCACTCTTATGTGCCCACTTGTATCCTGTGAATCTCCTTAATATGGAGAACACAACCTTATACCAGTGCAAATCGTTAATTCCACATGTTTGATAACAGGAGGATGCAATTAAGCCAACAGAGAAACAATGAGGACGACCATCAATGTATACTCCATATTCAGCCTATAGTCTAATTTAAGGCAATTATCACCGAGTCAACTGGAACTGTCTTTATTTGTTGTCAATTAATACCTTTATTAATACCTTTATTAATTCCCTTAATAATGACCCTGTGGTTTAGGTCAACAGTGATGCGTTCGTTGCACAAGCGCTTGTCCAAAAAAAGGGAACAGATCTACAAGCTCACAACGCGTGGCGATGCCACGCGTTGTGAGCTTGTGGATCTGTTCTTTTTTTGACCAGTGTCATCTATTATGCTTCCTATGGTGCTTCCCTGTCATCTATGGTGCTTCCTATGGTGCTTCCCTGTCATCTATGGTGCTTCCTATGGTGCATCCCTGTCATCTATGGTGCTTCCTCTGGTGCATCCCTGTCATCTATGGTGCTTCCTATGGTGCTTCCCTGTCATCTGGCTCGTTTTGCACCAGTTCGGCAAAAGCTAAGGTATGGCAAGGTCATATGACAGCATTAATATCAAAGGCCAAGAATCACTCATCGGTTAATAGTATGCCAAACAAAGGCTACATTGTAACACATCAATCTGCGCAAATAACTTGAGACAACATAAGCCTTTTCAACGTATTTATGATTCTGACGGAATCATAAATACGTCTACGAGAGTTGTATTTTACAGCTAATACAGCCCAGTAGTTCTCAACCTTTTCAGGCCAGGAATAATCATATTTGAACTGGGGACCCCCACCCTGACAAGCACTTGGAATTATAGGAGTTGAGGCATTATATTTAGTTTGACTCGGTTCCACAGATAAATATTGTGAAAATAGCCGATCTACAAGCTCACAACGACTTGCGTTGCAAAGCGTTGTGAGCTTGTAGATCCGCTAAATTTCAAAGGTTAGCCTCTTTCGTATATTATTTGACAATTTGGCTAATGTTTGACCAGTTTTTATAGTTGATTACTTTGATGCAGTAATGGTCTTTCTACAACTTCACTCCCCCCCCCCCCTTTTTTTTTAGGTATTAAAAAGGCAAATTGACACTTTACTGTCATCTGGGCCCCCCCCCCCCCCCAAATCACCTGGGGGTCCCAACCTACAGGTTAAGAACCACTGATATATGGGCTACTGAGAGAAATACATTAATTTGGCACATGCTGTGGAAAAACCTGTTGACGCCGGTTGTCACATGAGAGGAAATCAGATGTTGAGTCGCAGAAAGCCCAGGTTATCAACATTGTGCTGTCTTGTATGTTAAATGTGTTGTGTACCTTTAAGACAGGAGCCCTAGTTGAACTACTTTAGTTGATATAATACTAGCCTCTGTCCCAGCCTCACTCATCTGCGAAGAGAAGCGATATAATACAGGTTCTTGTGAGCAGTGGTGGATAGTAACTACAGTAAGTACATTTACAAGTACTGTACAATTTTGAGGTATTTCCAATTGTCTATACTTTTACTTCTACTCCACTACATCTCAGAGGCAAATATTGTACTTTTACTCCACTACAATTATTTGAACACTTTAGTTACTAGTTTACTGTGCAGACATAAATTATTATATTATAAAACATGCATTAACCACTTAAGCCCGATTAAACCACTTAAGCCAGGAAATACAAGCTCTACAAGCTCACAATGCATCGCATTGCAACGCTTTGTGAGCTTGTAGATCTGCTATTTTCAAACATTTTAGTACTTTTACTTTTGGTACTTTAAGTACATTTTGATAGCAGTACTTTTGTACTTTTACTCAAGTACATTTTGAATTCCAGACTTTTACTTGCAACAGAGTACTTCCACATTGCAGTATTGATACTTTTACTTAAGTAAAACATTTGAGTACTTTTTCCACCACTGCCTGCCTAGTTGAGCTAATTTGGTTGATATAATACAGGTGTGTGAGTAGGGTGTTGGCAGGTGGTGTTAATCAGTTCAGTTACTCAGTTCTCTCTTGGAAGCAGCAGACACACAGTACACTGTCCCTGTAAACGTTTGGTTACCTGTTTCAGTTCAGCCTTGACGGAAGCATCGTTGGTATGATATGTTTATGTTCAATGTTATTTCTGATATTTTGTGTGACACAAATGGATATTGCATTTTCTGGATTTCATTACGTTTGCAACTATTGTATAATGAAGGAAACCATACCTACCTGTAACCTGCTAAAATGCACCTATCGTACCTACGTACAGTATGTATTTACCTGAATGTGTTATTGTATGCAAGCTAAATTAGTGTATTATTTGATTTGTGCAAGCTTTACAGTAGTATGTTTATTGTATCATACATGTGCATATTGCTTTCTTTACAGTTTTACCCTACCTTGGATATCACTTTAAACAAGTAAAGACGTCTGTGCAGGGCGCATAGGAGTGACAGAATAAACATGGCGCCCAGTTTGAAAACTAAGGAGAAGCAGCATAAAGAAGACAATGTCGTCAAGCTTGTAACACGTGGGAAGGTTTCAGGACAGTTTTCTCAACACCTGTCTCCTCTTGTGCACATCCCGTTGAAAGACATCATCAGTGAAGAGCTTCTGATAGCAGGACACATTTTTCTGGGCTTCATCAAAAGTGGCCGATACATCCTGTCCTACACCAAAGTTGATGAGCCGATGGAAGAATCAGAGTCAGATTCAGAAGCGCCGTTGTCGGGCTACAACTACACTCTGTTTTGGTGGGAGTTTAACCTGCACAGTAAACTCAAACTGGTCCAACAGGTGAAACTCTTTGCAGATGTTGAAGAACACGACCTGCTGAGTCTCCATGTGTGTGAGTGGCCCAACAACGACTCCAACATTGCCATATTTGGCTTCGATGCACAGAGCACCAGCACAGATCAGCTCATGATTAGCCTGCAGAATAATCATGCCTGGTGCTACTGGTTCGTCACCATTGCTCCCAACCCTCCGTCCAAACCCTGCTCTAACTGCTCAGCCACGACCACACCCACATGTAGTGGTGGTAAATGCCTGGAACACGGCTACGCGCTCCACGGCGAGTGTGAAGTGGACTGTCCCTTCCCCTTCCAGCCAGCCTTACAGCTGAAAAAGGACACGGTTATCCTGTTGAAAGAACGCAGAATGTTGGTGGCCTGTGCCATCTACCTGTGTCCAGCAGGTGAGCAGAGCCAGTCATTTCAGATGCTCTACGCCAAGAGAGCAGCTCCTCCATCAGGTCAACCCTCTTCTTCTGCGTCCATGCTACCTCGGGGATCTGCTGAAGGCACACATCCATCCAACGGGTCCACTGCCTCGTCCTCCTCATCCTCACCAACCCTGCCCTCGTCCTCTTCTCAAGAGGCAGATCTCTACATCGACTATAAACGCCTCCACTATCACCTCCCACAGCCAGGGGCAGAGGGAGAGAATGTTAGACATTGTTTTTTACGCCCTACAGATCTGAAGGGCAGGAACCAGAAGTTGGTCACCGGTGGTCCGCAAGATGAACAGAGCTTGTGTGTGGAGGAGATGGCGCTGGATATTGGTCCTCTTCTCTTAGTGTTGCTCCATGGTGATGCCGTCTGGGACCCTCGCAGTTGGACCTCTGAGTCTGACTTTGTCATACTGGAGATGTGTCCAGAGACCGACAAAGTTTTGATCGGCATTGGCCTGTTTTGGAAAGGTGAGGAGCGCAACATGCAGGTCAGCTGGGACCTCAGCACAGGGCTGTGCAGTGTCATTGGGGTCAGTGACCTCACAAAAGACGTCCCTTACGAGCATCGTCACTATGGTCGCACTGTGAAGTCTCACAGGAAGTCCTGTGCGGACACAGTGATGGAGTGTTCTCTTCCAGAGAGCAGCTCCCACCACGTCAACGTCATAGATGCAGATGATGATCTTCCCAAAAGTGTGTTGGCAGACACTGAGCGATGCACCTGGGTGACAACAAGATGACTGTATCGGCCACATTGATTTTCTTTTTTGAATAGAAATACTAAATACCCACATCTTTTAAGTGTAGAACGTAAACTTCATTTTTAAGCAAACCTGCTGTTTCTCATTTTGATACACTTGAGTTTTGAGATATTTCAGTTGTTATAGATGAAGATTTCGTTTATTTTGAGGCATTTTGTTTCAGTTTTGTACTGCATTACATTACTGCAGATGTCAACCAAGAGCTGGAGTGAACCATGTTTTATACATAATAAAGTTGTGCAGAGTTATGTGAGTGTCTTCTTTGGCAAGATCTGCAACTCTAGTCATTGAAGAGATCATTTCATCAACAGAGAGATGGTCTGTCAGGTTGTGTGTACATGCATGTAACCACTTTATATCTGGCATCCCAATTTGGGGCATGTCATTATAGAATATAGTAAAAATATCTACTTCATCTACTTCAAAATACACCTAAAGTGCCAAAAGTAAAAGTACTCATTATGCAGAATATCCCGTTTCACAAGGTATCATTATGTATCAAATGTATAAAAATCTTTTGAAAATTGCAGATCTACAAGCTCAGGACGCTCGTTGAATTGCGTCGATTCTACAAAGTAACTACAAAGTACTACTAACAAATAATTGTGGTGGAGTAAAAGTACAATATTTGCCTTTGAGATGTAGTGGTGCAAGTAGCCTAAAAGTATTGAAAATTGTAAAATACAAAAACACACATCAAAATGGTACTTCAGTACAGTAGTTGAGTAAATGTAATTAGTTACTTTCCACCACTGATAGTGGGGGACCCTTTTTTGCTCTTCAAGTTTACTGCCACAATAAAACTGATTTAATTCACATTTGTTTAATCAGTCAACGTTCATAACACATACAAATGATAATCACTGTCAGGTCATGGGCTACTCATAGCAGCTATTTGAGTGATTATTGTCTAAATAAGATAAATACATTACAAATATTACATTTTCATATAGAATAAGAATTTAAATAATTAAAAAAGTCTTAAATTATTTTAATTGTTCTATACAAACATTGTGATGTTCATGTAAATTGAACAATTGTAAATGATTCAATATGCTATAAATTACTCTATAATTATTTGAATACATTAATTCAATGCACAGTGAAGTGGTACAAGGCAAGGTCCAAACATTACCACAAGATGGCAGTATCTATCTACTAGGATTGACCTACTCTCTATTGTATGAACAAAGATGAAAGGTAATCAAATGATCCACTGAGCTGTGTAAATTACTTCATGATAAATAACTATTAAACTAACCAAACATTCTTATGGTGTCTATTCAGACTCCTTGTCAACATAGTCAAGTCAAGACTCAAGAGTATTTTCATCAACAAGTGAAAATTCTATTTATCCATCTATGCGCGCGCGCGCGCACACACACACACACACACAACTTTATGGCACATTTTACATCGAGGGGCCCACTCTTATGTGCCCACTTGTATCCTGTGAATCTCCTTATTATGGAGAACACAACCTTATACCTTTGCAAATCGTTAATTCCACATGTTTGATAACAGGAGGATGCAATCAAGCCAACAGAGAAACAATGAGGACGACCATCAATGTATACTCCATATTCAGCCTATAGTCTAATTTAAGGCAATTAACACCAAGTCAACTGGAACTGTCTTTATTTTTTCTCTATGAATACCTTTATTAATACCTTTATTAATTCCCTTAATGACCCTGTGGTTTAGGTCAACAGTGATGCGTTCGTTGCACAAGCGCTTGTCCAAAAAAAGAGAACAGATCTACAAGTTGTGAGCTTGTGGATCTGTTCTTTTTTTGACCAGTGTCCTCTCTATTATGCTTCCTATGTTGCTTCCCTGTCATCTATGGTGCTTCCTATGGTGCTTCCCTGTCATATATGGTACTTCCTATGGTGCTGCCCTGTCATATATGGTACTTCTGTCATCTACTGTATTATATTTCCTATGTTGTTTCCCTGACATATAAGGTGCTTCCTATGGTGCTTCCCTGTCATCTATGGTACTTCTGTCATCTATTATGCTTCCTATGTTGTTTCCCTGTCATATAAGGTGCTTCCTATGTTGCTTCCCTGTCATCTATGGTGCTTCCTATGTTGCTTCCCTGTCATCTATGGCGCTTCCTATGTCGCTTCCCTGTCATCTATGGTGCTTCCTATGTTGCTTCCCTGTCATCTATGGTGCTTCCTATGATGCTTCCTTGTCATCTATGGTGCTTCCTACTGTATGTTGCTTCCCTGTCATCTATGGTGCTTCCTATGGTGCTTCCCTGTCATCTATGGTGCTTCCTATGGTGCTTCCCTGTCATCTGGCTCGTTTTGCATCAGTTCGGCAAAAGCTAAGGTATGGCAAGGTCATATGACAGCATTAATATCAAAGGCCAAGAATCACTCATAGGTTAATAGTATGCCAAACAAAGGCTATGAAGTATCCCTTCAAACATAAGTTCCATATAATTAATCATATTCCATACTGAGATACAGAATTAGGTGGATTTCAGCTTGCAGTCAGTGGAAAATTACCCAGGATTGGAGCATAATGCAGTTACATAGCAAACCCCCTAGATTTGAATACCAGATGCCTGTCTCTGCTATTGATGTGTTGATCAGTCAACCCTTTAAGATCCTGGTCTTTGTCCTGGAGCTGGAGCTCCCGGCTTTAAGTGTGAACCCAAAACAAGTCTTTGAGCCAAGCCTTTTGTTACCAAGCGGTTGATTACAATACTATTGTCCTTATGCAAGGGAGATGGCTGAGGTGAATGCATCTGGTCTATCTCTCTCTCTCCAGAAGATCTCTGTCCCTAGAAAGTCATGCAGACTCAAATTGAATTCCTGTAATTGTTCTGATTTCACAATGAATGCTTATTTTGTAGTAAATACACAAGAATGAACCTTGGTGAAATGTGGTTGGAGAAGAAACCAGCTAATTGTACGTAACTTTTCTTCTTGAATCTAAGGAATAATGTCAGGCTATTTAATCATCTCATTTTGTCTAAATCACTCATACAAGGTGGAATACATATATGTGTGGTCTTATATTGAAGCTAATAAGATGTTAAACAATGATTTTATTATATGAGGTTGTGCAAAAGTGAAGTTTGATAATTGGACATAGTACAAGTTGGTACATTGTAAACACATGCAAACGTATTTCAACAGAGTGTGGGCGGGGCTCGGCCACGACCCCTAGTACTCATGTATTTGATGTGATAGGCCTAGGGGGCTGGGTTTTAAACCACCTAGCTCCTCCTTTTGTTGACAGAAAGTATACAGTATAAAATGACATGCTTGTATGTGATGCGGAGCGCTGCTAATCAGACCTTAACCTGGCAGTTTGCCTGTTGGGTGGAAATAAAACTATGTCTGACTTCAAATCCTTGGACTGGAACTTCCCTTCTTGAACCTTTCTCCAGAAAACTGATACAGCGATCCGAAATATACTTCAGCTACCCCAAATTATTCACATCGGCCTCATGGTGGCGCTTACAACAGCCCTTTTGGCTAATAACTCTTGAACAGTAGCTTGTACAATAAAAATATTTTCTAATATATAGGCGATATATAGCCGATCTACAAGCTCACAACGCCTTGCGTTGCAAAGCGTTGTGAGCTTGTAGATCTGCTAAATTTCAAAGGTTAGCCTCTTTCGTATATTATTTGACAATTTGGCTAATGTTTGACCAGTTATTATAGTTGATTACTTTGATGCAGTAATAGTCTTTTACAACTTCACTCCCCCCCCCCCTTTTTTTTTAGGTATTAAAAAGGTAAATTGACACTTTACTGTCATCTGGGGACCCCCCCCAAAAAAAAAAATCACCTGGGGGTCCCAACCTACAGGTTGAGAACCACTGATATGGGCTACTGAGAGAAATACATAAATTTGGCACATGCTGTGGAAAAACCTGTTGACGCCGGTTGTCACATGAGAGGAAATCAGATGCTGAGTCGCAGAAAGCCCAGGTTATCAACATTGTGCTGTCTTGTATGTTAAATCTGTTGTGTACCTTTAAGACAGGAGCCCTAGTTGAACCAATTTAGTTGATATAATACTAGCCTCGGTCCCAGCCTCACTCATCTGCGAAGAGAAGCGATATAATACAGGTTCTTGTGAGCAGTGGTGGAAAGTAACTACAGTAAGTACATTTACAAGTACTGTACCATTTTGAGGTATTTCCAATTGTCTATACTTTTACTTCTACTCCACTACATCTCAGAGGCAAATATCGTACTTTTACTCCACTACAATTATTTGAACACTTTAGGTACTAGTTTACTTTGCAGATATAGATTATTATATTATAAAACATGCATTAACCACTTAAGCCCGATTAAACCACTTAAGCCAGAAAATACAAGCTCTACAAGCTCACAATGCATCGCATTGCAACGCTTTGTGAGCTTGTAGATCTGCTATTTTCAAACATTTTAGTACTTTTACTTTTGGTACTTTAAGTACATTTTGATACCAGTACTTTTGTACTTTTACTCAAGTACATTTTGAATTCCGGACTTTTACTTGCAACAGAGTACTTCCACATTGCAGTATTGATAGTTTTACTTAAGTAAAACATTTGAGTACTTTTTCCACCACTGCCTGCCTAGTTGAGCTAATTTGGTTGATATAATACAGGTGTGTGAGTAGGGTGCAGGCAGGTGGTGTTAATCAGTTCAGTTAGGCACAGTGTTGCCAACTTAGCGATTTTAAGAGCTAAGTTGGCAGCTAAGTTGGCAACAAGAATCAGCGTTATCTAGTATGAGAGTGACGACACTAGCATAGACTACCATTGTAAGAATGGAATGCGGAAATGCTCTGTCTATCTCAATGAGGAAGTTCCAATGTTTGGAACTACAACACATAGCAACCCGCTTTGTGTGACGCAACTCTCTCTCTCTCTATGGCTCTGGGTATAATAATAAACTTTATTTGTATAGCACCTTTCATGACATGAAATGCAGCTCAAAGTAGTTTACAGAGCAAGAATACAATTACAATTACAACTAATTTAACAATAAAGCAAAAAAGAAAAGCAAAAGCATAAAACAACATTACAATAATAGCAAAGGGCAGTGAATCAGGCAAAACCAGCTGTGATCTGTTGTGTTGCAGAAAGACCACATTAACACAATGGCGCCCAGTTTGAAATCAAAGAAGAAAGATCAATTGAAGAAAAACAGTCTCCATTCAGAGAGTGTTGAACCAGTGGGAAGCTCTACAAGCCTACTTTGTCAACCATGAAGAGGTAGAGAAGATCCGTGAACTGGCAGATCATCTCCGTAACACAGAGATGAAGGCATATTTCATGTTCCTCATCAGCGTCACTCTCAAACCGTTGGCTCAATTCAACACCGCCTTTCAGGTAGATACTGAGTGGCTGAGTTAAAGGGAAAGACCACTCATTTTCGACATTGAACTATGTCTTTAATACACCTTAGAGCTGTTGTGTGGAAATAAGAAAAAAGTCCCCCCCCCTTCTATGTTGCCTAGAACTGGATAATTGATTGAGGTTATGTGATCAGTGACATATGCAAGAAATAAGTAAGTAAATAAATATATTTGATATATATATATATATATATATATGATTCCCACACTTGTTATTTAGGAGGACATCTCTGATGGTTAAACCAAAGAATAGGACCCGCACACCGTCTGAATCTTGCAAAAAAGAAAGTAGCTCTTTATTCGACGTTTCGGTCGTTAGACCTTCATCAGGACAGACACATTGTCTGTTTTGTGCATTTTTTACTTACGCACCTGTCGCCAACCCTTGAGGTATGCATCGGCCTCCTTCACCACACTTGTAATTAAAAATTCCTTCTATTTACCCACAGTCAGAGGGAGTGATGATTGGTGAGGGAATTGTTGTCCTTATTAGGGCATCTAAATTTTGCTATGCTGATAATTCCCCAGGGGGCGATCTTTCATTGCGAGACTTCTCAACCTCTCTAAATCTGTTAAATCACTCAATGATCAAGTGTATTTAGACGGAGGATATGTCAATAATGAATGGTTTGCTGGTGTATGGTCAAAATAATAATGACTTGCTCTGCCAAAAAACGAGCTATCCACAGCGTTTACGCCGTAGTGGTGGCATCCATTCTATGGGGAAATATGTGGGCAAGGAAACAAATCATCGTGTTTTGTGATAACGAGGCAACTGTTCACATAATCAATGAAGGTCGATCTTCAATTCCTGTTATTAATAGATTTGTAAGGAGACTAACCTGGACAAGCGTGTCGGTAAACTTCTCAGTCTTCGCGTCCCACATTCCTGGGTTAGATAACAAAATTGCTGATGCCTTGTCTCGTTTTAAATTTCGGGAGTTCAAGGATCTGTGCCCCTACTCATGCACATTGTCATATTGTGTGGTTTGGAAAAACAGCAAAGTGTGAATGTCAGAGAGTTTGTGTTGGAGCGCCTCAGTGCGGCTGCAGAGTTCATGTTCAACCTCTTCAAGAGAGAGCTGGAGACTCAAAAGACACAAAACAAATGGCTGGATGCGATGCTACAGCCACACATCAAACTTCACAGAGCAGACTTCCCTGTGTGTGAAGAGGAGCCTCAGCAGATGAGCCTCAAAGAGGGACAGCAGGAGCTGCTTCAAAGACCAGAGGAGGCTGATAAGTCAACGTAGACATTAGCAGAATTGGAATTGGATCAAGTGGCGGACTTTCTTGGTCATGATATACGCATCCACAGAGAGTTTCCACAGACAGGCTTCCAGAAGAAACGCTTCAGCTCGCCAAGATCAAAATTGCTGCTGGCCATGGAGAAGGGGACCCTTGGACTTCTTCCAGGCAAAACCCTTGCAGAGATTGATGTTGAAGGTATTGCTATTTAAAGTTGTTAGTTGTATTTGTATGTTTTAAGCACTGCTATCAGACATTTTAAGCAAAATATAACTTGCCTTATACTCTTTAGCCTATCAATGTTAATCATGTAATTAATGTTACCCTTTCTTTCTTTTTAATATTTACTATAGACACCATAGACTTTGAAGACTGTGATGCGGAGGAAGACTGTGATGCGGAGGAAGACTGTGATGCGGAGGAAGACACACATCCGCAGACAACAAAAGGTAAGCACAAAGTGTATAAACACAAATTAACCATGTAAAGCCATGGTCAAAGTATTTAGAAAAAAAGATGTTGGTCAAATTATCACATGATCTATATTGACCTATCCTGCAGGGAGGGGGAGACCGGCAGGGAGGCTGAGCCTCCAGGCCCTGCAGAGAGGAGACAGACAGGGTCATCGGAGGTGGCTCATTGCTGCCATGTGAGATGTTTTTTTCTGTACAGATGCACAGTAGAATGTACACTGAAGTTTCTCATCTCGTTATTATACACACAAACAAAAACAGCTGTGATATGTTGTGTTGCAGAAAGACCACATTAACACAATGGTGTTATAATAACACAAGATTTGTGTTGTTAAAATGTTTCAAACATCTCTCATGTTATTGAAGTAGTTTATCAGGTACATGGGCACTGATCCCTTGAGTTTCTTGAAGACCAGGCCCATTCAAGTTAGCAGAATTGGAATTGGATCAAGTCCAATTGAAATCAAACTAGAAATCATTGAAGAAAAACATTCAGAGAGTTAAGCTCTACAAGCCTACTTTTTCAGCCATGAAGATGATACAATGGGTCCTAATAGCTTGCTAACTTTCCACAAATAGAAAGCCTTCCGTTTTTATTAGCTTGGTTTCCCCACCGATGATGTCACTGGTAGGCAGGTTTCTGAACTGTCCACAGCCCTCCTCTGAGACACAGAGCGAGTAGACAGAAATGTCATATTATAATGAGCATTAGTGAGGACCAATTATATGAAGATAGGCTGAAAATAGGTGAAGTTCTCCTTCAACATTTGGAATTCTGGAAATGTAGGACCGCTAAATATGTATTTGGCCACAGACTCCCACCTGAAAATATTTCAGAGACCCCTGTACAAGATTTGTGTTGTTAAAATGTTTCAAACATCTCTCATATTATTGAAGTAGTTTATCAGGTACATGGGCACTGAACCCTTGAGTTTCTTGAAGACCAGGCTCATTCAAGTTGCTGGCGGCACCCTGAGTGTGTAAAGTTGTCTATGCTGTAATACTTGGTTGTTGTTTTGATCATTATTGTATGCTGTAATATTATTTTGTATGTGGACTGGACTCTTGGAAGATTAGCCGATGGACTAAAAGAGATCCAAACAAAATAAAATAAATCCCACCATAGCATAATGAGCAGGGGTTAGGTGAGTCCTGGTGTGAGGTTAATTAGTAACTGTCATGATGCCCCCCCCCCCTTTACTGAACTCTGATTTTGAGTGTGAACTGCCAATTTGCCCAGCTGAGTCTCCTCAGCCTAATGACTTGTGCTTTTAAGTTGGTTTCAGCTGGTTGTCCAGTGTTGCGTTATAATTTATGCCACAACGTGAGTCCCAGTGTTTGTTCCTGTTTCTCTTTGTTTGAGGTGTACCTGAGTTTATTATTGTTTATTTCTTGCCTAAGTCTAAAATAAAAGCTACCTTTACCGTTACCACGTGTCTTCTCTGCGTTTGAATTTTTGCTTTGAATGCCTTTGTGGTGCTAGAGTACCATGCATAGTCAAAATGGCATTGGATGAGTGCTCCAGATAGTGTCCTCAGTGCATTTCTACCGACCAACGAGGAGATCCTATCCAAAAATCGTGTTCTTTGCTTGGTCCAATGTCCAGTCCAGTGAGATATAATTCAGTAAGTCAGTAAGTATAAGAACTTGTACAGAATGATGGGTCACTGTTATAGTCCTATTGCAGTACCAGTCATTACAATAATGCATGAACGTAAAATAAAAAGATATGCTTCTCAGTCATTACTTATGGTCCACCAGTGACCTTTTCTACCACAAGGTCAGTCATGTGAATGATGTCAACTGGAAACACAACTTAATGCACATCTGTAAAATCATATCTTATATAAAAATTGCCTAGAGGGTCAACAGATGGCGGGCGGGCGGGCGGGCAGGCGGACGGTGGACGTCACAAACGTAACAGGTAAGACAGTGGACCTGGGTGCTGCAAGTGCATCACTGCTTGGCGGCAGCGTTAAAGCAGTGTTTGACACTTCAAATGGCCATACTTTGGTGACCATTAGCGCAACATAGACTAGGTTTGAAGGCTGGCCTGAAAATCTAGTGTAATACAATACCATATTCCCTATGTGAACAATTTCACCACTTTCCTGAAGCCTCCACCAAAACCAAGGTCTCCGCCAGGCCAGATAGGTTATTGTGGCCTCCTAATGTCCAATAATAGGCCAATGTGAAAAGGGTGGCATTTGTTCCTCAACGTAGTAGGAATGTGAGTGCAAAGTTTCACCGCAATCGGACGCTGCGTTCATGATTTGAGGCATTTTGTTCAAAACGGGCCACTCCTGCAAACTTTAGATATCAATCTGACAGATCCATTTTGATCACGACTTAAACTTAAGAGATCAGGTGTACCCATTTGTGTGATTTTTAGATAAAATCTGAAGGAGCAATATAAAAAAATGTTTTACATAAGTCGACCTCCTGGTGGCGTTTTTTCCTTGGCCTCTAAGGCTAGGGAGTGTGCGTGCAAAGTTTCACGCAGATCGGTCCAGTTATCGGTAAAAAAAAGTATGTGCATTTCTGCTCATGTAATTAAAAACAAACATTAAGTAGTATAGACCCATGACCAATTCAGTTTGACATGATGTAAATGACACAGACATACAGTATGTAATCCCTTGCCATTCACAGAGATCAGATAGTCTGCTTTAATTCAAATGTATTTTTTTATACTGAATAATACATCTCTGACACTGTGTGCTAGTCTAGACACTCCCTATCAAGTCATGGGACGGGCTGGTGACCAGTCCAGGTTATGCCGAAGCTGAGGACAAGGCTCTGTATGTGTTGTCATCGCTTGCTGTCACTGATGAGGAGAAGCAGCAGATTGAGAGAGCCACAGTTTTGCAAGCAAAGAACGATTTACATGGTGTCATACCTTCAACGGATCGGCCGCACAGGGAGTGTTGGCAGGTGGTTTGCCTTCAACATGGTGGACAACCAACAGGACAACATTATCCATCAAACGCGGGGATATTGCAGTATGTTTTATTTTATTTAACATTTTTTTCAATCAATTTGAGATTGATGCTACTACAAGACAATGATTATTTGGATATTTTTAAACTCTTATTAATAGTTTTTTTTCTCCTCCTGTAGACAGGAGAGACAGGACCATCTCCCAGGTTGACACTGAAGATCTGAGGCTCTTGATGATCTGTATTAATCCTTCCAAGTCATCTCACCCAAATTGTATTGTAAAACGATTACTTTATTGATTCATGTGACATCAGGGATTTTTGTATGTTGGTTTCTTTTGTTCTTTTGGCCGTTGAACATTATTTCTTTTGATTATTGGCAGAGGTCACTGTCAGTCATTTCTTTGTATAATTCTGTCCTGTGAAACTTTTATTTACAAAGCCTAAAAGTCAAACAGAAATGCAATTTTGATATTGAATGGCGTTGGAACAACAGATGTTCAGGAGGCGGGGATACACACCTTTACTCCGCCCCCTTACCAATCTACCTGGCGCTATTTATACACTTCAGAACTACCCAGAAACCCCTTACTCGCTTTCGTACATTCGTACTCAAGCTCGTAGCGTTTCTGCATCATGAGTTCACTCGAACTATTCGCGTCCGACGACGACAACATCAGCGGGATCATCCCGAGGAGCCCGACGCCCATCACCAGGGGAAGTCAGCCCTCCGTGATCTCACCCAGTCAGCCCACCATCCCGTCCACTCAACCCAGCACTTCCCGCCGTACTAGAAGTACCTCACCCTCTAACCAGTCCCGCCGTTCCATCTCCCCCAGCGCCTCAGTTTCATCAGCCTTTTCCAGGCGATCCAGCTTCTCCCTCCTGTCCACCATCGCTTCACAGCCCCGTCAGTCCACTCCAGCAAGGTCAGGTCGGTCCCGTGCATCCACACACCATCGCCTGCAGCCCCGTGAACGGGAGCGGGGCCGACAATCCACAAGAAGCTCAGACCACCAACACCGTCGAGCAGCTCGGAGATCCCCGTCGGCTATTCCAGCTACGCTGCCGAGCCAGCGTCCCAGTATTTCCAACCGCTCGCCTCGCGGTTCTTCCGACCCGAGCACCCATACTCCGCCACCCGACATCAAGGACTGGACCACGGTGGGACTCCAGAAGCAGCTCCGAGCCCGCGGAATCGCCTTCCCCCGTTCCACAAACAAAGCAGGACTCTTCCAGCTGTTCGCTGCAACACCGCTAGCAACAACAGCAACACCTGGGCCTCCGTCGAGCCAGGCGCCGCCCGATGACGTCATGCGCCGCGTATCCCGTTTCAGCGTGGCGATTCCGGATGACGTCACCCACCGCACCGGATGCCTCAGGGCTGGCCAAGCAGCGCCTGCACAGAACACCACCTCCACAAGCCAGCATGCAGCCATATCCTTGATTCCGCTTACTACTACAACCAATACTACTCCTTCTTCCAGCACTTTACCTGTCAATGTTAACCCCGTGCCTGCCGCCCACCCATTAATGTCTCTCTTGTCTTTGTTATCATCCCTTGTACAGCAGGCTGCACTTTCACCCCCCCCCACCCAACCATCCCTACATCCAAATCAGTTTTCCTCTGCTTCTGCTGCCACCCAAAACCCAAGCGTTGCCGTGGCCACACCTGGCACCAGCGCATCCCAGGCACCACCTGTTTTCTTCTTCCCTCCCACGTATGCCACCCTGTCAAATCCCGTTGCCACAACCAGCGGTGGCATCGCTTCACTTTCCCCCCGTTCTTTCCTGTCCTCCCCTCAATAAACCCTCCCCCCATCCACCCCCCCCCCTTTTCTCTCTCCACAGCCCTTCCAGTGGACCCACCGGCCAACGCACTTTCCAGGAACCCCCAACCAATCCCACCTTCCCTCCGCAACCCGATTCTTCAGGGCAACCACGTCGAACTGGCTTCCCTCCTCCGCCCCTCCGACAGCAACACCGAGCCACGGTTCCTGGACTGCGGCGGCATCCAAATCCAACTCCGCAACTCCACCCCTACCCGATCCGCTCCACTCACCGTTGCGGAGTTCTGCCTGGCGTTCGGCATATACCGAGACGTCATCTGCTCCACTTTCCCAGCCCGACGACAGGAGTTGGACGACTACATGGCGGTGGTACTCGATTTAGCAGTCCTTTTCGGAGGAATCCTCTTCCAGGAGTACCACCGCCAGTTCTCCTCCACAGCCGCTGCCAGGCTCCAGCAGTGGAACCTTGGCACTTACTGGGGTCGCCTAGATCTCCAGCTTTATTGCCGGCTTTCCGCAGGCAGGGTGGCAGAAACTTGCTCCCTATGCGGCAACTCCGCCCACCCCGCCAGCTTGTGCGCTTTCGCAACTCCCAGCCCCACCCCGGCTCCAGCCACTGCGGCTTTCCAGCCCCCAACTCCCCTTCCTTCCCCAGCTTCCCTTTGCCATCCCCCCACCCCCTCACCCATCTACCCAGCCAACAATAGAACCACTGACCGGCGTGGGCGCCCCGTCTTGTTTTGTGGCAAAAGCATGGTCTGTAACAATTTTAATGATCTAGGTTGCTCAGCCAGCTCTTGCAAGCTGCTCCATGTTTGCAGCCACTGCGGCGGAGCCCACGCCCGGGTCTCATGCCCCCAGAACCCCCCCAAACCCCCTAGCCCTAGCTAATCGTCCTCCTCATCCCCCCCCCCTTTTCTAGTCCTGCCACACGGCTACAACACCACCACGCTACTCTGCTCCCCAGTCCAGACCAGTCATCGTGTTTTTTTATGGGGCTTACCAAAACAGAGCAGCCATAATCCCTTAGTCTAGTAGTTGCTCTCCTTGTCTCTCTTTGGGGGTAACAGTCCATGCGTGCCGTGCCGACTACGCTAACAGCCGTCCAAGCCGCCATGCCGACTACGCCAACGACCTCCTCCCCAAAGACTCCAGGGTCTGCGACCCTCCCCGGAACCCCTTTCACTTCCCTCTATTACATTCTATGTATTCAATAAATACCCTAAACTTTCCATAAAGGTGTGTTTCTTTGCCTAGTGAATTTATAACTAACAATGTTCAAAGCCAAATACACAAGTCATTAATATCATCAATAATTCATTTGACAATGAATTTGCACTAAATGATGATGTAATGACGATCCTAGTGTCTAGAGTAATTATGGATGTGCCTTAATTGTACCAAAGCAAGTGGAATTGGAGTATTGAAACTGAGGCGTCAGCCAAAGAAAACGTACGATCCAAAACACTACGTGGATTGCATGTATTGCAAAGGTATGTACCTGAGGAGAGATTTATGGCGACATGTGAAAAAATTTACTTCAAAACCGGTGAGAGACAATCCAGCAACGTCAGGAAGAAATAGGGTGTTGCCTTTAGCTAGAATGGTTGACTCAAGACTTTAAAATACATTTGTTTGAAGATGCTATAAAACCTGTAAACTTCCATGTGGTGGTCGACGCGGTCAAGAAGGTGTCAGGGTTTGATGAAGAGAAAAACAAGTTCAAAACTCCAAGCCTTGCACTCAAATTGGGTTACACATTGAACAAGTTTGCCAACATTTTACACTGCAGAGCTTTTTAGTGACGGAGTCTTTTAAAACCCTGCAGACCACTAAGTGGCGTGAACTTGTCTCTCACAGAGCTAATACCAACTTTGATGCACGCTTCAACAAGCCTACTACTCTCATCAGACATCTTGGGGAGATTTCAGCTTCGGCACAGGAGAAGCTCAAAAATACCGCAACTCCACAAGTCTACGCTGACCTCTGCAAAGCAACGCTCGCGCAAGTGATATTGTTCAACCGAAGACGTGTAGGAGAAGTTGGAAAAATGCTACTTCAACGCTTCCGTGAAAGGAACACAAAAGCACTACACAATGTGGCCTTTGGACTCACAAAGTTTGAGGAAAAACTATGTAACCACTTAAGTCGTGTGGAAATTGAGGGTAAGAAAGGACGTAGAATTGTCATGCTGCTATCACCAGATGTAATCAATGCTTTAACACTGCTCATAAGCATAAGACGCGAGTGTAAAGTTCCAACAGGAAACAAATACTCGTTCGCGAGACCAATGGCTGAAACGTATTACAGAGGACACGACTGTCTGAGGCTACACGCAGAGCTGTGTGGCGCTGGAAACCCTGAACTCCTCCAGTCAACAAAGTTAAGGAAACACATCGCAACTATTAAAGTTGTTAGTTGTATTTGTAGGTTTTAAGCACTGCTATCAGACATTTTAAGCAAAATATAACTTGCCTTATACTCTTTAGCCTACCAATGTTAATCATGTAATTAATGTTACCCTTTCTTTCTTTTTAATATTTACTATAGACACCATAGACTTTGAAGACTGTGATGTTGAGGACAACTGTGATGCAGAGTTTGACTGTGATGCGGAGGAAGACTGTGATGCGGAGGAAGACACACATCGGCAGACAACAAAAGTTAAGCACTAAAGTGTATAAGCACAAATTAACCATGGTCAAAGTATTTAGAAAAAAAGATGTTCTCCATGCTCGTAAGGCTGCCAGGAGGCCTGCAATGACTGCACGTCACCGTCAGGCCCGTTTGCACTGGTGCCGACAGCATAGACAGTGGAACTTGCAAATGTGGGAAAATGTCACGTTCAGTGACGAATCAAGGTTCTGTCTGCGTAAGTTGGATGGCAGGATGAAAGTGTGGAGACGGCAGGGAGAACGCTTTGCAGATTGCTGCACAGATAGAGTGACATCTTTCGGTGGGGGCAGTATCATGGTGTGGGGTGGCATCTCTGTAAGAGGGAAGACAGACCTTGTCATCATTGAGGGAAACCTCAACGTAGTCAGATATCGTGATGAGATCCTGGAGCCAGTGGCGGTCCCATACCTTCAGAATATGGGACCTAATGCCATCCTCCAGGATGACAACGCTCGCCCCCACAGAGCCAGGATCACAACGCTCGCCCCCACAGAGCCAGGATCATCGGAGAGTACCTCCAGAATTTGGGAGTGGAGAGGATGAGCTATTGCAGGTGTATGGAGGTCACAGTAACATGGTGGCGTGCATGGCCATACACAATAGCACGATATACACTGGTTGCTTTGACGGAAGCGTTCAAGCAGTAAGACTAGACCTGAAGAAGAACTTTCGCTGCTGGTGGCGTGACTGCGCTCTCATCTTTGGCGTGGGCGAACACCTGCTGCAGCACCTGCTGAGTGACCACCATGTCACTGGAGAGATGAGCGAGTGCAAGATCATTTGACCACATGAAAGATAATCTGTGTTGTGTGATATTTTATTTTATAGGAATGGCCTGCCGTGAGTCACAGCAGAAAGCAGAAAGTGGCCAGGTTGGTGACCAGCATGAGGAGGAGGTGCGAAGCTGTTGTGGCTGCATATGGATCTTCCACACGCTACTGAGGACCCTGAAACTGAGTGTAAAATGAGTGAAGTGTATGGCCAACATGTTTCTTTTTCTTATCCTTATTTTGTCCTTAATACTGTGGGAGAGTGCAATCACATATATTCGATTATTGTGCGAATGCTACGCCGAACTATTTGTCGAAAACAAAGCTATTTCAAGTAACGGCAAATTGAAAAGAAAATCAATAATATGGAGAATCTTGAATTCATGGAGGACCAAGTTGATAAAGAGGCCAGCGTCACTGGCAGGGCATCGCCCGTCATACCTGTTGTAAGATATAGGATATTTGATATATATTTATCCATGCACTGTGGCCCTAACAAGGGTGTGTGTAAAAAAAACAAAAAAAAACAGAGACACTAGAGGCTGATCTTTATTAGCCTGAGGCAGGCTGTTTTTTATTTATTTTTTATAGTCGCCTGAGGCAGGCCGTTTTATTTATTTAGATTTTTATGTGTGTGTGTTTGTTATGTGTGTGTGTGTGTGTGTGTAAAAAAGAAAATACAAAAAAAAAAAATCCCCCCACTTGGACTCTGCCTTGACGTGGCGTGGGGGCTTGCGTGCCTCTGTGAGTCGCATAACAGTCTGTGATGTGAATCACAGAGGCCAGACTAAAGAGTCCCAAAAAAATATATATATTAGCAATGTTGCCTCTATCTTTTGGGTCTGGGTGACTTTTAACACATACACACACCAAGTATATGATTAATTACTTCCCACACTTGTTATTTAGGAGGGGATCTCTGATGGTTAAACCAAAGAATAGGACCTGCACTCCGTCTGAATCTTGCAAAAAAAATAATCTCTTTATTCGACGTTTCGGTCGTTAGAGACATTGGCCGCGTTTCCCAAAGAGATTCGTAGAGATGCTGCGTTGAGCATCTGCGCAGGTTCTACGACGGGTCTTACGTGTGTCCACACAGTCTGCGCAGTACCATAGCAGCCACGTAGATTTCAGATCATGCGCAGCCTGGGACCCGGCGAAACCTACGCTCTACCCTCATTAGTAGCAGCTGGTTGTGCCCAACGTGCTATCGGTTCCCACGTCCACGGCGTTACGTGTCTGCTAAAACTACATTTGGGAGACAGAATGGCGTATCCTACTCTCCTCCTACTTCTGCGAGAGGCGTAGCCCTGCAGTGCTGTCCTACGAAGCAGTTTGTTACGAGCGCCCCCCATCGTAGCGAAATAGATCTATGAAAAGACCGACCGACCGACCGACCGACCACACACACACACACACACACACACACACACACACACACAATTTATATATGTATATGTATATGTATGTATATGTATGTATATATATATATACACATATATATATATATATACACATATATATATATATATATTGCGGCCGGGCCGGTGCGTAACGACAGCTTGCAGATCTTTTTTTTTTTGGGTAGGGTGAGCGTCCTCTATGCATGAACCCGAAGTTTACAAATTGTACTGTACTCTCACGAATGATCTCTGATCTGATCATCTGAAATATTAAGCAAGCCAAGTTAACTAAAGGACGTAAGACCCCAGTTCCCCTCACAAAGTGACAGCTGACGTCTGCAAGATATAAATGTATATGAAAAAAAATAAAACTACCAAAAGTAACAGCTTTCAGTATGGTTCGTCCACTAGCCTAGCGGTCTAGGCGTATATCACACAATTTGGGAATCCAGCATGATAGCTGTCGCGAGTTCGACTCCTAGTACCGACGACCTTTACTGTGTCTCTCTCCCCATTTACTGTCCGTCTATTGTCCTGTCCAAATAAAGGCAAAAAAGGCCCTAAATATATATTTTTAAAAAAGGATGCAGAATGTCCCATTTCCCAAGTTTTAGGTATAAATATATTTTTAAAATAGCAGATTGCAAGCTTTTAGATCTGCTATTTTCAAAATATTTGTATACATAGTAGACTAGAGAAATGGGACATTCTGCACAATGAGTACTTTTACTTTTGGTAGTTTAAGTATATTTATGTACTTGCATAAGGGATACACTTTCATATTTACCTTGCAGACATCACCTCACCACCTCAATCTAATTCATGAATCTAAACGTTGTATTTGGAGTGGACTGCTTCAGGACATCTGACAGTAGGCTATATGTCACCTACAGTATCAGCAGGTCACACAATGGACCATATGAATCCACACTTCTCATTCTCACCTGCTGTTCTATGTTATGTCCCCTCAATTTGCTGTGTGTGCAACAGGTCCCTTCATTTTACTTTCAAACAACAGGGAATTTAGTGTTTTCAGGGGCGAGGCCATCTGGGCTCCAGTGTCCTTTAATTTCTCAAGGCAAAAATGCACTAATTCCCTGTACCATGTGCATGCATGACAAACAGGTGTATCCAAGTAACAATCAGCATTGGCCTATAAATACCTGTGGGTAGTAGCACAAATGGAGGAGACAAAATGGCGAAAAGCAAAGCAAAGAGAGGTACACGTTCGGCAGCGTTCAGCAAAGACGAGTTAAGCATACTCGTGGAGGAGGTCACCCAGTTCCAGGGGATCCTTTTTGGCGGCACTAGAGGGCCAATAGATCTGACCGCCAAAAGGAGCCTTTGGCAGTCCATAGCAGTGTCTATGGCCCCCTCCAGTCCCTGTGGCATGCGGGAATGGACCACCGTCCGCAAGAAGTGGCAGGACATGGCCAGCCACGTCAAGAAAAAGGCTGCCAAAATCAGACGGGATGCCCTGGCCACTGGTGGTGGGCCACCAGACAATACGCAGCTCACCCCCGACGAGGAGAAGGTCCTCAGTGTCCTTAGCAAGACTGCAGTGGAGGGGGTTGAAGGTGGGGTGGACATGTTGGGGGGGGGAAGGGTTGTCGGATGACGAGGAGCCATGTGGGAGTGGGGCCACAGCAGCACCACCAACCTCCCTGGACCCCAGCAGCACCATGACCTCACCCAGCGGGCACCACCAGGCCAGACCACCAGGCCGGACCACCACACCCTCGTCCCTCCGCAGGGGGCAATCCCTACGAGGAGGCCATGGAAGGAGAGTCCGAGGTCGACTACAGGCACCCACCCTGTTGCCCTGCACCTGCGGTGAGGCCCTGATGGCGACAGAGCAGGAAAAGGTGGTGGTGCAGCGGGGAATTGAGGCCCAACTCAAAACCTCCAATGAGATCCAAGGTCAAATCTTGGCCGAAATGAAGAGGGCCAATGCCAAAGCCGAAACCTTCCAAGAGGAGATGGTGGCCTTGAAGAGGCAGAAAATCCAGCTGGCTGAAAAAAAGGCTTCTCCTGGCAGAGGCCCGCTTTGTCCATTCTGGATCCATCCCCATGTTTCCCCAGATGCAAGGTAGGTGACATGTCCATACGTTTCTCCACAATTGAATCTATTTTGTTCCATTTCACTAATCGACCTCCCTCCATTATAGGTGATGCGGATGCAGGACCCCTGTGAGGAGTGGCATTCAGCTGTTTGTTTTTGTTTTTGTAAATAAAATGATCCTTGGTTTCCTTTTCAACTGTGTGTTGTGTGAATAGCTTTACTGGCCTCTTCAAGCCCTAAGCATAGCAGCTGATATGATGGGTGCCACACTGTACGGTGGCAGTGGGCTTATTAATCTATTTTTCTCTAATACCTTTCCTTTTTATAGGGGGAAATTAGATAACATCCATAGTCCACTCTCTTGAAACCATCATGATTCTGAACAGGTAGAATCCATTGCACACATCACAATTGGAAGTGCATATCAAACTTGTACATTGCTCGCCATGACCGTATTGTTGACATATATGGGTCTGATGCAGTACAAAATGTATGCCATCCAGTGCAGCAATGTATAAACATTCAAGAGTGTTACCAGAATGGTTTAATTATACTTGTGATGTTTTTGCTAGCATCCCGAATACACCTGATGTTATTTTGGTTGACACCAGTCACAAAGAGGTCCTGATTCTAGAAGTAGGCTGTGTTTTGGATTTGTACGTGGACCAAGCTTTCCAAGATGAACATTCAAAGTACCAACCATTACTTAGAACCACAATAAACTTGGTGTAGATTGTGCTTACTTGGAAGCCTGGGCCATGTATATAAACTGACCACGAGTGGCCTGAAAATCGCTGGCATGACAAAGAGCAAGCCAAACAACTAAATATTGTTCTGTTTCAGCTGGTATTTTATAGGCAGTGTAGTGACCATCCTTTTGTTAAAAAACAACTTTTCCAATTTCTGTGAGTCACTCTTTGGACAGACTGAAATAATAGACGCTTGTTGCAGATTGAAGAATAGAATGTCCACTCCAGGTTTGTTTAGGTTTCAAAATAAAGACACGCAAACCAGGTCTAAAGACTGTGTGCTTCTCAGTCTGTCACGCCCCTAGCATGTCCTTATAAGGGAGACCTGCTGGGAATTGAGCACACTGTGCATATAAAGAACTGGCTCCTACAGGCAGTTTGTGGAGGAGAAGGTCACACTGTGTGTGTGGCTGCCCTCTACACCTCAGATGTAGTGGGCTTATTTTAGCCACTGTTGCTGCCCACAACAGTGTTGTGGACTTATTTGATAGGATTTTATTGGTGGTGGTGGTGGGGGTGGGGGTGGTGGTGGTCGTCGGGTGGGTATACAGTGTTCAGGTGCTCTGTGAACTGCTTTGTGACTGCAAGGTGAAAGGGGGGGAAGTGTGAAGTCAGAACAGGTCGATGAGCTCCTGTCTGGCCTGGATACCAGCTTGGTGGAGTGCTGCTCGCCGTGCTTGGGGTCCGGGGGGGAGGGGAGATGGTGGTGGTGGGTCATCATCATCCTCATCGTCGTCGTCCTCCTCCTCATCGTCCACATCATGTAATCCAGCACGCCAAGCAATGTTGTGAAGCATTGCCGTCACCACGATCACCTGGCAGGACTTGAGGGGGGATAGGCGAAGACCACCCGCGGAGCGGTGGATGCAGCGGAACCTGGCTTTCCACCTGGACGCTGGTTAGCAGCTAGAATATGCTGTATAGCAGCCATGGTATCTCACACATGTATAACTGGGAAATGCCTTGATATAGACTGGCAATCAATCACTTGATTGGTTTCCAGCTGTCCCAGCTGGGTTGGGGAGTGGCAGAATGTATATAAATTCTATCTATCTATCTATCTATCTATCTATGTCTATATCTATATCTATATAAATATGTTTCCTTAATTTCGAAGTTTTATAGTTACAAAGTGACAGCTGTGAATGGTTAAAAAATCTTTGGAAAATAGCAGATCTACAAGCTCACAACGCCTCTTAAGCTTGTAGATGTAATTTAATGCATAAATATATTCAAACGTTGTATTTAGAGTGGACTGCTTCAGGACATCTGACAGTTGGCTCTGTCACCTTTTATGAGATGATCGGAATTTGCTAGAATTTATAAACACCGGATTCATGCATATATAGTGAAGCAGTGAGCTGGGATTGAACCCGAAGCTCCCACTCGCCAGCACGACACGTTACCAGTCATGCTAATAAGCCTGAGCTCGATAGCTAGGTCTTTTGCACGCCCTTTCTCGCTAATTTGAGTGTGGGGGCTACACAGAGAACCAGCGCAGCAGTTCCTCCTATAACAGGCTGCGCTGCTTCGTCCTCTATGCATGAACCCGAAGTTTACAAATTGTACTCTCACGGATGATCCGATCATCTGATAAAAATATTAAGCATAAGCCAAGTTAACTAAAGGTATATAAATGATGCTGAGCATGTTTCCTTAATTTCTACGTTTTATAGTTAAACGTTATGATGAAAGTCCCCAGTTCCTCTCACAAAGTGACAGCTGTTGCGCTCGCCATGTTTATAAATGGTTAAAAAATCTTTTGAAAGTAGATCTACAAGCTCACAACGCCTCACAAGCTTGTAGATCTGCTATTTTCAAAAGATTTTAATACTAAATTTGGGAAATGGGACATTCTGCATACCTTTACTTTTGGTATTTTAAGTATATATAATTTACTTGCATAATGGGGACACTTCAGTGTTTTTATTCACCACTGTAATTTCATTCATAAATATAATATTCAAAAGTTGTATTTGGAGTGGACTGCTTCAGGACATCTGACAGTTGGCTCTGGTATTTTTATGATCCATTTCACTGTATATATTCGCAAAGGGAGTTTAAACTACTTTGTAGCGTAGGACAGCACTACATAGTTTACGTAGGCTTTACGTAGACTTCGTCCAGGAGGTGTTCACGTGCATGCTGTCTCGCGAATGTAGTTTTGGCACACACGTAATGAGAACCTACGACGATGGTGCCTCCTGAAGCCAGTTTAGATGGCACGTTGGGCACACACAGCTGCTACTAACGAAGACAGTGCGTGGCGGGGTTGCTACTGCGCAGGTGCGTGGAGGCTCTTACGCAGCTTCTAGGCTGCGCACAAGCTCAAATCCGTTTGGGAAACCCGGCCATTATCAACAACATTAACCCATTAAGACCTGAGGCCGCTTCTACAGTTTTTTCGGAAAAAAATATAAAACATTCATTTTCACGATTTTTCAAAACTAGCAGATCTACAAGGTCATAGCGCGGCACTCGGTGCTTGTATATCTGCTATTTTTGAATAGCCAAAGAAATCTAAAATGACAGATGCGTTCCAGGTCTTAATGGGTTAATGTATACAACTTTGCTTCAACAACACACTAATCAATTTATAACGATAGACAAACCATTACATACAAACTATAGTGTAAATATACACCGGATTCAGAAAGAATGCTGATATCCATCCGTAGACAGGCAACATTACAAAAGCACATATAAACATTACAAAAGGGTACAAAACAGAAGAGGAAAAAAACAACAGTAAAAAAGGCCTATTTTGACGGACACCCAAGAATACTTGAGAAACCTATGTTTTAGCCTATTTCAAAAATTTCACAAGTTTGATTGTCCATGATAAAAAAACAATTGTTGGACCTTAAAAGCAAGTATTAGTTCACTCACCTCACACAAGACTATGGTAACGTATGCAGTGTTAAGGTCATTACACACCGGCTATTATGCGAATATACGCAAAATTCGGACTCGTTCCGAATAATTAAAAGACGCTTTTTCGCTCCGCGAAACTGATGTGGACGCTTGCATTGACTTTATAAGGTTTAAAAAAAACACATTTATTCGCATGAAGAATTCGCCCCGGTGTGTAAGGACCTTTACTGTGATGAGGTGACTAATCTCTTTTACTTCTCGAATCCAGTCAGGGGGGGCGGGACGGTATAAGCAGCGTGATCTAGTATGAGAGTGACAACACTAGCATAGACTCCCATTGTAAGAATGGAATGCGGAAATACTCTGTCTCAATGAGGAAGTTTCAATATTTGGAACTACAGCACAGCAACCCGCTTTGTGTGACAACTCTCTCTCTCTCTATGGCTCTGGGTATAATAATAAACTTTATTTGTATCTTACCTTTCATGACATGAAATGCAGCTCAAAGTAGTTTACAGAGCAAGAATTCAATTACAACTAATTTAACAATAAGGCAAAAAAGAAAAGCAAAAGCATAAAACAACATTGAAATAATAGCAAAGGGCAGTGAATCAGGCAATACAGTGAGGACATGGATAACAACACAGAGATTAAAAAAACTAAAAGCAAGAGTGAAGAAATAGGTCTTGAGCTGTGCTTTAAAGCTATCCACAGAGGCTTAATTTTTCCCGTTTACCAATACTGCCACTGACATAAAAAACGTAATCAAGAAGAAAAAAAACTTGTTGACATTTGTGAAACCACACAGTATAACCCTCAGTGATTAGCAACCATCAGCGGATCGATCATAATGGAGATAAATATTCTGTGACTACTTGAAAAAGGTAAGAAAATCGAAAAATCACTGCCAGTGGAAGATTGATTTTTTTATTTTATTCTGGCAGTGCACCCGACAACGCGATGGACACTAATAATTACAGTGACACAAGTGCCGAGGAAGTCAGGCCGCTCAGGCAGAGTGACCTGCATTAGCGCATGGCTGGCCCACCACCTGCGCCAGGGCACAGTACGGCCAGTGGTAGGCTTGTGAAAGTGCATAACAGATTGAATCTATAGACGGGACTGAACTCTTGAGCTAGTTTTGTTACTGTGTGAAGTGTGGCTGAGAGTGGTTTGTTGACACAAACTAAAAAAAGAAGAAAAAAGAGAGAATCGTAAAAACCTTTGTTAAATGTTTGAGAAAAAATAACAGATTTTGTAATGCTGGATTATTGATGGTTTGCACTAAGGGTTATTCGCACTAAAGATTGGTTCTTAATTGTACTAATATAAGGATTGATTTCAGAAATGTAAAAGTTGTCATGGAAAAAAAGTGGAGATGTTGTAAGGGACTGTTGTACTGCAACCCCTCTCTAGAGTCGTGTTGTAGTATTTTCCAGCAGCATTGTGGAAGTGTGTGTTTGCTACGTCCGGGCGGCAGTTCAATACTACGGTGGCTCATTGCTGCCATGTGAGATGTTTTTTTCTGTACAGATGCACAGTAGAATGTACACTGAAGTTTCTCATTTCGTTATTATACACACAAACAAAAACAGCTGTGATCTGTTGTGTTGCAGAAAGACCACATTAACACAATGGCGCCCAGTTTGAAATCAAAGAAGAAATCATTGAAGAAAAACAGTCTCCATTCAGAGAGTGTTGAACCAGTGGGAAGCTCTACAAGCCTACTCTGTCAACCATGAAGATGTAGAGAAGATCCGTACCCTAGCAGATCATCTCCGTAACCCAGAGATGAAGGAATATTTCATGTTCCTCATCAGTGTCACTCTCAATTCGTTGGCTCAATTCAACATAGATACTGAGTGGCTGAGTTATGCATATTTGAAAAGGTATACTTCCCACACTTGTTATTTGAAGGATATACTTCCCACACCAGGGGCGTAGCCACGGGTGGGCATAGGTAGGCCTGGGCCCACCCATTTGGTTTTTCTGCCCACCCAAAAAAAAATTTGATTTTTTTTTAAATATAATATTCAGCAATTTTGATAACAGTGTATATATACATAGGTATCCGAAATCCGTCACAAACCTGCGGAAAAGGTGTCTAAAACCGATATTAACCGCGCGTGCGAAGTCCGGTGCGCAACACGTGGCCACACGTGCACGCAACGTGTGCCCACCCGCAACTTCTGAGGCCCAGCCTCGGCTAGCGTTCTGGCTATGTTCGACGTTTCGGTCGTTAGACCTTCATCAGGACAGACACAATTGTCTGTTTTTTGCATTTTTGACTGTCGCCAACCTTTGAGGTGTGCTGTGTGCATCGGCCTCCTTCACCACACTTGTTATTAAAAATTCCTTCTATTTACCCACAGTCAGAGGGAGTGATGATTCACAGACTGGAGAGAGAGAGATGTCGTCGCGGATCGGGACATTCATGTCAAACCTGAGTGGGATGCCCCACTCAAAGAGGTGGACTACCATGGCCAGGAAAATCAGCTGTCAGATGAAGCTCTCTTCATAGGGTCAGACACCAAGGAGTTTCTCCCGAAATGAAGAGAATGTTTCAGTACGTGCACTATTTGTTGTCACTTGATATTCTACATTCTTTATGAGTAGATTATTATGAAACTGTACAGTGATCCTCACCATTCTAACACAAGTTGTTGGGTTTCACATCATGCAGGAATGTATGAATGTCCAGTCCAACAAAAGCAAACACATTCACACTTAATGTGAGAATGTGTTCTTTTGACCAAATTATCTTGTGAAACCTCGCCCACCACGCCTCAAATGAGTTGTTGAGTTTCATATGCAAACCCAACGATTGTTGTTGGAATGTATAGTAAAGGCACATTATTTTATTCTGCTTGACCTATGCATGTTATTGTATTTGATATGTAGCATGTTGGAAACTATGAAGTGACTTTAAAAATATGAACATTTCTAATTAATGTAAGAGCTAATGGGTCTGATTACTCTTCAGCTAAGTTTTGTTACTGTGTGAAGTGTGCCTGAGACTGGTTTATTAGGGCATAGCAGTGGGGGCCATGTTGTGGTGCCACACACAGGTGCAGGAAAAAAAGTTTAAATTGATCCTTGTATGGTCAAAACAATAAAATGTCTTTGTTGTACAAACATTTTTATTTTTGGACATTTTTGAAAAATCTTGAAAGTTTGAGAACTACTGATTTTGCAGACATTTGTAGGATCGGCCGCAGGGCTTATTGATCCATTGTTATTTGCTTGTGGTGGGGCAAAATAGGTTTAAATTGATCCTTGTGTGGTCAAAACAATAAAATGTCTTTGTTGTACAAAAATTAAAAAAAATGATTGTAGACGCTTTTGTACGTTTGTAATTTTTTTAATCTGATACAAAAATGTATTGTGATTGAAATTACACTAACAGTTGTAGGATAGTTACGTTCACTGTTCGTTGACATTAGTGTTACACTGAAATATATTTAAAAGATCCAGTTGGTTGTAAATAAATGTAAATAAATTGTCAGAACATCCTGACATGCAACAAGGTAAGAATTACAGGTTAAGTTTGGCCCTTTAGTAGTTTTTTTTAATGTAGAGAACTTGGGTCTGCATTACATGTTGAGACTTTGAAACATTGTTTAAACGTTACCTAAACATCTGACTTTAATTATAAGCATATTAATGGACCATTTAGATTTAGCCTGCAGGCGAACCACAAGAGACCTTTCAAGATGACGGTAAGCTTGGTGTAAGTGAAAAGAATAAGTGTTAAATAGCTGTATTTTTGGATAGTAGTAATCATTACACTAATAGTGTTCAATTGGGTCTCCTCGTCTCTGCATGTCTTCAGTAAACAGAAAAATTATTTGAATATCAAACCAAAAATATGAATTTTCTTGTTTGTTTTGCTCTTTCAGGTAACCACCTTTTTGTCCAGTTAGTGGAAGACGGCCAAACGACGCACATCTACCAGTTCTCCGATATCCAAACTGACAAGAACATTTCTTCATTCAGCGAGTTTAAGATTAATGACGAGGTCTTTGCCAAATGGCATGTCGATGATACATTTTACAGAGCCAAAGTGCTGTCTGTAGTGCCCAACTGTCCCCCCCCCAAAAAAACTGGCAAAAAAGGACACCCGTCATGCTGCTAGCCTGTTCTATAGTCCTCCACCGTCCTACACCACCGTAGACATTTTCCATCAGACTTCTCCTGCCAAGGTTATATTCGTATATTCATATATTTCATTGAGACTTTGTGTTGAATTTCAGATTAGTTAGTCTATCTACAAGCTCACAACGCATTGTATCACAAGGCATTGTGAGCTTGTAGATGTGCCATATTGGACAGATTAAAAATAAGGATGTGTCTCTCTCTCTGCAGCGTTCTGTTACATGTGGGCCGTGCGTCAATGCTCCCTCTACCCAGGCAAGCCCACCAATTCCTGACAAGGTAAAATGCTGGTTTAATTGGATTTCATTGTGGCTTTAGATTGGTCTATCTTCCAAGCTCACGACGCATTGCATCACAAGGCATTGTGAGCTTGTAGATGTGCCATTTTTGAAGATATTGGACAGATTAGAAATTAGGATGTGTCTCTCTCTCTCTGCAGCGTTCTGTTAAATGTGGGCCGCGCGGCAATGCTCCCTCTACCCAGGCAAGCCCACCAATTCCTGACAAGGTAAAATGCTGTTTTAATTGTGGCTTTAGATTGGTCTATCTTCCAAGCTCACAATGCATTGCATCACAAGGCATTGTGAGCTTGTAGATGTGCCTTTTTTTAGGGTATTTGACAGTATAAAAAATAAAAAATGTGTCTTTGTGTCTTGTGTGTCTGCAGCCTTCTATATCACCTGGGCCATAGCACATCAACGCTCTCTCTATCCAGGCCTGGCCGCCTGTTCCTTACTAGGTAAATGCTGTTTTAATTGGATTTCATATTGGTCTATCTTCAAGCTCACAACGCATTGCATCACGACGTGTTGTGAGCTTGTAGCTGTGCCATTTTTGAAGGTCTTAACTTGACAGACAATAAGATGCGTCTTTGTGGTCTCTGCAGCAACAGCCGTACGTCCAGGATGTCTTTGGACCACGTCAGCTGTACAGTCCACCTCTCTCCATCCAGGCCTGTCCACCTGTTCCTGAGGTTTTTATAGATTTGAAATTTTACATTTGAGTAGTTTCAGTTATTTTTGCAAAATTCAACCAGGTAAAAATACAAAATAGCCAATCTGCAAACTCACAATGTGATGCAATAAATATGACATGTTGTGAGCTTGTAGATCTGCTATTTCTGAATAATTTTTACAAAGTAAAACTTAAGGGCATTTTCTCTGTTTTCTGCACAGCCTCATCAATCCAAAATGGGCGCTACATATGCAGACTTGGATCAGCCGCAGCTGCAGTGGACCCAACCCACTCCAAACGAGAGCTTTCTCCAAATGATGGTCCCTAGCACTTCATGTCCACAGGCATCTTCTGCAGATGCACTGGAAGGTGTGGTTCCTCAGCTAAGTGTCATCACTCATATTAGCCTATGTCCTTCAAATTCAGGATGCAATAGATGCGTTTCGGCTCTATACCTGGCATAATAAACCTGGCATAGAGTGGAAACGCGTCTGTTGCCATCATGAATTGAAATACATTTAACTTGTCTTGAGTGCTGGCATAATTCTAATTTTTTATATTGTACTGTTCTTTTTTGACTGAAGTTGTGCTTTCGTTCCTTCTAGTTCCTCATGATTTAGCTGAGCTAAATCATGGGGAAGGGTTGTGGGTTGTGTGAAGCCTCACAGTTGTCTATTTTCATGGTGCACTCAGAGAGCAGAAACAGTCAATGTAGCTGAGCCTTACAAGTACAAAACTGATGTCTTCAGTTTGTGAAATGTGTTAATTGCTGCAACTCTATTCACAGGCTGTGGGCTCCGTGTGTCCTCCGTGGAACTGGCAGCCATCCACCAAAAAGCAAAAAGGGACTGCCCTCGCCTGTTCCACCTTCTCTTCGAGAAGTTTTTCACGCCAGAAGAGTGTTCAAGTTCAGTTGTCTCAGGAAGGCATGGTGTCTTTTGCCTTTTATCAATATATCCTGCCTTTTTTCCTGCTTTTGGCTTTCTGGCTGCACCCGTTTGTTCCGTCATAGACTTGCGGAGCAGCATGTCTCACCGTCTGACAGAACATATGCACAACACACTAATAAATAATCCCTGTGAAAATATAACATTTTATAAACTAATTTAAACAAACTGCTTTAACAGTCATTTGGTGAAGCTTGCAGATCTAGCTGCATTGGCTATTTGAAAAGAGCAGATCTACAAGCTCACTCGCGACGCGCTTGTAGATCTGCTATTTTCAAAATATACGAGCGCTTTTGCGAGAGCATTTTCGGGTTTGGGGCTGGCGCGCCCACGCCGCTGTAATCTTTTCATGGACATGAGGTCTCCAAACTTACAGTAGCGTGTCTTATATGGAGTTATACAAGCTGGGCTTGGTTGAGGTTTTTACACTCCATTGATAAATGAGGGCCAATGTATCTTATTTTTTTCACTGACTGAGCGAAGGATGGAACAACATCACTGGTGGGGGGGAAACATGTTGACTGTGAGCTTGCATAGCTCATTACATCTTCTCTGTCTGCAGACTATGGCCCCTATTCTAGGTGAGATTTGAACAAACCACTAATTACGGATTTCGGACTAGGCAAGAGGCGTTTTCCCGCAAAATTCGGTATTCTGTGGCACCCCCCTCACCCGCCAAACACCTGAGCTACCCGTTACATTATGCATAGGTGTGGTTTGGGCGTTACACAAATCAAACCAATCAGTGTGCCAGGTGCCATTGCCTTTAAGAGCAGGCTGCGTAACCCACAACACGCAATCCCACAATGGAGGAGGAAGTGGAACCAGCACTTGGTCGTGCTCCTCGTTTTTCTGACGATGAGGTGAAAGCGCTCGTGCATGAGGTCAAGGCAAGGCAGGTGAGGATCTTCGGGTCCTCACATCATTCGGCAAAAAGGGACGAGGCAAGGCAGGCGTGGGCCGATGTAGCGGTGCCGGTGTCGGCCTTTTCTGGCATCCATAGAAGTGTGGAGCAAGTCAAGAAAAGGTTCGACACCACCAAAAGAACGGGGAAAAAAAAGGTTTGTTGCATATATGTGTAATTTGGAAAATAATGGAAATGGGCTCAAGCCTTTGTCCTCGCGATTAATCCATTGGGATTTTCCCTTGATTTTATCATACTGCTGTACCTTGAAATTGTCAATAAAATATTCCCTCAATCACTCCAAGGCCGCCGCTAACAGACGGGAACTGCTGGCCACAGGGGGAGGACCAAGCACGGTGGAGGTCCTCACTCCCTCGGAAGACCTCGCCGCCTACACTCTCTTCCCCGAGAGTATATATGGCATCGGCGGACCAGTGGAGGTTGGCGGGCAGAGGGAGGTAATTCAATAATCTTGCCAATTGCACCTGGTTTTGTTAAGGTCTATTTCTTGGGAGTAAGACCATGCTTAATGTGCAGACATGGATGGTCAGAAACGACACACTTGCGTTCATTAGACACACAATCATCGGACATTAGTATGCGCAATCTGAGATTATTATGACCGCCATGTGTGTAGGTAGGCCTATTCCAAACATTAACACCGTCCGTGCATGAGGAGCAGGTGTTTCTGAATTACTTACTTAATTCCAACGAAAAGTAAAAGAAGTGGGCAGCACCATGTCTAACCCAAACGAAAAAATAACAATTGTTCTAGATAATAATCACAGGATAAAAATCCACAAATGATTGTTTATTAATTATGTAGCGTTATCAACTTTAATAATCAACTATTTATAAATGGTTAAACAAAAAACAGAAATAGGTATTATATGATCCGATTCCCGATTTTCGTTGGTGTGGTTCTAAACAGAACGAGGAATTTAAAACAACAGTGCGCAAGTTAGCGCAACCCGTTCTGATTACTATGAACTCATTTTCAAGGGGCTGTGACCCGGAAGTCCTTCCCTCTGCCTCACAAATAGAGGCGTGGGCACCGCCATCTTGTTCATTCATTCGTGAATGAATGAACTGCGTCGGTCAGGTAACTTTTAAACGGTGAAAATGGAAGGCTTTCAAGGCTACAGTTACGTCTTATACAGAGGGGAGAAGCGTTGTACAGTATTGGAGGCGGATATGTGCGTGGAAAAGATTGCCATGATTTTCCAGGTACTGTATTGTTTTTTTTTAATACGTTTGTGCGTACTGTTTACCATAGCATGTAGCTCTACTAGCTAACACTCTCGACCAGAGCTAGGTAGCATGTGATTCCGTGAGCTAGGTAGCATGTGATTCCGTGTAATCTGTTAAAATATATATGTTATTGTTATCTTAAAAGCATAAAACTTGGTAGGCTACATGTGTACAGTTTAAGGCCATGAACATTTTCTGGATTGGAGCTTTTACTGTTTCCGCCATAACCACGTTATGTATTCATGTATTTTGCAGCATCTCCTAAACCCTATGCTGTGTTTTGATGGTCAATGATAACAGTGATATAGAATGTACACTACAGGGGAATAGTTAGGCTTAAGTTAATTGAGTGACCTGAAATCACAGTATCAGACAGTGGTGGAAGAAGTACTCAGATATATTACTTAAGTAAAAGTAGCAATACCACAATGAAGAAATACTCTGTTACAAGTAAAAGGCCTGTGTTCAAAATGCTACTTGAGTAAAAGTATTGGCATCAAAATATACTTAAAGAACCAAAAGTAAAAGTACTAAAATGTTTGAAAATAGCAGATCTACAAGCTCACAACGCGTCGTGATGCGACGCGTTGTGAGCTTGTAGATCGGCTATTTTCAAATAGCCTAGGTATAAAATACCTAAAGTGGTTAATGTATGTTTTTATAATATAATAATTTCAAAGTAACTAGTAACTATAGTTTTCAAATTGTAGTGGAGTAAAAGTACAATATTTGCCTCTGAGATGTGGTGGAGTAGAAGTAAAAGTACTGACATTTGGAAATACTCCAGTAAAGTAAGAATCTCCAAAATCGTACTTAAGTACAGTACTTGAGTAAATATACTGAGTTACTTTACACCACTGGTATCAGAGATACCTCAGAATAATACATAACCACTGTCTAATAACTGTCAATTCACCTCTATGCCAGTCGCTGCTTTAGGGTCATTGATGTTGGAGCTTACGGGGGAAGCCCGGATGGGGGAACCTTGGCCAACTCGGCCTTCGGCACAGCCCTCAGGAGAGGGACCCTCAACCTCCCAGAGGACACTCCACTGCCAGGAGGGGAACACAGAAGACCGCAGCCTCCTGTGTTTATTGGAGATGAGGCCTTTCCCCTGCGCACAAACCTGATGCGGCCCTATTCTGGCAAAAACCTTCCCAAACAGGAGAGGATTCACAACTACCGTTTGTCACGTGCCAGGTTTGTTGTGATAATTCAGCACATACTTCTATGCATGACATTTAATTACTAATAATTTATCATCTATTTTCAGCCCTCAATATACTAACTATCTTCAATATAAATATCCTCCTAACATGTATTTTCACATACAACACAAAATATCAGAGTATCCACTCCCAGACCATTTCAAACAGTACTTCCAGCCAAATTACAGTTTTCATTCATATCTAACAGGCAAGCAAACCAACTACATGTCCCACTATGTAAGACCACCTGGGCGCAGTTCTCTATCAAATTAGTAGAGGCCGTAGGAGGGGTCCACGTGCATCTTCCTTGTCTTTTTTTTTCTTGCCTGGATTTGTGGCATCCATATTAGTCTTTTGATGATCCCAAGAACTGGTCCAAAATGTTTTTTGTCTTTTCGGCTCAGTATGTACTTTTATATCATTGCTCTCGGGCAGAAACAAGCTATCTCCATATTTATATTTCTTTTCCCCCCAGGAAAGAAGTAGTATATTACGCAAAATGATATATTCTGTTGTGCAAATCAAATAAATCAAAATCTACTATCCAGTATGGAACACAATGGCTAGGGTTTCCAAGTTTAAACTAACTTTGTAATATGCTTTAAGTTCTGTTCATCAGAATAGACACATGTCTGTTTTTAAAGTAGTTTTAAAATGACCACGCTTTACTCTGCATCTAATCTCATCTTGTTTCCTTTTCCCATACATCAGGATGGTGGTGGAAAACTCTCCTATGTTCCCTGGGTTCTATGTTCCCCCACTAAGGTTAGGGTTAGGTTTAGGTTAGGTCCTATGTTCCCCGCTCTCCCTAGGAAAGCGGGGAACATAGGTACGGTCCCCTCGCTTCCCAGTGGCGCATGTATCGGCGTGTTGTTGGTGTCAGCCCAGAGAACACAGAGGCATGTGTGAAGGCCACGTGCATTCTTCACAACTACCTGCAGAAGACTTCAAGGGATCCACCTGGTCCACATCACCCCGACAGAGAGGATCCTCCAGCAGGGCTCTTTGACGTCCAGAGGATGGGGAGCAATAACGCCTCTCGGAGGGCGATGGATGTGAGGGACACCTTTGCTGCTTACTTTTCTGCAGAGGGAGCAGTGCCCTGGCAAGATGGGGCAATATAAGCCGTACCAAACTGAGAACATTTACTGTATATAGTTTCTGTATGTATGTACAGTAGTTTCTATCCTGTTTTTCTTTTCCAATTTTCAGTACTTTTACTTCTACTCCACTACATCTCAGATGCAAATATTGTACTTTTACTCCACTGCAATCAATCATTTGAAATGTTTACTCCACTGCAATGCATTGATAAAGAGAAATGTTCCCGGCAATATTTGTACTTGGATATTCAATTGACTATAATCTTGTCCACCCTTTGCACTGAAAACTTTATACATATTCCTGGATCAATCATTGTTATTACATCTTCAAGGTAATGAGAACTTTCTTTTATAACTGGATTTATTTATCCCCATGGAGAAATGCAGGTGTACAACAGCAGTACAAAACAGGATAGTTACATGTAGTAGAGATACAAATGAGATCAAACTGACTTCAACTGTCAGTAAATTAAACTGCCTCGCCTCATAAAAGTCCTGTAGCACTCTTCAGCATAGTCTGTTTTTTTGTGATCGTTAACACCCGGCCAACCCTGTACCCGTACCAAACCTGTGAACAAATATATTGAAGGAGCAGTTGGCCCAAAAAATGACTTATTTTCTATCAATTACACACCCCATGAAGCCTTGAATTCAGGGAGATCTTTTTGTTTTTGTCACATTCCCAAGACAATAATCTGAGTCTCCTACTGACCGATGACCTGGTCATCAAATTATTGGATCAGGAAGGCTTCATGGGGTGTGTAGAAAATATTTAATAAGTAATAAGGGGTCGCGCAGGATCAAACTCGGCCACGTAGAAGTCCTGGAGCACTTCAACCCTGTACCCGTACCAAGACAAAATAATAAATAATAATAATAATAATAATAATACAAGTAAGACGCGCGAACGCTGGAAGCGAACGCAGCTCGAAAATAACAATAAGAAGAATCGAAAGGAATGAGCAATTGTAGAGAAGTGGGTGGTACAGTGAAATTAGTGAGAACAGGGCCGACAGAAGAGTTTGTGAAATGTGTTTGGTTTAGGCATGTTGCAGGCTGTTGTGCATTTTAATCAGAGCATTGTCTACATTCCTGGTGGTGCACTCTGGCGCACTCTGGCGTCTGCAAACAGGCAGTGCACGCACGTGAGTCACATGGGGGCGCGAGCCAATGAGAGCGTGAGTCACATGGGGGCGCGGCTGCACACAGAGACACACACGGACAGACACACACACACACACAACCCGAGCACGGTTGCATAGTAAGCTCCACGCCGCGCCTCCTTCCGCGTTCGCAAATAAAAAAGCATCCAGTCTCACTGAAGGTTGAACACACATATTGAAGGAGCAGTTGGCCCCAAAAATCACTTATTTTCTATCAATTACACACCCCATGAAGCCTTGAATTCAAGGAGATTTTTGTTTTTGTCACATTCCCAAGCTAATAATCTGAGTCTCCTACTGACCTGGTCATCAAATTATTGGATCAGGAATGCGACGAAAACAAAGATCTCCATTAATTCAAGGCTTCATGGGGTGTGTAGTTGATAGAAAATATGTAATTGAATAAGTTATAAGGGGTCGTTCAGGATCAAACTCAGCCACATAGAAGTCCTGGAGCACTTTCATCTTCAGCTCTGCTTTTCTGGCGGCAAGCAGCCTCTTTAATGCTGGTAGTAAGCTCTTGAGAAAAAGCTCGTCCTCATCATCTGGGGACTTTGTGGGATGAGAGGTTTGAGAACCAACCTTCTCCACAGCTTCCAGGAGCTGTTTCTCAAACTGTGTTTCAAATGGTGTCGCGGAGCGACGCTTCCGCTGAGTATTCTGCTGCTGCTGAGTGGATCGCTGAGTATTCTGCTGCTGCTGAGTGGATCCCCCAAGTGGCAAGGGGCCCGGATTCTGCTGCTGCGTGGAGAGCCCAAGAGGCACAGGACACGGATTCTGCTGCCGAGTGGTGCCATCAGGTTCTATAGGACCAGAATTACATTACATTACATTGCAGTCATTTAGCAGACACTTTTATCCAAAGCGACTTACAATAAGTCCATTCAACATAGGTAGGAAAGGAAACTACTAATTACCAGAATTCTGCTGCTGAGTGCTGGCATCAGGTTCTATAGGACCAGAATTACATTACATTACATTGCAGTCATTTAGCAGACACTTTTATCCAAAGCGACTTACAATAAGTCCATTCAACATAGGTAGGCAAGGGAACTACTAATCACCAGAATTCTGCTCCTGAGTGAGGCCATCTGGCTGCGCAGTCTTCCGCTTAACTGCCTTCCCCTTTGCCTTCTGCGGAACGGTCTTCCTCTGAACCTGTTCAGACTCAGAGGAAGCCTTCCTCTGAGTCTGAACAGAGCCCTCCACCAGCTCCACAGTCATCTGCTGAGAAATGTTGTCCAGCTGCAAAGGGCCATCGCAGGGTACCAGTGTCAGCATCTCATCAAGCTGAGATTGAGACAAGCCACTCATCGTGGCTTCCAGCTGAACAAACAAATAAATTGTCAACTCAAATATGTCATAAAAACTATATATATTTTTAATGTTTTATACATATTATATTTATATATATATACACACATATATACATTTGTTTTTATGTTATACAATATAATGTGTGTGTGTGTGTGTGTGTGTGTGTGTGTGTGTGTGTGTGTGTGTGTGTGTGTGTGTGTGTGTGTGTGTGTGTGTGTGTGTGTATATACACACACATACTTATGTATGATATAGATATATGTACATACACACACACACACACACAGAACACACATGACATAACAGTATTATCCATTACTAGATAAGATAGATTAATCATCTTTGTCTGCCTGTTCTGACAAATGTAACTTTCTCCACTGTTATCAGCTACACAACATCATGTGTATCAACTTGGGGCTCCTGACTGATCTAAATGGGGTCATCCCTATGTTCAGAACAAAAAGGGAAGCACGCACATCTCCATAAAAATTTGCAGGTGCTGGACTCAAAAATACACACCATAGAAAGAAGAGTAAGTCCGCACACTGTTGACGCTCTAGCGACCACAATTTTATTTAAGGCTCACAGCACATAACGTTTCGACCCCTTCGGGTCTTCCTCAGGTACTGTAGGTCATCCCTATGTTCCCCGGGTTCAATGTTCCCCCACTAAAGTTAGGGTTAGGTTTAGGGTTAGGTAGGCGGGGAACATAGAACCAGGGGAACATAGAACCCGGGGAACATAGACATGCTCCCATCTAAATTACCTCTTGATCTGGAACCTCAAATTCATGTTCCTCAATGTCTGGAGCTCCTGTCCACTCACTGCCTATGTTTGAGGACGTTTTCCTGCTCTCAACAACTGGGTCCATGAAACTCATGACTGTGGAGTACTTCCATTTCACTGGACTTCCTCCAGCAGACCCACTTTTCTTCCTATCTTTTTCTTGCTCTTCTGTGCTGATCACAGAGGATTTTCCATTTCCTCCAACAATCCTCCTCTAAAGAGAATTAATAATAGAAAACATACATAGGTAAGGTACACTACACGTGTGTGTGTGTGTGTGTGTGTGTGTGTGTGTGTGTGTGTGTGTGTGTGTGTGTTTACTTTAGTGCACTCAAGACAGGATCTCCTCACGTCTGCAACAGTGGTGCAAAATGTACTTTTTTTTTTACTTTAGTAAAAGTATCAATACCGCAATATGGAAATACTCCGCTACAAGTAAAAGTCCAGAATTCAAAATGTACTTGAGTAAAAGTACCAAAAGTAAAAGTACTCATTATGCAGAAGGTCCCGTTTCACAAGTTTTCAAATGTATACAAATATTTTGAAAATAGCTGGGTTCAAAGTAGATTCATGTTAAAAGTAGCATTAAGAAATGTATTTATATCCAGCGATACAATATAATTAAGAATTACATTAGTGTTACACTGAAATCTATTTAAAAGATTCAGAAAGACAACCAACATAATGTAAATAAATTGTCAGAACATCCTGACATGCATCTTAAGGTAAGAATTACAGATGAAGTTTGGTTCCTTAATAGTTTAATTGCAGAGAACTTGGATCTGCATTAACATTTTTGACTTTTACATTTTCAAAATGTTGTTTAAACCTTATCTTAACATCTGACTTTAATTAAGCATATTATTATCTTTATAATTAAATCCAGACATTTAAATGATGTCTAATCAATGTCTATGGTATATAGCAGGGTTTAAATTGTATCTAAAAATTAATGTTTGGCAGACGTCTAAATCATATCAGACATTTATTAGCTGTTATTTAAGCATCTAGATTTATATACATGGACGTTGAAATTGTGTTGTTTCAATGGCTAGGCTACTATAGCAGACTAAATAACTTTCACTTTCAGACCAGTTATAGACCGATCTTAACCCTGGACGTCTGTGGACCATTTAGGCATACTTTAGACGTTTTATTCCCCAATGAAATTGCAAAGTGACCCTAAAACTATGAATTGGCTCTCCACTCCTCTCACACACAGCCCTTTTCCAACAGCTCTCTCTGTCCAGTGTCCACAGCTCTGCCAGTGTCCCTTTTAAAGGCCTCTTAATGGGCTGCCACACCCAAACCCAGGTGCAGGTCCTTAATCACCCAGCCTTGGTTAGTGACAGTCAGTGGAAAAGAAAAGAAAACAAAATAAGGCACAAAATAATACAAACCATGGAAAATACAACACAAAAATCACACAACTAATAAACCAGAATCAAAACACAAATCATAATTCAATTCAATTCAATTCCGAGTGCTGCGCTATGAGCTTGTAGATCTGCTATTTTTGAAAAATCGTGAAAATGTGTGCAAATCTTTGAATATGTATTCTTTTAAAGCGAACATTTTTAACTCAAATCTTTGCTTCTGGGGGTCCCTGGAACAAATTATTTGGAGATGGGGGTCGGTGGCCAAATACATAAATCATTTTGGGGGTCCTTGACATGAAAAAGTTTGAGCCCCATTGATATAGAAACATAGGTTTTTCAGAATACCGTTGGAATACCGTTGGGATTTAGAAGACATTTGTGGAATCAGCTTCAGGTCTTAATGGGTTAAAGCGCTGCCAAGTATGTGTACACGTCACAACACAGTGACAGTGGGAACCAAGAAGAATAACAATGTGTGCCTCTAAGAGAAACTCTAGACGTTTGAACTTAATTGCGTTTTTTAATATTATCCTCTCTAAAGACACATTCTAGAGTTGGACTGTGCAATATTTGGACTATTTACTGTGATCCTCTACTTGGACTGTACAATAAATATCTGGACTGATTACTGTGTTCCTCTTAAAATAAACTTTAAAGCATTGGATTGTGCATTTTTTAGACTGTGTGTGTGTGTGTGTGTGTGTGTGTGTGTGTGTGTGTGTGTGTGTGTGTGTGTGTGTGTGTGTTGTGTTGTGTTGTGTTGTGTTGTGTTGTGTGTTGTGTGTGTGTGTGTGTGTGTGTGTGTGTTGGGCTTTCACCAACTAGTCGACTAGTATAACCACTAGTCAACCTTGTTGGTACTAGTCGAATAGTTGTTATATAAATCAAAAGGGGGTCAAAAGTATGTCCCAACTAGAAAAAGTACAGGTCTCCGCCAGGTCAGGTACGTTATTCTGGCCTCCTGGTGGCGCTATAATAGGCCAATGTGAAAAGGGTGCCAACCGTGCCATTTATTCTTGTATTGACACTGCATTCATGATTTGAGGCATTTTGTTCCAAAAATGTGTTTTGCTAAATTAGACCTGCTGGTGGCGCTATAACAGGCCAATGTGAGAAGGGTGGCATTTCTTCCTCGGCCTAGTGGGAATGTGCGTGTGAAATTTCATGGAAATCCCAAGCTGTTTGTATACTTTGAGGCTTTTTGTTCAAAACGGACCAATCCCGCAAACTTTGGAAGCCAACCTTAGGCAATGAGGATGGAATATGGGAAATCGGACAGATCCTTGTTGATCACATGACTATAGTAATGCTGTGTACCGATTTGCATGACGTTTGGATAAAATTTGTAGGAGTAATATCAAAAAATGGGTTTTGCACAAATCGGCCTCCTGGTGGCGCTATAACAGGCCCATGTGAAAGATTTGGGGCAGAGGTTCTGAATAGGCATCCAGGGAGTGTGTGTGCACAGTTTCGGAGCGACCGGGCCAACGGTGCCGGAGATTAGCTGGTGACAGACGGACACACGGACACACGGACGGACGGACAAGGGGTAAAACATACTCTCTCGCCATGCCTTTGGCCTGGCGGAGACAATAATAGCCTATTATTGGGAAATAACCCCCTTTTGAGGATCCTTAGAGACGCTGCTGTGCTGCTGTGCCAGAAGCGCTTCCCTTTAAACGGTATAAAAATAAAGGCAGGAGGATAATAATAGTAATGGCATTAAAACAATGGAGAAAAAAATTGGTAGGTAAACATCGACTAGTCGACTACCACTGGGTCAAATTAGTCGACCAGTAAAAATCTCTAGTCGTGAAAGCCCTAGTGTGTGTGTGTGTGTGTGTGTGTGTGTGTGTGTGTGTGTGTGTGTGTGTGTGTGTGTGTGTGTGTGTGTGTGTGTGTGGTCAGTGGACACCCCCCAAACATATCTGAAAGCCAATCTGCCAACATTAGAATTTGACAAAACAGGAGATTTCTTCCACACAACTCTACACCAGATCAATAGAATAAAGACAAGGTTTTGAATGTAAAATGATTTGTTAATTGGTCATCATTATTCAAATTCGTTTTTCAAAAATCGGGGCAGGGGTTCTTCCTTGGCCTCCGGGGAGTGTGTGTGCAAAGCTGTTAACAGACAAACGGACACACACGCACACGCACACGCACACGCACACACGGACAGACAGACACAAAGATGAACAAGAGCCAAAACATAGTCTCCGGCCTTCGGCCATCCAGCCATTGGCTTCCGGTCTGGTCGAGACAATACAAATGTTTGCCTCTGCTTTTGATATTGAAAGCTTGTGAAATGGGACATTATGTGAGTACTTTTGATACGGTACTTTTGTACTTGACATCCAGCAGGGACAGAGAACTAGACTTTGTACAACTACGTTGTGCAAAGGTAGCATATATAGCCGATCTACAAGCTCACAACGTGTCGCATCGTAGCGCGTTGTGTGCTATTTTTGAAAAATGTTTAAAGTGTAAGTGAAAGTTGTTAAGTGTGTGTGTGGGTTTAATAAACTTTGAACCAATGAATTGTGGCGAAATAATAACAACTAATGGATCCATTGGAACTCAGGTTCTTTCTTCCATTTCCTGAAAAGTAGCAGTTTTCAACATACAAAGTATTTTGTATTAACAACCATTCTGATGTTTACTGTAGTGTTGCCCATCCCTATATGGCACTCACATGTTGTTAATTAATTGGAGCATGTTTTGAAAAGATCTCCAGTGACTAATTAGACATGAAAAATAATTATCTTCCAACATTGCACCTGTTGAGCCAGGGATTCATCACCAGCCCTGGGCCAGATGTCATCAGTGGTAAACACACAGCATGTTTCCTTCCTACCCACCTGGGTATAGTCTGCCGTTGTCACATGATCTGAATCATGAATAGGGATGGAGCTCGTTCATTTTTATTGATAATGAGCACCTTATCGATCCTGCTTATCGAACCGAGCTTTTATCGAGCCCACTATCGATCTTTTTCTATTATTACGAAAAAAGACGTGAGACGAAAAATTCTTAACAGAACCGGTATCTTTTTTTATTGGCCAGTTGTGACAGTGAGTTTGTGGCTGACCACTATCTAAAATTAAATGAAGATGACAAAAGTTTAAATATTTTTGCCTATCATTAAAACAACCATTCATATAATGTGCAATAAGTGTTAAATGGCTTTATATTATGAATAGTACTGTAATAATTACTATAAAATCTCCATGTCTCTTCAACTCTTTATAAACAAAAAAATGCGTTATTTTTTCTTTGTTTTAACCAAAATATATCACTTGCACTACATTTTACTAGGGCCTTCAAATACAGTACTTTTCTAACAGACAGAAGGCAAGTGACCTTTTTACTTTTGGAAAATAATATTGAAGAAACGGTTAACTCTTTCAGTGCCAGCCTTTTTTGTGGCTGCGTTTAGCCAGTGCCAGGATTTTTGGCTATTTTTGCCAATCTTTCAAGGTCCACAGAAGATTCTGTTTTATGACTACAATGTCACAAAATAGCTCAAAAGAAAGAGGAGGACATTTTTGTAATCCCATCTTCCGTTCTTTACTTATCGGCAGTTGAGTAAACCTTGTTTTCAGTGAAAAACACCCTCTGAGAGAAGAATTCTGAGATAAACAGCTTTTTGTCAAAGTTACAAAAAAAAAGAAAACTAATTTGATCCATTTATTTTTCGCCTCCGTGACACACCAGACAAATGACTAAAATAAATTATGAGATAAACACGTTTTTGTAAATGAGAGACTCTGAAGCAGAACTCATTTGATCAATTTATTTTTCGCCTCAGTGACACGTGTGTGTGTGTGTGTGTGTGTGTGTGTGTGTGTGTGTGTAGGATCTAAGAAAAATAAAGGGAAACAGTTCAGTGTCTCTGACAGTTATACTGAGTGATACTGAATGAAGCAGTGGGAATGAGTGCAGCGGGACCAAACAAACCGCACAATGAAAGATTGTCTCATGGCGGTTGCCTTTTCCTTTTCCGCTACAAACCCTGCAAAGCCTCGTTGGGCGTTTTTTTTTCGGGGTGGGCGAATTGGGAACAGCCACATGGGCTGCTGCTGACAGTGGTGGTATGTTGGCAGAGCGCCTGGTCTGATGGCCGCGTGGAGGCGGTCTCTGGCTGGTCCACGCCTTGGCGACGCTTTGGGTGAACTGCATCATTGTGGGACAGCTGCCCTCTGGGTTTTGGAGTTTGTACAGAACGAAGGCATTGGCCATACAAATCTCGAACAAATAGAGGACAAACTTGTTGGTCCACTTGCTGTTCCTCCTGGTAAAAGGATAGTAGGAAATGGACTGGTCCAACTTGTCCACTCCATTCATACACTTATTGTATTCTATGGCACAGGCAGGTTTGGCTCTTGTGACACGGGCACTCTGGCCTCTCTGCCAAACTTCAACTTCTCCCATAACGTCTGGGTGGAATGTAGTGACCATCCTGACCACATTAGTGTCACGAAAGGCAACCGCCATCACCCCGTCTCTGTGGCGAGCTATTCTTTCCCCCGTGCCCAGGTTGGAACAGGAAGCATTCTGAATGTCCTGTGGTGCTCCCCTGTCCTTTCTTATAGTCCCGCAGACATGGGTCTTCATGTCCAGGAGCATGCGACACATGGACACGGAGTTGTAGAAATTATCCATGAACAGTCTGTAACCTTTACCACACAAGGCCGCTCCATTACCAGGGTAATTGTATGAACAAGGGTGACATGTTGTCCACAGTATGGCCTCAGGTTGTGACAGTAGCCAGTAATGGAATCACACAGAATGTACGATTTTATCCCATACCTAACAGGCTTCTGGGGATTGTAGACCCGGAAGTTCAGTCTACCGCGCCAGAGGAGAGTTCCCTCATCGATCGAGGTGTTTTGTGATGGCTGATACAGCTCCTGGAATTTTGCCACAAGGTAGTCTAAGACTGGCCGTACCTTATACATCCTGTCAGTACCAGTGTCTACAGCATCAGAGAAGTGCAAGAATCTAAGGAGGAGTTGAAACTTATTTCGGGACATGGTCTTGCTGAAATATAGCGTCAAGATCATCTCATCCTGAGACCAATAGAGATTCAGCTCAGGCTTGCGGACCAGACCAGTCAAAAACAAGAGGACCAGGAATGTTTTGAGCTCCTCAACTGTGACATCATCCGCCCATGCATTGACTCTGGATTGTGGTAAATTGATCTTCTCCATGCACGCCTTTCCATATATGTTGGTTTGTTGCACAATCTGTGTTAGCATTGTATCCGTGAGGAACAACTGGAAATAGTCCACTGGTTCTTCCGACTGTAGAACTGCAGCACTGCTGAGTGGACCGGGAGTTGGCGTGAAGGAGATGTGTTCCGGGTTCCACTCCTTCTCCTCCATTGAATGCCAGGCCATAGGGTCAGGTTTGCCACCACATGCACGTCCCCGTCCCCGTCCCCGTCCCCGTGCCCGTCCTGTAAATTATAGAAATATGTAATTACCATAAAATACATATTCATTTCCAATACATGCATTTACGATACAATACATACTTTTTTTTTTGTGTGTGTAAGTATGATTTTTTTCTTACCTAGACTGGCTCTGCCAACAGCAGGAAGAGATGAGGGTTGCTCCTCAGTCTCACTCATCTCTGTATCTGTAATCAGAGGAAAATATCAAATAGTTATGGTATATATGGTAAACAAAATCAAATCAATTATTTTTACACCCCTTGTAGTAGGGGGTACTAAGCACAAAAAATGGCCAAATCGTTACGCGGCGGATAAAAGCATGAAATTTGATACAGATGTCCCTTGGGTCATCCTAAAACATCCTAGAAGGGGTGCCCAAAAAAATCTTAAACAGGAAGTGACTTATGGACAAAATTCAAAATGGCCACCTAAACTGTTGACCGTTGACTCAAAAGACACCAAAAGAATCTCCAAAAAGCATAAAATTTGGCACATATGTCCCTTGGGTCATCCTAAGACATCCTAGAAGGGGTGCCCAAAGGAATCTGAAACAGGAAGTGAGTTATTGACTAAATTGAAAATGGCCGCCTAGTGTTGTCGATTGACTCAAAAGACAACTAAAGAATCTCATAAAAGCATACAATTTGGCACACATGTCTTTTTGGTCATCCTAAGACATCCTAGAAGGGGTGCTCAAAGAAATCTTAAGCAGGAACTGAGTTATTGACAAAATTGAAAATGGCCGCCTACAGTGTTATCTATTGACTCAAAAGACAACTAAAGAATCTCATAAAAGCATACATTTTGGCATACATGTCCCTTGGGTCATCCCAAGACATCCCAGAAGGGGTGCCCAAAAAAATCTTAAACAGGAAGTGAGTCATTGACAAAATTGAAAATGACCGCCTACAGTGTTGTCGATTGACTCAAAAGACAACTAAAGAATCTCATAATGGCATACATGTCCCTTGGGTCATCCTAAGACATCCTAGAAGGGGTGCCTGAAATTATCTGAAACAGGAAGTGAGTTATTGACTAAATTGAAAATGGCTGTGTACAGTCTTGACAGATGATGCAAAAGACACTCATAAAACATTATCTCATAAAAGCATGAAATTTGGTACAAATGTCCCTTGGGTGATCTGAATGCATCCTAAGGGGTGCCAAAAAAAGTTTGAATAGTCTCTCAATGGAAAACACTCCTCCCACACGGGCTGCACTGCTACAATATTCAAATCGAGCAGCCAATCTAGCATTTGGTCCAGAAGCCTGAAAGCTATGCAATCTCTACCATCTCCTGACAAATAAATTAAAGTCGCTGATTCGTGGACACCTTTATGGACACTCTTGCCAGAGGCTGCTTAAGTTTGTAGAGAACTCAAGTGTGGCTGCAAAGCTGAGCCCTTCTGTTCGAGAAAGTGTAGATGCTGGGATGCTGGGTTACCTTGCAGAGCATTATGCCAATGTGCTGGTAATTGCGAAATGGCACACATGAATACATGTAGTTACTAAACACTAATCACAAAAAAACAGTAATGATCAAGAAGAAAATACATGAGAAGATAGAGTGTAAAACAAGCAAGAAGATGTAGAGTGCAAAATAAATAAGATGCAGAGAGTAAAATAAGAATATGCAGAGTAAGATAAGATGCAGAGAGTTAGATAAATAAAGAAGATTCAAAGAGTACAATAAAAAAATTATGCAGAAAGTAAAATAAATAAGTGATGTAGAAATGAAAACAGAAGGTAGACTACAAAATACGGCAAGTTATGCACTGCATAACCTGTCGTATTGAGTCTGCATAATATGCAGACTGCCATGGTCAACTGTTTAAACAGCCATTTAGAATTTCTTCAACATGGTCCCTTCCTAAAAAGTTTAATAAACAAGCAAACAAATAAATAACCCCTTCTAGGATATATTAAGAAGCACTCAATGTACGTACCAAATTATACACTTTTATGACGTCCCCTTATGTTTTCTTTTGTGTCAACTGCTTTTAGGCGGTCACTTCCTGTTTAAAACCTTTTTGGGCACCCCTTGTAGGATGCGTTCAGATCACCCAAGGGACATTTGTACCACATTTCATGCTTTTATGAGATTCTGTAGGTATCTTGCATCATCTTTCAACACTGTAGGCGGCCATTTTCAATTTAGTCAATAACTCACTTCCTGTTTCAGATTATTTTTGGCACCCCTTCTAGGATGTGTTAGGATGACCCAAGGGACATATGTGCCAAATTGTATACTTTTTGGAGATTCTATAGGCTTTTTGAGTCAATCACCAACACTGTAGGCGGCCATTTTCAATTTAGTCAATAACTCACTTCCTGTTGAAGACTTTTTTGGGCACCCCTTCTAGGATGTCTTAGGATGACCCAAGGGACATGTGTGACACATTTTATACTTTTTGGAGATTCTTTAGTTGTCTTTTGAGTCAATCGACAACACTAGGCGGCCATTTTCAATTTGGTCAATAACTCACTTCCTGTTTCAGATTTTTTTGGGCTCCCCTTCTAGGATGTCTTAGGATGACCCAAAGGACATGTGTGCCACATTTTATGCTTTTTGGAGATTATTTTGGTGTCTTTTGAGTCAACGGTCAACAGTTTAGGTGGCCATTTTGGATTTTGTCCATAACTCACTTCCTGTTTAAGATTTTTTTACTCGATTGCCCGGAGGACCAGCACATCCACGACTGACGGATCGAGGACCCCGACCACCACGGCTGGATCCTGGGAGTAGATCGGCACCCCTCGGCCCCGGGTGCTTTCGCCTCGGCATATTGAAACTAGCTCACAAAATAAATACAAACTGAACTCACACTATATACTTACTGACGACTGTACTATCACTAGTACAGTATACACGCACACACGCACGCGCACACACACACACACACACACACACACACACACACACACGAGCGGTAATCTGCTCACACACACACACACACACACACACAAACGCTTTTGTTTGTCACACAGACATACAGACACGACGTGGACAACTAACTTATCGGCTAAGTGAACGCTTACTATCGATCAATGGACAACTAAACTCAACTGAACTGGCTTGTGGCTTTCTCTCAAACAACTGACCTACTCCGCGGAACACAAGGTAACGTTGCTCACTACCTTTTATAAGCTTCTGTTTACATTGGTTTCCTGTGATCGGCGTTTGTTTGGATCGCTTCTCTTAGGTCACAGAGGGTTCACGGAGGCTTGCTTTGATCGGCATTTGTTTTGTTTGTTTGTTTTGGGTCACAGAGACCCGAACGGTGGTACAGGTGGCAGAATAGCACCATAGTGGTTCATGGGAAAGGTTTTGTCTTTCTTTTGATCAACATTTGTTTTGATGAAGTGGTTGATCATGTGATTTTGGGCTTGATTTTGTTCACAGGAGCTGTCACAAGTTGGGGAAGAGTGTCATCTAGCCTATACACATAAAAAATAAAAAACTCGGGATAACTCGTAGCTTGGCACTGAGAGAGTTTCTTTTGATAAACATTTGTTTTGATTGTTTTGAAGTGGTTGATCATGTGATTTTGGGCTTGATTTTGTTCACAGTAGCCCCAAACTTTGTCACAAGTTAGGGAAGAGTGTCATCTAGCCTATACACACAAAAAAAAAAAACTCGGGATAACTCGTGCTGGCACTGAGGGCGTTCAGAACTGTACGTACAGTACACACATTTACACTCAAAGGACCACAATGGAAATAAGCTCTCAAGCGTTTTGGGGTTTTATCCTTTTGACAGATATGTACATGTACAAAGACATAGTTACGTATATGCATTTTTTGTCAACAAAATCCACCGATCGACCGACCAACCGCGACAGACCGACCATCGATCAATCAATCGATCGATCAATCAATCAAAACCCATTGCTCTGGAAACTGTAGATTAGCTATTTTCGCAAAATGTTGAGAAAAGTAGACAAATCTTTAGTGGGTTCCTGGCACAAAGTCCTTTCAGGTGGTGGTCCACGGCCAAATACATATCAATTTGGGGGTCCTTGACATGAACATGTTTGAAAACCACTGCTTTAGGGGATAATCCAAGGGATGACATTGACCATAGCAAAACAAAACCCACAAAACATTTTTTTTTAAATTAATAAATACTAATACATTGTCCACCACTACTCCGCTAGAGGACAGTCGTGTTTTGGGGTTTTCCATCCAAAATGGTGGATGTATGTCTATTATCTCAAGGGGATGTCATGACATTTGGCACAAACATCCACTCAAGGGATGTACTGATTAGAATGCGGTGGTAAAAGGTCAAAGGTCATTGTCATAAATGATTTAATCTAAAAATACAGTGGTTCTCAAAGTGGGAACCTCAAGGATCCCCCCAGTACAGGGATCCTTGAGGGGTTCAACACATAGGAATTGATGCTTTGTTTCCCAGGCAGCCTCTCTACCCATTCGGGCCGCGCACAAAATGCACAGGGTCTCCTTTTACAAGCTTATACTGTATGGAAAGCAATTTTGCCAAGTCGTGTCCGAAGTCCAAAGCAGTTTTAAAGTGTATGACTATACTGCCATAGTGGTAGTTGTTGTTAGTAGTGGTGGTGGCGGCACAGTTATAGTAGTAACAGCAGTACATGTGAACCACAGGTGGCTCGTCCTCAAGCATGTTACCATCTCTTGAATTAGCCATTTTGAGGGCATCTTTTACTCCCCACAACATCTCCCCACATTGTCCGGTAACATTGCAATACCGGACAATCTCTCTATCACCCGAGTGATCATTTTCATTCTCTACTCATACGGATCTGGAGATCACGTCATCCGAAGAGTTCCGCCTCCGTCCGCTTCCTGTTTAGCGTTTTCAAGAAAACAGCTGTATTTGTATTGTATTATTTTATTTTTTTTAAAGAATCCTGTTGCTATATTTAGCAACATCTAAAATGACACAGTTGCTTTCCTGCTTTTAAAGGTATAACAACGTATCAGGCTTTCCCTGTCTTATTGGGTTAATAGTAACTACAAAAGAACATTTCTAAGATATTGTTTTCTGCTCACAGCTTTATTTATTTATTTATTTTTATACAAATGATTTTCTAAAATCCATAATGTATTTTATGACCTACAGTGGTTGAATCGTTGCCAACGTAGCCTTGGTGAGATATTGTGATTGACACATTACATGACACACACGCAACATTATGTTCATATGAAAGTATCGTTAATGCACGTTAAGCCCTGCCCCGACGTCTGCCGCAGCTCAGATGGGTGTTGTGTTGTGAAAGATCACATAATGCCATCAGTTGGCACAGGGGGGATGGCACAGCACTGTGTATAAAGCTTACCACCTGGACAATGGCCTTAGAGAAGGGGGGAGGGTTTAGGATAGAGAAGGACATGGTCATGAGGGACATACACCTGCTTTCATACTCTGTATGTGTGATATTGTTCTGTTCCTTCTTTCCTTTGTCTTCCTCATCTTCCACTCCTTGTGATTTACAGGCACCGTATAATCTCAATAGAATCTACAAGTCTGGGGACTTGGTTCTGGGCGGCATGTTTGATATCCACCACTCCGCTGCGCTCCCCGATCTGTCTTTCACCTCCGAGCAACAGGTCCCCATTTGCTATGGGTGAGTATATCACATACTACATGGGCAACTGGCGGCCCGGGGGCCACATGCGGCCCCCACCTTCACTTAATGCGGCCCGCAGGTTAATATCAGAATACTGATATAGATTTCAGCTGTTACAATTCCAAACATGAAAACATGACCAGCTTTAATTACTTCAGTCTATATTAGTAGCTTAATGACTAGTATATATTTTTTTTTATGTCCAATGTATTTGTATTTAGGTTCATAAAGTTAACATATGTATAACTAAATGCATTTTAATTTGAATAAAAATGTTACTTTTCAGGATTCCAATTCAAAAATAGCAAAACAAATTCAGGATTTCAATTCAAAAATAGCAAAACAAATTCAGGATTTCAATTCAAAAATAGCAAAAATAGACGCGTTTTGAGCTTGTAGATCGGCTATTTTTGCTATTATTAACAGCATTAATTCACGAAAAAAGTGAAGTCTGCCCTCTGACAGTATAAGCAATGTGGCCCCCAGGAGTGAGTGTGGAAACATAGTAGCCCTCTCCATCATCAAAGTTGCATCACCCCTGGTATATCACAAATACAATAACAAGCAAGAAAACAGGGACCTTGTTTGTAGCAAAGGACTAGTTGAAGTTGTATATTTCTACAATATGCAAGGCTACAGTGGCATTTTGTGTGTTAGTTTCTACACCGAAGGGTTCAAATGGGCCCAGACCATGGCTTTTGCCATCAATGAGATCAACCGAAACCCCAGCCTGCTACAAAACGTCACCCTGGGCTACAGTCTCTATGACACCTGTTACTCGGTCGGAGTCGGATTCCGTGCAGCGCTGTCACTGATCAGTGGGAGAGAGGAGCAGTTTCGATTGGATGAGGGCTGTGTTGGCTCTCCTCCAATGCTCGGAATTGTGGGCGCTGAATCCTCAGCTAATTCTATTGCCATCTCTAGTGTGTTTGGTTTGTACAGAGTGTCCACGGTAAGTTTCTCACTTGAAACCCCTTTTGCCATCACCTATTGATGATGTGATTTGGTTGTTTTATCACATATAATACGATGTGTGTAGTATTTTTACAACATTAAGACCGTGGTAGCATCTGTGTCATTTTAGATTTCTTTGGGCTATTCAAAAATAGCAGATCTACAAGCTCATAGCGTGGCACCGAGTGCCACGCTATGAGCTTGTAGATCTGCTATTTTGTGGGGGGAAATCGTGGATTTTTTTTTGCAAATCTTTGAATATATATGTCGTTTAAAGCGAACATTTGTAACTCAAATCTTTGCTTCTGGGGATTCTACAACTGTCTTCTAAATCCTATATTGCTATAATATCAGTGGTTCTCTCATGTATTTGGTCATGGACCCCCATCTCAAAATAGTTTGTCCCAGGGACCCCCAGAAGTTGTAACAGAGTTGAAAATGTTTGCTTTGAAAAATATATATTCAAAGATTTGCAAAATTCTTTTCACAAAATAGCAGATCTACAAGCTCATAGCGCGGCACTCGGTGCCACGCTATGAGCTTGTAGATCTGCTATTTTTGAATAGCCCAAAGAAATCTAAAAATGACACACAGAATGCGTTCCAGGTCTTAATGGGTTAAAGGACATGCAGTACATATTTACTTTCAGCCAGAGCATGTGTGAGCAGAGCGGGCAGATTCTGAAAGTAGGTTTTCATAAGGCCCTGGGTCTAGCTGGTATGGTGGTCACAGCTGAGGTTAGGAAGTAAGCTAGTTGGGGTCATATTCAGAATGTTTTACATATTATAACATTGCAACATTAAACCGTATGTATGATGAATCACTGTGATCCATATAAGGTTATACAACAATGTTAAATGTTAAAATGCATAGCAACATTGCATCTCCCTGGTTCTGTAAAGTCCTGCACGCAATTCTCAACACATTTGTGTCATTGAAATTGCAGGTAAGATCAGATTGTTCATTCATGTGTGTTAATCATCAGACAATCTTTGAAACTGAACTGTTGCTGGGGGGTAAAAGCTCAATATTACACAAGCCCTTGGCTGGCATGCATTTAAGGTGTTTAAGGGTGCAGTCAATAATGTGTGTATTTATTAGTGTGGTTGTCTATAGACAACCAACACTATTGTACTTGGGTGACTTTATACCTAAAACAAATAATAATATAATGTATACCTCACAATCAGCTTCATTGTGAATGGTGTGCCTGCATTTAGCTGTTTAATTGCTATTAATGTATTAGTGAATTGAATAGACATGAAGGGGGACAGCTCCCATTCAAGTATTTTTCTTTCGGAAACCATGAGAGCTACTACAAAATTATACTACAAATACAAAATAAACCACAAAAATTGCACCTTTCTAGTTTGTTCATGTATTTATTTGGAGAAGTGAGTGGAGTATTTAGCAGGCGGGGGCCAATCTAAGTGAGCGGTGAGTGACGTTGAACATAGGGTAGGGTTGAGTGGAGCATGAAAACAAGTCCTCAGGACTTTTAGCCTTAATGTCTGATGTACCATGTGCTGTTTACATTTTTTACTAATAAAGTATTCAATCAATAAAAAAACAGCATATAGCTCCACTCACATGGAAACTTTGTTTCAAAGATATATTACCAAACAGATGTTTTGTGTCTTTTTCAGGTAAGTTTCTATGCCCTGTGCTCCTGTCTGAGTGACCGGAATCAATACCCTTCCTTCTTTAGAACGGTCATAAGTAATACCATCCAGGTGAACTTTTAAGTACATGTTTCACACACTTGACAAATACAAGTAACTGATATTACATATCACCCGTCATTTGCTTGTGTGTATTGCTGCCGGAGACTAAGGTCTCTGTTGACAGCATCAAAAGAGAATTATTAGACTCACTGATTTAGACGGACGGACGGACGGACCTTTATTGACAAAGGTCAAGGATTTACCACTGTGTGAATAATCTAGTTTAACCCATTAAGACCTGAAGCCGATTCTACAAATGTCTTCTAAATCCCAGCAGTATTCTGAAAAAAAAACAAAACGTATGTTTCTGTATCAGTGGTGCTCAAACTTTTTCATGTCAAGGACCCCCAAAATGATATGTATTTGGCCGCCGACCCCCATCTCAAACTATTTGGTTTCAGGGACCCCCCTAGAAGCAAAGACTTCAGTTAAAAATGTTCATGTTGTTCATGTATATATTCAAATATTTGCACATATTTTCAAGATTTTTCAAAAAATAGCAGATCTACGAGCTTGTAGATCTGCTATTTTTGAATAGCCAAAAGTGTAAAACAATGCTTTTTTAGCTCAAATCAAAAAATGACACAGATGCGTTCCTGGTCTTAATGGGTTAAGCACGTATCTCTCACTCTCTCACTCACTCTCTCTTTATCCAATCAGGTGCAAGCTATGCTGCAGCTTATGAGACGGTTCGAGTGGACCTGGGTGGGAGCGTTGTTTAGCGACGATGCCTACGGCCACGATACGGCCCAGATCTTCCCGTCTGAGCTGGCCCAGTCTGGTCTGGGTTGCCTGGCGTACGAGGAGGTCTTGCCGTGGGACAGCGACCCAGCGGAACTCCAGAGGATTGTCTCTATGATGAAGAAATCCACTGCTCGTGTGGTCTTTGTATTTGAATACGGGACCCGTATGATTAAACTAATGGACGAGGTTGGGGTTATGATCCGTGTTCATTTAGGAACATTATAAGGAATCTGAAATGAGATATATTCATATGTGATTTAATTGCAAGCATTTTGTTTAATTGCAAATGCAACTTAATCACAGAGTATTTGGTTCAGATTAAACGCTCGGTAATTACTTATTTTAAACATTATTTTCTGCACAATAAGCAAATAATCAAACCATTCAGACACCCTGTTGCTAAAACTAAATGTTATATTGTTCAAATGTTATTAGAATCATGGTAATAATACTAATCTTCTGTAAACTGCAATCTGATTATTATTATTATTATTATTATTATTATTATTATTATTATTATTATTATTATTATTATTATTATTATTATCCCATTAAGACCTGAGGCTGATTCTACAAATCATCTCTGTCGGGTGGAAACCTCAATATGACCAAAACTGTTACTTTTCAGGATTCAAATTCAAAAACAGCAAAACTAGCAGATCTACAAGCTCAAAACGCGTCGCGGGAGCTTGTGGATCTGCTACTTTTGATGCTTTTGTGTGACGCTATAGTATGATCAAGTAGGGTGTTGACATGGGGAAATTATGGCTTTTCATCTCTCCAATGTAATATAGGATATAGCTAAAATCTAAAATGACACAGATGCTTTCCCAGGTTTAATTGGGTTATTATTATCATTATAATTGTTGTTCCTGTTGATCACGATCAACAGGTGGTAAAGCAGAACGTGACGGGTCTGCAGTGGGTAGCTGATGTATGCTGGATATTAGACACAAACATCCAGATTCCTGGCTACATGCCCTACCTGAGAGGCACCCTGGGTGTTGCGGTCCATCGTGGAGAGATACCAGGCCTCAAGGACTTCTTGTTGAAAATACATCCTGAAAAGGACTTTGACAGCAGCCACAATAATATCATAGTGAGTCTTTTGTTTAATGTCAACGTTCAAGGTGAACTTTATTGTTACTTTATTGTTATTGTTACATCTTGACTTGTATACAGGTACATAGGTACACACACACACACACACACGCACGCACGCACGCACACACACGCACACACACGCGCACACACACACACACACACACACACACACACACACACACACACACACACACACACACACACACACACACACACACACACACACACACACACACACATATATCACTGTACATATTTTGTCAGCATGTACAATGCTGTAAAAGTACCTGTGCCATTGGGGGGCAGTCATTACTTTGGACTTTACTTTGGCTAGTTCGTTCAAGTGTGTGACTGTCCTAGGGAAGAAGTTCTTTAGCGGTTTACTGCCAGTGGCCTTGTGACTGTGGAGTCACTTTCCATGTAGCATCTCCTGAAACAAGATCCGTTGTAGGTGTGATATGATCTTTGACGATTCTGCAAGCTGTGCTGACACGGCGTTCATCGTATAAGTATTGGTTGGATGGATCAAATCCGCTGATGCGTACGTCTGTTCACAAGATACATTTTGTATTTAAGCTGCAATTTCAATGTGATTCTTTTTTTTAAATGCAATGTATTAGGTTCAAGCCCACAGTACCACAGTATAGGATCATGTATCAAAATCAATTCTGCTCAGACAGAACCTCATTTTTGTGACATTTAGCGTTCAGAACCACCCTTAACAATACGGAAACATAAACAAAAACAAAACTACTACAAAATTAAAACACAAAAACAAAAGAAAACATAACACCAAAGGGACAGGATCCAACACAGTTCCTCACATTGATAACAGAGTACTCAACCTGGAAGTGTCATCTTTAAAAAGCCTTTGCTCTTTACTCTTTACTTTGTAAACCTGTGATGTGACAATAAACCTGATTCTGATTTGTAATTATATTTCTGTTTGAGTATTAATTGTGTTTCTTCAGGTGAGGCAGTTTTGGGAGCGCACATTTCAGTGTAAATTCGCACCCCTTCCGTCCGAGTGGGTGGACGCTGGTGGAGGGGTGTGTACTGGACAAGAGGACCTAGGAACAGCAGAGACTACATTGTTGGATGTGTCTGATCTCAGGGTAGAGATGAATGTGTACAAGGCTGTGTATGCTCTGGCCCATGCCCTCCATGACATGTTGCAATGTGTGCCAGGAAGAGGGCCTTTCCCTGGGCACAGCTGTGCCAGTTTGCAGACAATACAGCCATGGCAGGTGTAACATTTTACTAGAGTTCATTTGATGGGAGTGGTGATGCCGTACCAATCTGTGATATCATGAACTTGGTGTGGCTCCCTGATGGAAGCGCAAAGGCTCAGAATGTGGGTGTGTACAAGAAGTCAGCGTTTGAAGGTGAAGAGCTCATCCTTGATGAAGACCGAATCGTCTGGAACGTTGAAACCAAAAAGGTCACTTTGGCTGCAGGCAAAAATACCTAATGTTGAGTTCATGATGTGAACGCAATTTAGGTTGGACTAAAATTGATCATTGTTGCTTTCCTCTGTAGCCGCTTCGGTCAGTGTGCAGTGAGAGCTGTTCCCCTGGAACCCGTCTGGCCAGAAGGAAAGGAGAACCTGTCTGCTGCTTTGACTGCATTGCTTGTTCTGAGGGAGAGATCAGCAATGAGACTGGTAGTTCTACATTGTGGGTGTTGAACAGTAGGTTATCTTTAGGCTGATCCTGTACTCGTCTGTCCCTTTAATCTTCTCTTCTTTGTTAAGACACCACAGAGTGCACCAGTTGTCCAGAGGACTTCTGGTCCAGCCCCCAGCGTGACCACTGTGTCCCAAAGAGCGTGGAGTTCCTCTCCTACCACGAGGCCCTGGGCATCTGCTTGACAGCCATCTCATTGCTAGGCACACTTATCTGTGCAATTGTCCTGGGAATCTTCATCTATCATCGAGACACACCCATGGTACGCGCCAACAACTCGGAACTCAGCTTCCAACTGTTGATGTCACTCAAACTGTGTTTCCTGTGCTCACTTCTGTTCATTGGCCGTCCCAGACTGTGGACTTGTCAGCTGAGGCATGCAGTGTTTGGAATCAGCTTTGTGCTGTGTGTCTCGTGCATCCTGGTAAAGACTATGGTGGTGTTGGCTGTGTTCAAATCCTCCAAGCCCGGGGGTGCAGACATTCTGAAGTTTTTCGGTGCTATGCAGCAGAGAGCAACAGTTCTGACTCTTACTTCCATCCAGGCAATAATCTGCACGGCCTGGCTTGTGTCTGCCTCACCGACTCCTTATAAAAACTTACAATACAACAGTGATAAGATAGTCTATGAGTGTGAAGTGGGGTCAACTGTTGGTTTTGCAGTGTTGTTAGGTTATATTGGTTTACTGGCACTCCTCAGCTTCGTCCTAGCATTCATGGCAAGGAATCTTCCAGACAACTTCAATGAAGCCAAGTTAATCACGTTCAGCATGTTGATTTTCTGTGCTGTGTGGATAGCCTTCATCCCAGCATATATCAGCTCTCCAGGCAAATATGCAGATGTAGTGGAGATATTTGCTATTTTAGCATCTAGTTTTGGCCTTTTGATGGCACTGTTTGGACCAAAGTGTTATATAATGCTTTTGAAACCTGAGAGAAACACGAAGAAGTCCATCATGGGTCGTGCTGCCACCAAGAACCAGACGTAGAAATTCAATGATAAATACATTTCTGTGTATTTTATAACAATAAATGTATGGAGAGGATATATTTGATTGCTGATCACCTTGTTAGTAATAGATTCTGTTTTCCACCAGATTATTTAAATCCAGTCAGAGATGCAAACATATATTGTCTATAATAATAATAATAATAAATACATAATAAAAGTTGTTTATTTATCTCCCTTAAAGACACAAATGTAACTCCATATAGACAAGAACATTTTACACTAATTCATTCTCTGTGCTTCAAAGTAGGCTACAGGTATGTCAAGTATGTATAAGTAAAAAATTGGAAAATGTGCCCTTTAGGTATTACTGTCTGAAAGCATTCTTTTTGAAGGCCTCAAGGTTTCAATGGGTTAAAGGCAAAGCTGCTTTGTGTGATATTTTCATGGTCAAAAAACAATACTCTCTGTATGAAAGTTTCATAACTACTGAACTACTGCAACTCGTTATAGCGAGTGTACTGACAGGAACTAAAAAAGAGATCATATCTCTCCTTCACTGTTCACTGGCCTCTCTGCACTGGCTCCCGGTTAAATACAGAATCAAACTTAAAAATCTCCTCCTCACCTACAAAGCTTTCAATGGTCAGGCACCACTGTATCTTAAAGAATTAATCAAGCCTTATAAACATGATAGAACACCAGTGTGTTCCCAACATGCAAAAATGCTTGAGGTTCCAAAAATATCTACGGTTAGAACGACGGAAGGCAGAGCATTTGTTTCAGGCACCTCAACTGTGGAACCTTCTCCCAGTTTGGGTCTGTGAAGCAGACACACGTATATATAAGAAGAATAAAAACCTTTCTTTATGATAAAGCCTATTGTTCTGTGGTCCTGATTTTCTCAGTACCACAGAACAAACAAAAATAACTTTTATGAAGAGAATAACTAGTTAAAAGGTTAAAGACTAAGCAAACAAAAACATTCAAATTAAAAGGCAAAAAGGTCCGGGGAACATAGGTATGACCCCCCTCTCTCCCCCATCCCCTCCCCTCTTCCTTCCATTCCCTTCCTCTCTCTTCTCCTCTTCCCTTTGGTTGTGTGGGTTCATGTCCCATCAGTGCAACTGTAATTAACACTGTACGGACTCACGCTCCAGTAAGGCCTGCCACTACAACTCCACATCCAGGGACCCGCTCCCCAGAGTTTTTGTGTCTCCCATTTCGCAGGTTTCGTTATTACGGACTCCCAGCTGCAGAATCTGACTGACTGTGGGCCGGGCCTCTCGACTGATTGCTACTTTATTATACTATACCACTATACTGTATATTATCTTAACATTATTATACCATTATATACTATCTTACACTATTATATTTATAATTATTGTTATTGCTACTACTTGTATTTGCTTGTATCTCCCTCTCTGTCTCTCCTTCATTGTGTGGGGGGGCGAAACACCTTATCATTGATTGGTCTATATAGCTTTGCTATTCAGGTGTAATTTGGTCAGACCATCAGACTCATAAAAAATAAAGGAGTGATTTACATAGTTGTGTCTGTATGGAACAATGATGGTGGCTCATTTGCAATTGTTTGGTCTATAGGTTTACTATTGAGATGTAATTCAGTCAGTAAGTGCTAGAACTTAGAATGATGGGTCACCGTTATAGTCCTATCGCAGTACCAGTCATTACAATAATGTCCTCAATTTGCACAGTGCTCCACAAGCTTTTGCATAGCAACCAATTGTTGAAGTCTTTTTTACCATTATAATAGATGTCAACATGCCTGCATGTAGAAGACTCTAGATATTTTATTGTTTCTAAATACAGTGTATCAAATTGAGTTAAAGTAGGCTATTGGTAAGGTTAATTAAGAATGTACTTTTTCCATTCATAGAATTGTACTGGAGTCAGTGGAGTTTTCTCTATGAAATGTAGTGGAGTGAAAGTTATATCCAAACATACTAAAATAAAGTATGTTAACATGCCTACACATACTCTAGATATTTCTAAATACGATGTGATATTAAATCCAGAACCATATGCCTATGTTATGTATAGATCATCTTTGTGCATACTTACGTTCAGTTAAGAATCTTGAACATTCTGTAGTATACCAGTATATAAGTGTTCCTTATATTATGACTTGCACTCTCTCATCTATCCTCCTGTCCTCTTACTATTGTAACCATTGCTACAATTTTCTATCATTTTAGCTTAAATGTAGGCTATTTAGAGCAGGATTTACCCCACTTGCCGTAGCATGAGCGTAAAATCTAAAAGTATGCTTCTCAGTCATTACTTATGGTCCACCAGTGATACAATATTCCCTATGTCAGTGGTTTCCAGACTGGGGTCCCAAAATAATCTTAGGGGGGTCCCCAGATGATTATCTTAATGTGCAACATTGTTTTCTCACTGAACAGTAAACAAACCAACATACAGTATAAGTGTATACAGGGTCTGTACATTTTCTACAGTTACAATTTAATGACATTTAAAAGTAAGACCTTTTTAATACCAAATTGTCAAATATTAAGTACGAAATAGTCAAATGTTGTGAAAATAGGCGAGGTGTTGTGAGCTTGTAGTTCAATTATTTTCACAGTATTTATCTGTGGAATGGAGTCAAACTAAATGCAATGCCTACAAGTGCCTGTTCAAATATTATTATTTTGGGGGGTTGCAGTCTGACAACCCTAAAGCCCTGTAGACCCAGCGATGCTTTTTAGCAACAATTATATTTTATAAAGAAAGGAGTTTAAATAATTAGTTTTTCTGTTATTTTTTCACCTCTAAATCCTCATTGGGTCCTATTGTTTAGTCTTACAATGCCATTGGCCAGGATATTTGCATATAAATACCCCCCACAGAGCCAGGAATCATCACAACTTGAAAAATCTCTGTTGGAACAGCATCTCTTTTTTCTTTGGAAGATATTCCTCTCAAAAACGTAAGTAATATGCCTGTAATATTTGTTTTGGTGAACATTACAATGTCTAGAACATGTACATATGTTATTATTGTGAAATATATGTCCCAAATTTAAATTAGAGCATGATTCATACTTGTTGCTTTTGGTCAACGTTGGCCTATCTTGGTTGCAAAAAATACATATATACATATATATATATGTGCATTTTTACTTTAATGTCTAATTTCCAATGATATTTGTAACCATTGTTTTAACAGTCAGAACCATACAATGTTATGTTAGGAGTCCTCAGCTGGTTCCTTTGTTCACAAAAACTGAATTGTTTGCTTTGAGCTGTAAGCCTCAGAAAATGTCCACCCAAACTTTCTCTCTCCCCCTAAACAATACATATTCAACCATAGTTTAACCAATATATTCACTTGTTATTTCTCAGTATGTTTAATTTTCTTTCAATACTACAAGGACAGTGGGACCAATGTGGTAATTGTTGGGGGGTTGTGGGGGTTGTTCATTATTCATTCGAGGGGTGGTGGGTACTTAGGGCCAATGTAATGATGATGATGCCCACTTAGGGGCAATCATCATCACACAATAGGTTGACCAGACAGTATTGTATGACTTGTGAAATGTTGTCCTGCAGTGAGCAGTGATGTGTAAGAACTTAGCACTACTAAATGTACTAATGGTATGTCTTTATTTCATTTCAGAATGCCACAACTAAAGAAAGGGCCTAGCTTCACAGCAAGGAATGTTCTGAATATCGTGATGAACGGAGAGAGTGATGTTGACATAGACATCAATGAGACTGATGAAGAGTCAGATGAAGAGGACTGTGGCGTGGGGTCCAAAGAAAACCAACCACCCAGTGAACCCACTGACCGCCCAGCAGACATTCAGCCGCCCCAACTGACCAAACCCGCTCAGCGCTGTGATTCAAGATATCAGTGGCTGAAGAAGGACTTCATCAACCCTAATACAGACTTTTCTGGCCCACCTCTGACCTCTGAAGATGTGAGTTCTCTCCAAACACCACTGCAGTACTTCCGCCAGTTTGTGTCCAATGACATGATTGACTCTCTCACAACGAACACAAACATTTACAGCCTTCAAACAAAAGGAACATCAGTCAACACAAGTCCAAAAGAAATTGAGCAAATGTTGGGGATGTATCTGAGAATGGGCATTTCTCAAATGAATGGATGCCGGATGTACTGGGAAGCAGACACACGAAACGCGGCTGTAGCTGATGTGATGCCACGCAACCGATTTCAGTCTTTGTTGACCTCGTTACATCTGGTTGACAACTTGACCGTGCCAGAGAAGGACAAGAAGGACAAACTCTGGAAACTCCGACCATGGCTGGATTTGTTCAGAGAGAAGTGCCTACAGGTGGTTCCAGAAGAGCACAACTCTGTGTATGAGATGATGATTCCATTCAAGGGAAGATTCAGTTCCATCAAGCAGTACATGAGAGGCAAGCCACACCCCTGGGGCTTCAAAGTGTGGGTCAGAACGGGGATCAGTGGCGTCATCTGTGACTTTGACGTTTACCATGGGAGCATCGATGGCGTACGAGCCAAATCTGAACTTGGCTTGTCAGGGGATGTCGTCATGAAGCTTGCTTCGACACTGCCCAGCGGGCAGAACTACAAGATATACGCAGACAACTACTTCACATCTGCTCCACTGGTAGAGAGGCTCCTTGGTCGCGGCATTCACTACACAGGGACAGCAAGACAGGTAATGACCACAATGATAACAAGTTATATGCTTTTGGTAATCCTTTTCACATATGTGCTTCTGTACAACTTACTAATAAAACCATTCATTCTTTCATTCAATCAATCACACAGGGCGGTGTGGATTTGCTGGACTCCCTCACAGCCTTGTACAAGTTCCCTCTGAAAGGCCGTCGCTGGTACATGTACATCTTCTGGCACACCATCTACCTTGCTGTGGTCAACGCCTGGCTGATCTACAAACGGGAGTGCCAAGCTCTCAAGGTCCCACGGAAAGACGTCCTGAAACTCAGACTCTTCCAGGCACGACTTGCATCCTCTCTCATTCTGGTAAGAATCAAGTTCTGTTTACCATCTGTCATTTTCATATTTCACTGTTTGCATTATCTCAGACTTGTATCCTGATGAATCTTTGGTGTGTATATTAATTTATTCTGTTCTAATCAGGTGGACACTGCAGTCAGAACGCCATCTTCAGCTCAGAAGAGACAACTGGAAGAGAGTCCGAGCCACACTCCATACAAGGTGGCACGACCGCATCAGCCATCAGATGTTTGCAAAGACCAAGTTGGACACTTCCCAATGAAGACACAGAAAGGGCGCTGCAGGAAGACTGGTTGTTCAGGTTACACCAGTCTGAGCTGCAACAAGTGTGATGTCCGCCTGTGCATTGCAGGAGAGAAAAACTGTTTCTGGGACTATCACAACTGAAAAGAAAGTGCCTGTCTCATTTTGCAGAGCAGGTAGTGGTATAGTGGTATTTTTTTTTGTATTATCTGTATTTTCATGTTGATTTTTGAACTGTTTGGTTGCTACTATATATGTCTATGAAATTAACTCAAGGACCCCAACGGAAACAAGTCCGCAAGGACTTTTTTGGCCGGACCTTTTAGACAAAAGCATTATAAATGTAACTGTGTTGTTTTACATTCTTTTGCCTAATAAAAATTTCAATCAATCAATCAATCAATCAATCAATCAATCAATCAAAGGTGTGAATTGTCAGGAATGTGCAGGGTCATATTGGGTGGAGATCAGTTTGCATCCTTTTATCAGTGCAAATCAGTGAGTTGGCCTGACAGTATTGTGTGACCACTGACAATGGTTTAGGTTATTAGGTTTCTTTACTACATATATTGTACTGATTTTTATTTTGTTGTTCTTTTAATAAAATTGATTTCAAAATATGGCTTATTGGTGTTATTATTCATAATGTATACTGTTCTGAGCCCAAATATTATTCATAATTGATCTGAGGCCAACTAATAAACCATATGAATGAATCCTTAAGTTGTTTTAGTGAAGTAATTACACATTTGCCATGTTATCCATAAAAATGGCCAATAGGAAATGTTGCTATCTGCTGGACCCAACGTTGCTATATGGCAACATTTGCATAAAAACTTACCAACATTTTAAATAAATAAAAACATTATATTTTCCTCTCCAAAGTACTCCTACAAGACCATCTGAAAGGTTTAAAAATGTGTTTTGCAAGTACAAATATATCCGGGTCTTACAGGGCTAAGTGAACAATTTAACTACTTCCCTGAACCTTAGGCAAAAATATCACTTGCACTGAATGTATTGACAAAAAAAGCTCATAACATGTCTATGGTGGATTTTTATGAAACAAAAACTTTGCAGCTATTAAGAGGATAAGTCAAGATGTCTTTACAGCTACAATGTTGGTGAGTTTAACGTTGTTTAATACAATCAGATAGGACTCTTCTGTTTGGATGTATGGGCTGTCAAGGGTTGGTATTAGAGTCCAGATATAAAAAATAGGATCTAAGAGTTTATTGGCTTGCGGCTGTATGTGTAACAGACATACCTGCAGTGTGTAGATTGATGTGTGTGTGTAACAGACATACCTGCAGTGTGTAGATTGATGTGTGTGTGTAACAGACATACCTGCAGTGTGTAGATTGATGTTGTGTGTGTGTAACAGACATACCTGCAGTGTGTAGATTGATGTTGTGTGTGTGTGTAACAGACATACCTGCAGTGTATAGATTGATGTTGTGTGTGTGTGTAACAGACATACCTGCAGTGTGTAGATTGATGTTGTGTGTGTGTAACAGACATACCTGCAGTGTGTAGATTGATGTTGTGTGTGTGTAACAGACATACCTGCAGTGTGTAGATTGATGTTGTGTGTGTGTAACAGACATACCTGCAGTGTGTAGATTGATGTTGTGTGTGTGTAACAGACATACCTGCAGTGTGTAGATTGATGTTGTGTGTGTGTAACAGACATACCTGCAGTGTGTAGATTGATGTTGTGTGTGTGTGTAACAGACATACCTGCAGTGTGTAGATTGATGTTGTGTGTGTGTAACAGAGGGAGTTTTTTGTAAGCCTGTCACGGAATCTGGAAAAATGCATGCTGTCACAAGGGAAATTCCAGACAGACAAGTCATACAACACGTTAATTGACAACCTAAAAGTCCTGTACCCGCAATATTGGCCACAGGATGCAGGGGCACTGTTTGGGGAAAATGAAGTGGAGACACTCTGCCAGCAGTTTGACATTGATGACCAGCGGAATGTCATTCGGGCGTACAGAGAATACTGTGACAATGACGGGGAAATTATCCCAGATGGACTAAAGGGCCTCGTTGCTGCCGTCAACACTGTTCCCATCTCAAGTGCAGGGTGTGAGAGGGGCTTTTCACAAATGAATTTAATATGCACCCCCACCAGGTCATCCCTCCTCACATCCACCATCTCCTGGCTACTGTTTCTGTGCCTTGTTGGGCCACCTCTGACCCTTTTCAACCCCATCCGATTCCCATATGTGAAGTCATGGATTGCTAAAGGACATAGAAGCGCTCTAAGCCAGAGGAGTAAAGTAAGAAGCAGGAATATGGAGGACGCGGGCTTGCTATTTTCTGTTATGCGGTGTTATTGATTAGGAGCGATGTTTGTGCTGTGAAATTATGAGTGTTTGGCAAGTGAAAACGTGTGGAGTTGTATGGGCTGCAGCCGCTGCACTGTGGGCATAATAAGCGCATCATTGCTGTTAACCGTAAACGCACTCAGCACCATGGACAGTCACAGCGAGCGGCGCTGTTTGTTGTGTGTGTAGCTTTAGCACAGTGTGTGTGTGTGTGTGCGTGCGCGAGTATACTGTTGCTACACGATTGACAACGCGTCACTCAGTTTAGGCGTGTATATATATATATATATATATATACATATATATATATATATACACATACATACATACATACATACATACATACATACATACATACATACATACATACATACATACATACATACATACATACATACGTACGTACGTACACACACACACACACACACACAAAAACACACAAAAACACACACACAAAAACTCACACACACACACACACACACACACACACACACACACATACACACACACACACACACACACACACACACACACACAGCAACTATCTCTCATGTCTCAAATCGCTCCGGCAGGCATTCCATCAGCTCTCTCTCTCTCTTTCACTGCGTTACAACCTCGCACCACCTCTGTCCTCCTCTGTTCCCTCAACGATCCTTGGTCACATTATAGTGACAGGCTGGGGGACATGCTGGATGACCCGTCACTGCCACCACGGGGACAGGACACGGCCTCAGTCTGCATCACAATGAAATCCACAAATCTGGCTCCTTCAAGAGCAGGTGAGGGACTGCTCTTTGTGCTGTGTGTGTGCAATCGCTGGCAAGAAGCTTAAGCATTTATCAGACTCCGTCAGGTCAAACAGGGGATTATTTGTTTCTTGGAGCAGGACCAGGTTTTCAGCTCGACATAAGAGGTGACCGCAGACATAAATCCCCCGATTTACAGGCAGAGACACACATAGAAAAAGGCTCATGTGCAATTCCAAAAATAAATGCCGGTTAAAACAAAGTGTTTATGTATGGGGGTCCCTGGCATAAAATGTTTTCAGATTGGGGTCTGCAGACAAATACATTAATGTGGGTTGACATGAAAATGTTTGAGAACCACTGGTTTAAACAACATTACACAGCAAGCCCAAAATAAGCAACTACACTTTAGAAACAAGCCCAAAAAACCACAACTACCAATATTTACAAGCAAATGTACAGAAAAACAATTAAGCCCAAAGTCGCTTTTAATAAGCGGACATAGCAACCATGTTAATGAACCACAGTGTTCAGTGAACACGTTGGCTGAGCTCCTGGATGAGTGGCTTTGGTTGTCGTTGATCTACATGTGATTCTCAAACTCTCTAATTTCAAGGACCCCACATTAGATTTGCATTAGACCACAAACCTCCATTTGACAAGATGTTTATCTCTGGAACCCAAATCTAAGGATATTTATGTTATTAGGAATGATTCAGTCAAATTGTCGGTCCATAATACATTTACTGTCTATGTACTGTAGGTATGGAGATCACAGTGAAATTCAATGACCCCTGGAGGTCCCCAAACCCTACATTAAGATCCACTGATCTACAATATGGCAAATTAAGAACTAACTAGAGACACCATGATTGATATACTGATATCTGTTTGGTGCATCTCATGTGTTTGGTAGTTGAAGAAACTCAGCATTTATGAATGAAACAATGTCATTCATTAGTAAACACTCCCCCACTCTGTGTGCAGTGCAAAGGGCCTTGATCAACCACATCCTGAAAAGACAGGAGAGGATATGTACAATTATATTATATTAGGCAGTATCGTCTCAACAACCTAAGAGTCTCCAGATAAATATAAATCCCTGTCTGCAGATTTGACTCTAATTTAAAAACAATAAAAGACTATGTCCTTTAGTTTAGGGCGTTTCAGGGGGATCCCAGCTGATTTGGTGAAAGATTTGGTGTAGAGGAAAACAGGGAGGTCAACATAGTGGTTCAATTAGGACTATTTTAACCTGTTTTATAATATACTTCTGGGTCACTGTTCAAAATTATAATTTTATAATGACAACACAAAAACAACTACTACTACTACTAATAATAATAATAATACAATGTATGCAGACTGTAAAATGAATACTTACTCATGTACCCTGTAGTAATACAAGTATACAAGGTATAAAGGCTGTAAAATGACTGTATTGTTCACAGTAGTTATGGGGTAAGTACAACACATATTTGATAACATTTCTGTAATGATAAAACACACATAGAGGACATGCAGTGGTGAAACCTTTATTAAATCAAACAACCAAAAACATTATCAACATTTATTTTCCCAGGTATTAAAGTGTTTCTTTGAGTTCAGAAAAACAGAGTAAATGTAAATAAGTAATCTGTAAAAACAATTCAGTAAAAGTAAATCAAGTCAACTGTCAGCTGTCTCAGACATCTACCAAATATGTACTATGATAATTTAACAATACAAACAACACACATGTCAACACACAGTGAACAGCTACACAAAACTAGCAGCTTGTCAGCACTTTACTGCACATTATGCATGCATATCAATGAAAATAATAATGAACAAGACTCGTTTTAATCCCGACAAATGTGGACAGACAGTGGTGCTCATGTTGTTCTACCAATAACCTATAGGCTGGAGGGAATAATAAAAGATTATAATAAAAAAAACAAGCAATTGAAATTACATCATGTTGACCCCTGGAGGTCACAAGATTTAAAAAAATCTATATACAGAAACAAATAATGTTTATTTTATTCATTTAGTCATGTTGATATTGTCAGTATCCTTGTCATAGACATCCTGGATTAGGCTGAATGATCATATGTGTGACTAACTTCAACTAAAGGCTCCCCCCCTGTATGAGTCCTCATGTGTTTGTTTAGATTACTTGTGCTAGCAAAGCCTTTACCACAAACTGTACAGGTATAGGGCTTTTCACCTGTATGAGTCCTCATATGCATTTTTAGACTACTCTGTCGATTAAATCCTTTACCACAAACTGTACAGGTATAGGGCTTTTCACCTGTATGAGTCCTCATATGCATTTTTAGACTACTCTGTTGATTAAAGCCTTTACCACAAACTGTACAGGTATATGGCTTTTCACCTGTATGAGTCCTCATGTGTGTTTTGAGATGACCCTTTTGAACACAACCTTTACCACAAACTGTACAGGTAAAGGACTTTTCACCTGTATGAGTAATCATATGCGTTTTTAGAGTACTTTTCTGAGTAAAGCCTTTACCACAAACTGTACAAGAAAAGGGCTTTTCGCCTGTATGAGTCCTCATGTGTCTTTTTAGATGACCCTTGTGAACACAGCCTTTACCACAAACTGCACAAGAAAAGGGCTTTTCGCCTGTATGAGTTTGTTTCTGTGATTTCAGGTCTTGGGACAGCTTTCGCTGTCCTCCCACATTTTGTGTCTTGTGTGATTTCAGTGTGTTTAAAGCTGACTGATCTCCCCATGTCTCCTCCCAGTCATCACTGTCTTCAGTGTCTGATTCAGAACAGTGTGAAGAGAGGAGCTGGTCATCACTAGTCGGTTGTGATGTACCACAGTCCTCTACATCAGCTTGTATTTTCATGTGTTCATTTGAGGTGCTGGCTACAGGCTCTGTCTCTCTGTTTTCATCATCATCTTCACTTTTCACTGCTAGTATTGTCAACGTTGACCCACCAGCTTCTTCTAGTCTTTGAAGTAGCTCCTCTTGTTCCTCCTTAATCTGTGGAGGTTGTGGTTCCTCCTGGAGCAGATTGGGGCTCCTCTCCTCTTCAGGGGAAACCTCCTCTTTACACACAGGGACATGCAGGAAGTCTACGGAAAAAAAGATACAATGAGACTCTATAAAATGTTTGAATCTTGTACATCCACTGCAGTACCTCAGTGCAGAGTTGTGGCTGGAATAAGGTCAACAGATTACTCTTTGCCCACAACTGAACCATCGTCTGATTCATGGTACATTTAGATTGGTGCAGCGGTCCATGCATCAATGTAGTCACATTGTTAATGCTAAAATCGATAACCGATTCATATCGGTTCAACTTTACATCCTCAGTACCGGCCCACTTTCACCAATAAAATAAATAAAGAGAGTGTGCTTGAAACATACTGAGATCCAGGTGGTCTTCAGGGTCCTGTTTAAGGTGGTCTTCAGGTTCCTGTTTAATAGAAACAGTCCTGGCTGGAGAACTGATCTTCACCTGCAGACTGGACTCCACACACTGATCTGGAATGAAGGAACACACACGTTAATAATATGGACTTTGGTAAGACACAAATAGGCTACAAACTTTAATAATAAGGACTTTGATATGATGTGAATAATAACTGTGATAATAAGGACGTTGTGACATAAATAAGGACTTCAATAATAAGGACTTTGTGACATAAATAAGGATTTTTTTTTATTATGAACAATTATGAATCTAATCTCAAAATGAAAGAACCTCAGCAAGCAGTATTTTTTTTTTTGCATATTAGAAACAGCCAATCAGTTTGATAACAGATGTATGATCCTAAAATAGATAACACAAGTAGGTATAATATTGTTGCTGTCAGGTGGAAACCAGGTGGACAATAATTTACGAGAAAAAAATCACTTAAAAGGTTAAAATATGGAGATACAAGGTTTCTGCCCGACAGCAACGATATGTTAAACAAATTAACAGCTGCTATATCACGTACTCAGGAGGCAGCAGGACGTTGTGTTATTGAAAACGAGTGCTTCCAACTCCAACACGTAGAAATTGCACTGAATTTATTGACAGAAAAGCTCATAACATCTATGGTGGATTTTTATGGAACAAAAACTTTGCAGCTATTAAGAGGATAAGTCAAGATCTCTTTACAGCTACAATGTTGGTGAGTTTAACGTTGTTTAATACAATCAGATAGGACTTTTCTGTTTGGATGTATGGGCTGTCAAGGGTTGGTATTAAAACTCTAGAGTCCAGATATAAAAAATAGGATCTAAGAGTTGCTTGCGGCTGTGTGTAACAGACATACCTGCAGTGTGTGGTTTGATGTTGTGTGTGTGTAACAGACATACCTGCAGTGTGTGGTTTGATGTTGTGTGTGTGTAACAGGCATACATGCAGTGTGTGGTTTGATGTTGTGTGTGTAACAGACATACCTGCAGTGTGTAGATCGATGTCCATATCAAAATCAATGTCCAGCAGTTTGTTTTGTTTCTCCAGCAGAGTTTCTAGTGTCTCTATCTCTCTCTGGAAGAGGTGGCACATGAACTCTGCAGCCGCACTGAGGCGCTCCAACACAAACACTCTGACAAGCTTCACACAACAAACATCAGCACCACGCTGCTGTGTGTCCAAAACACCCAATATCTCCTGTCCCACCAACGACATTTGTTCATTTATCTTCAGCCGTACAGACTCCATTTGACACGTTTTTACCTCCTTTATGGCCTTTAGCCCCCTGGTGTGAAGGTAGAGCTGTGGAAAGACAGTCCTGAGAGTTTAACTGTGGTGTGCCCTGGAGTCTGAGCAGGAGGACAGAGTGGAGATTTGGAGTGAAAACACCACCTTTTATCTCGAAGAGGAGAAACACCTCCTCCCATCTCCTCACATTCTTCCAGTTCACTGCAGTCAGGGTCCATTTCAATGTGAAAGGCTCATAACAAAAGACAGTGTAATGATGGGCTGTCATCAGAGAAACATTTACATAGATGCGAGTTTCAATGTCTTTTGTTTCATCAAGATTTTTATTTTACCAACGTTTTTCTTTTACCAAAGAAAGCAAACCCATGACAAATGTCACTCACTTCTTTACACCTGTAAATCTGTGATGAGGCAAAGGTGAAAACTGATAACTGATTCTGTCAAAAGTTCATTTGGAGGTTTCACTATTGATCAAGTTCTTCAGTGAAATTGTCTGTTTAGATAACAAAATGTTACTTCTCTGTGAAAACATGAATGACATTGTTTCAGTGATTATGTTCTTCTTTACATATGTGAACACGTTTAATTATTGAACTACCAAACATTTCTTTACTCTCATTTCAATATCCAGTGCAACATTGCATGTTATAAATCTGTATACTATAGGCTACTGTTATCAGGTATTTCTCAGATATACTGTATTTCCATATAGTTGCTGAAGACCCCCCCCCCACCCCCATAACCATGTCATGTAAATGCCAATTCATTGTAAACCCTGAATAATTTCAAATAAAGTATATATATACAACATAGATGAGGTGTTGAAATGATATTAAGCAGTAAAGGTCTGCTCCTTTTTGAGCTCAGCACCAAATCTACAAGTCGCAATGTGACGCATTGTGAGCATTGTAGATTGGCTATTTTCGTCACGTTTGTCTCAAGGCCAGTCCACACCAATGTTACTCCTTGCAACTCCTTGCAACCATTATCCCCAATGGCAGTTTCAAAGAGTTGCATTGGTGTGGACTGGCCTTAAAACTGTCTTGTTGCAAGGCGTTGCGACTAGTTGCATTGGTGCGGTCTGGTCTTTAGAATGGGGCAGTTGCTATAGAGTGTTTGTTCAGTAACAGCGGTCTCCCTGTCTCTCCAGGTCTTTAATAAACTGTACATTTTCAGGTTGGTTATAATTTAAAAATTAAGCCCCATCAGAGGGAACCCCACAAATATAATTCCTCAGCTTGTGTCATACGTAGTTCCAAATTTGTCAAATTATTTTCACCAAATACACTTGTTTATTCACTTTTTTTACTAAAGAGCTGGAGAGACCCCATTCGTCTATAGCAGTGGTTCTGAACCTTGTGTTATAATAATACATATTGTGAAAACAGCAGATCTACATGCTCACAACGCCTCACATTGCGAGGTCTTATTAGTCCTTAAATTGTGACTTCATCCCCAAAATTGGACCCACAGGTTGAGAACCACTGGCCTATAGCAATGATTATACAGGAATATAGAGTGGGCAGAGGATGGGCCGTGGGTAGCGTGGGAACCAACGCCCATCCTGCCACTTTAACAACACAGATCATGACTTTATTGTATTCACATACCAGTAGACTAACATTTTTCATCATCTAAACTGACCATTTTATTGACCAAAAATAATTGTATCACTTTGGAAATAAACTGTTAACATCTTGAGGTTTGCTTTCTTTGGCTAAGAAAAAACAGTCAGCATGTTGATTAAGACATTGTCAACATGCCTCTATGTAAATATCTCTTATGATGGCCCATCATCATCATCTAGGTGTCTTTTGTTATGAGCCTTTTACATTGAAATGGTCCCTGACTGCAGTTCACTGGAGGTGGGATGAGGTTTTTCTCCACTCCAAGACAAAAGACACACACACACACACACACACCTTATTGTTGTCTTATTTGCATTTTAAATGTGCCGGCCGGCCCACATTGGCACAGCACAGATAATTTTACAAGTTTTACTGACTTGAAGCTACAGTCAAAATAACAATTGTCTGGCTCCCAGCTTGATCTATTACCCACAAGCTATAGAGAGTTAGCTTTGAGACATGGCATCACTAGAAACACTGAAGTCCCTGGTCAATAAGCGACTCAACATGCGACTCTCTGCTGCTGCTGCAAAAGAGATACTTGAGATCGTTGGCAGAATCATAACAGAGTACGAGGACAAAGCTTTCTGTTCCAAGCAGGAAATTGACCGCCAACGCAGACAACTGGATACGTACCAATCAGGTTGGTTCACTACATTAAACTGCAAAACTGTGTTTAAACACTTTCAACACACGGTTAGTTCTAACATTCTAAACATTCTAATTCAATTTACACTGAATGTTACAAATTAGTCTTGTTTTCGTGTGTTTTTCTTTGGGAAAACCATTGGATTGCCTACTGTTTCCTTCCTCCCTTCTCCAGGCAAACAGCTGATAAGACTATGTTTAGAGTCTAAAATGTCACTGAAATTTTGATTTATTCAAGTGAGACTGTTCCATATCCACCTCAGTCCACGTGGATTGGGAAATTACAATGGACGCAGCTGATAACAAATGTCATTTGTTCAGGAACGATACATTGAGTTCAAACATGTAATGGGTTTCTCTCTTTCTTGTCTCTAGCCCTGTCTCTGTCCCTAGCCCTGCTCCACCCTGTGTGTAAAGAGACGGTTTCTTCTGACCAGCAGGTGAGGAGGAGCCCCCGCCTGATCCAGGAGCAACCACAGCCTCCACAGATCAACCTGGATGAAAACAGAGAGGCAGAAGATCCAGCCGGAACCTCACCTCAACCCATGGAAACACAAGCTGACGTAGAGGACTGTGAAGCTCCACCACCCAAATCACGCAATTTGAGCAAAAGGCGACCACAGCGCAAGTCATGCAAAAGAAAAAATGTGGAAGAGCAAACATTGTCTTCAAACAACGAGCCGTCCGACCCCCAGGACCTGGAGTCATCAGAACAGCCCCCATCCACTGAGGTTCAAACCAAGAAGAAAAGGGGTGGTGGAAGGAAGGGGTGGGGATATTATAAGCCTGAACTCATTTTCTGTCAAGTTTGTAGTGAAGGTGTGTACGATATGGACAGACACAGGGACGAGGTTCATGTAGGGAGAAAATACTTTCCTATTAGATGTATTTATTGTGACGAAGGATTTCGTTACAAGACAAGATACTTTACCCACTTAAATAATTGTCCCACCCCCATTGGTGAGAATGAGGAAAGGCTTGCATTTGTTTATTGAACTGATTGAACTTATTTCATTTCATTTATACGTTGAATGTTTTAATGACTGAAACTCTTTACAGTGGAAAGGTTTTTCTGCAGTGTGGAAACGCTGATGCGACTTCAGGTGACTTCATTGACTGAAACTCTTGTTGCACTGTTTACAGAGGAAAGGTTTTTCTCCAGTGTGGAGGCGCTGATGCAATTTCATGTGACCTGATTGACTGCATGTCTTATCACAGTGTTTACAGTGGTAAGGTTTTTCTCCAGTGTGTATACGTTGGTGTTTCTTCAGGTCACCTAACCGTTTGAAACTCTTGCCACACTGTTTACAATGGAAGGGCTTTTCTCCAGTGAGTCCAACGTCTGCTTGTTTCTGGCTGGTTGCAGAGCTCTTCATTTGCTGAGGAAACAAGAGCATGAGATTGAGAAAAACACATTCATGTTTGCAGTGAAAATAATTCAAAATGTAGTAAATATAGTTTGCCTGCTATTTCACTATTGTTTGACCCAAGATACACTGATTCATTGTTGGGGGAGGGATATCATTGATTGGTCTATATAGCTTTGTGTAATTTGGTCAGACCATCAGACTCATTGAAGATAAAGGAGTGATTTACATAGTTGTGTCTGTATGGAACATACATGGTGGCTCATTTGCAATTATTTGGTCTATAGGTTTACTATTGAGATGTAATTCAGTCAGTAAGTGCTAGAACTTAGAATGATGGGTCACCATTATAGTCCTATTGCAGTACCAGTCATTACAACAATGTCCTCAATTTGCATACTGCTCCACAAGCTTTTGCATAGTAAACAATTTTACCAATTGAAATGTTTTACCATTATAATAGATGTCAACATGCAGAAGAAATGTAGTGGAGTGAAAGTTATATCCAAATATACTCAAATAAAGTACAGATGTTAACATGCCTACACATATACTCTAGATATTTCCTTTTTCTAAATACAATGTGATATTAAATCAAGAACCACATGCCTATGTTATGTAAAGTTTCTGTTTAATTACGTTCAGCCAGATAAGCATCTTGAACATTCTGTAGTATACCAGTATAAACTGCAAGTGTTCCTTATAGTATGACAGTGGTTCCCAGACTGGGGGTCCCCAAATAGTTTTGGGGGGTCCCCAGATGATTAGCTTAATGTGCAACATTGTTTTCTCACTCAACAGTAAACAAGCCAACATACAGTATAAGTGTATAGATGGTATCTGTACATTTTCTACAGTTACAATTTAATGACCTTTAAAAGTAAGACCTTATTAATACCAAATTGGCCAAATTGTCAAATATTACGTACAGAAGAGGGACATGTTGTGGAAATAGCCGAGGTGTTGTGAGCTTGTAGTTCGGCTATTTTCACAGTATTTATCTGTGGAACCGAGTCAAACTAAATGTAATGCCTACAACTACAAGTGCTTAGGGTGGGGGTCCCCAATATGATTATTTTGGGGGGTTGTGGCCTGAAAAGTTTGGGAACCCTTACCCTATGTGAACAATTTCACTACTTTCCTGAACCTGCCTGACATTTTAAGCATGATATCCTCCAACCAAACCAGCAGATTGTATCTGTATAAATGTAAATGAGCCACACATACAACACAGAATCTGTCTTAATTCTGGATTATTCCTACTTCAGTCATAAGATTATAAACTGTCATGTAATGTAGTAGTTTACACATAATGTAATATGTTGTCAACTATATATGAACTATACTTTATTGAACTCTGTGTAAGTCACACAGGGGCAGATGCAACTTATTTTGAATGACAAAGCACAGTAGCCTATGATTGATGATGACCCATCAGACTGATGGGTCTGTTGACGGCCTGTGTCCCCCCCCCCACCCACCCTCTGATGGACCATCAAATCTGTGAGTATTTAGAAGGGCTCTGTTGTGTTTGGTGTCACTTGACTCTGTGCTTGAGCAGGTTAAGAGCTAATTGTCTCTTCTCTGGACAAGGTGAAGTTAGACACTAGCTATAGATTTGGTTTTGTTTCTTCTTCTGTAGTTAATGTTACTTGAGATTGTTTTACTGACTTGAAGGTACAGTAAAAACAACATTTGAGACATGGCTTCACTAGAAACACTGAAGTCCCTGGTCAACAAACAACTCAACATGCGACTCTCTGCTGCTGCTGCTAAAGAGATACTTGCGATCGTTGGAAGAATCATAGCAGAGTACGAGGACAAAGCTTTCTGTTCCAAGCAGGAAACTGACCGCAGACTATCAATGCGTCAAGGTTAGTTTAAACATGCTAACCCTAACATTCTAAGCAAATTTACACAGCATATTTTACAAAGGAGAGTCTTGTTTATGTGTGTTTTTCTTTGGGAATTGGTTGTATAATTCATGGTAAAGGCTCCACAACCATTGGATTGCCTCCCTTCACCAGACAAACAGCTGATAAGACTATGTTTGAGTCTGAAATGTCAGTGATATTTCCAGATTGTCTATAAACTTTAGACTATCTGGAAAAAGTCACTGCAATTTTGATTTATTTAAGTGAGACTGTTCTATATCCACCTCAGTCCATGCGGATTGGGAAATTACAATGGTCACATCTGATAACAATGTCCTTTGTCCAGGAATGATACATTGAGTTCAAACATGTAATGGGTTTCTCTCATTCTTGTCTCTTCCCTAGATGCCATGTTTGTGTGTAAAGAGGCGGTTTCTTCAGATCAGCAGGTGAGGAGGAGCCCCCGTCTGGTCCAGGAGCAACCACAACCACCACAGATCAACCTGGATGAAAACAGAGAGGCAGAACATCCAGCCGGAACCTCACCGCAACCCATGGAAACACAAGCTGACGTAGAGGACTGTGGAGCCCCACCGCCCAAATCACGCACTGTGAGCAAAGGGCGACCACAGCGCAAGTCATGCAAAAGAAAACATTTGGAAGAACAAACATCGTCTTTGAACAACGAGCCGTCCGACCCCCAGGACCTGGAGTCATCCACTCCCATGCTGCTGCCCAAGCGCCAGAAGGCTGCCCAGACAGGTGAACCTGGAATCGGTCTTTCGATGCCAAAGAAAGAGAGAGCTGCCCATGTGGTCGAGCCTGGACCATCCACGCTGACGCTCAAGCGCCGAGCTACCCCGACGGGTGAACCTGGAATCTGTCTTTCGATGCCAAATAGATATAGATATATAGATATATATAAGATATTCATTAAAAATCTTTCTTTATGATAAAGCCTATAGCTATAGATTGATTTTCTCAGTACCACAGAACAAACAAAAATAACTTTTATTACGAGAATAACTAGTTAAAAGGTTAAAGACTAAGCAAACAAAAACATTCAAATTAAAAGGCAAAATTTGGAAGAACAAACATTGTCTTCAAACAACGAGCCGTCCGACCCCCAGGACCTGGAGTCATCAGAACAACCCCCACCCACTGAGGTTCAAACCAAGAAGAAAAGGGGTGGTGGAAGGAAGGGGTGGGGATATTATAAGCCTGAACTCATTTTCTGTCAAGTTTGTGGTGAAGGTGTGTACGATATGGACAGACACAGGGACGAGGTTCATGTAGGGAGAAAATACTTTCCTATTAGATGTATTTATTGTGACGAAGGATTTCGTTACAAGACAAGATACTTTACCCACTTAAATAATTGTCCCACCCCCATTGGTGAGAATGAGGAAAGGCTTGCATTTGTTTATTGAACTGATTGAACTTATTTCAATGATTGAACTTATTTCATTTATATGTTGAATTGAACGATTTTTGGGGAAAACATTCAAATGCCTTAAATTTTTATATATATTTTTTTTGTATTGGCTAAAAATGTCCACTGTTTTTGTGCGACACTGTTGAACATTCAGCTATAATATCTGCAATGGAACTACAATGGAAATAAGCTCTCAAGATTATTTTTTCCCATTTTGATTGATTTTTTACAAATATGTATTTTTCATCAATAAAAAATGTATCAAGAGTTAATGTACAGACAATCTATGAACTGAAAAGACACTTTCGTATGTCACCGTGGGAAACTGTATGAACTGCTTACCCACACAAATGTGATATAATGTCTGTCACCTCTGAAAGCTTGTTTTAAAAAAAGACAAAATAAAAAAAGTTGGTCACAAAAAAGGGTCAATGTTTATGTTTTTCCCACTTTTCCTCTTCTTTTGTTGATTTTCATGGTTCCGCCTGGAAAATGTCATCACATGTCAATCAAAAAGTCAAGATGCTTTTTTTATGTACACTGTAAAATCGACAGTGTTCATTTATCTCTGAGGGTGTACAAATGGTTACAGATCTGTATGGGTCCCCGGATCCCACACTGAGAACCTCTTGTCTATAGGTTTGTCAATGAGTTGTAGCCTATTCATTCAGTAAGAAGAAATATAGAATAGTGTGCATAAAGAAATGCACTGTTTTCACCAAAAGCACACAATTAAACCATGACTGTATTACTGGAGTTAAAATTACTGTGACAATATTGTATATTTTCCCCATATATTTGTATAGGGTTATTCCCTTTATGACCAACATAAGCAAAGGAGACGATCAGAGAGAAGATTTACTGTTCTGATTGATTGGATATTTTATTAGGCAAAAAATGTAAACAGCACAATTACATTTATAATACTTTGTCTAAAAGGTCTGTCCAAAAAAGTCCTTGCGGTCTTGTTTCCATTGGGGTCCTTGGTATTCAATCCATAGACATAGTAGCAACCAAACAGTTCAAATATCAACACAATAATACAGAAAAAATAACACTATATTTATTAACAAAAACTAAAAATGCAGAGAAAAAATTAAAAAACATATGTACAAAAGGGGGGGGGTTCCATATAATGATTCCAAATGTTCACAACGTGGCTATTTTCGGTTGACAAAAGATATCGACACACCCATAACGTTTTGCAGTTGAATGCAGTTTACTGTTTGCGTCTGTCCACTCTGCAGTGTGGACACGCTGATGCGACTTCATGTGACCTGATTGACTGAATGTCTTATCACAGTGTTTCGCCAGTGTGAACACGCAGGTGTGTCTTCATGTTACTTATGTAATTGAAACTCTTGCCACACTGATTACAGTGATAAGGTTTTTCTCCAGTGTGGAGGCGCTGATGCGACTTCAGGTTACTTAAATGACTGAAACTCTTTACAGTGGAAAGGTTTTTCTGCAGTGTGGAAACGCTGATGCGACTTCAGGTGACTTCATTGACTGAAACTCTTGTTGCACTGTTTACAGGGGAAAGGTTTTTCTCCAGTGTGGAGGCGCTGATGCAATTTCATGTGACTTGATTGACTGAATGTCTTATCACAGTGTTTACAGTGGTAAGGTTTTTTTCCAGTGTGTATACGTTGGTTTTTCTTCAGGTCACCTAACCGATTGAAACTCTTGCCACACTGTTTACAATGGAAGGGCTTTTCTCCAGTGAGTCCAACGTCTGCTTGTTTCTGGCTGGTTGCAGAGCTCTTCATTTGCTGAGGAAACAAGAGCATGAGATTGAGAAAAACACATTCATGTTTGCAGTGAAAATAATTCAAAATGTAGTAAATATAGTTTGCCTGCTATTTCACTATTGTTTGACCCAAGATACACTGATTCATTGTTGGGGGAGGGATATCATTGATTGGTCTATATAGCTTTGTGTAATTTGGTCAGACCATCAGACTCATTGAAGATAAAGGAGTGATTTACATAGTTGTGTCTGTATGGAACATACATGGTGGCTCATTTGCAATTATTTGGTCTATAGGTTTACTATTGAGATGTAATTCAGTCAGTAAGTGCTAGAACTTAGAATGATGGGTCACCATTATAGTCCTATTGCAGTACCAGTCATTACAACAATGTCCTCAATTTGCATACTGCTCCACAAGCTTTTGCATAGTAAACAATTTTACCAATTGAAATGTTTTACCATTATAATAGATGTCAACATGCAGAAGACTCTAGATATTTTATTTTTCTAAATACAGCGTATCAAATTGTACCTGAGTTAAGTAGGCTATTATTGGTAAGGTTAATAATGTACTTTTTCCATTCATAGAATTTTAGTGGAGTCAAAAAAGTTTTCTCTTTGAAATGTAGTGGAGTGAAAGTTATATCCAAACATACTCAAATAAAGTACAGATGTTAACATGCCTACACATATACTCTAGATATTTCATTTTTCTAAATACAATGTGATATTAAATCAAGAACCACATGCCTATGTTATGTAAAGTTTCCGTTTAGTGCATAATTACGTTCAGCCAGGTAAGAATCTTGAACATTCTGTAGTATATACCAGTATAAACTGCAAGTGTTCCTTATAGTATGACATAGGTAACATACAGTATTGTCTTCACTCTCTCCTCTATCCTCCTGCCCTCTTACTATTGTAGTTTTGAAAATGAAACCATTGCAACTATTTTCTTTAATTTTAGCTTAACATTTGGCTATTCAGAGCAGGATTTACCCCACTTGCCGTAGAGCGTAAAATCTAAAAGTATGCTTCCCATTAATTACTTATGGTCCACCAGTGACACAATATTCCCTATGTCAGTGGTTCCCAGACTGGGGGTCCCCAAATAGTTTTGGGGGGTCCCCAGATGATTAGCTTAATGTGCAACATTGTTTTCTCACTCAACAGTAAACAAACCAACATACAGTATAAGTGTATACAGGGTCTGTACATTTTCTCCAGTTACAATTTAATGACCTTTAAAAGTAAGACCTTATTAATACCAAATTGTCAAATATTACGTACAGAAGAGGGACATGTTGTGAAAATAGCCGAGGTGTTGTGAGCTTGTAGTTCGGCTATTTTCACAGTATTTGTCTGTGGAACCGAGTCAAGTGCTTGTCAGGGTGGGGGTCCCCAATATGATTATTTTGGGGGGTTGTGGCCTGAAAAGTTTGGGAACCCTTACCCTATGTGAACAATTTCACTACTTTCCTGAACCTGCCTGACATTTTAAGCATGATATCCTCCAACCAAACCAGCAGGTTCACATATTGTATTTACTTTGAACTAACACTATGCTCCTGCTAGACTTCAATAAGGTCAATCTTTTATGATAAACTATGACCCACTGTTTATCCCATGCTTAAATCTATATATTCCTACTGTAACTTCTGTCCAACAACAAGTATAGAATGTAGTGTTTTCTGGAGAGCTATGGTAACTTTGTGGTTTGGTTGGTCGTGGATGAGGTGAGGAGAATATTGTGAATGGAAAGAAAGCATACAAAGCTCCATTGTATCTGTAGGACAAAGTGTAAATGAGCCACACATACAACACAGAATCTGTCTTAAATCTGGATTATTCCTACTTCAGTCATAAGATTATAAACTGTCATGTAATGTAGTAGTTTACACATAATGTAATATGTTGTCAACTATATATGAACTATACTTTATTGAACTCTGTGCAAGTCACACAGGGGCAGAATCAACTTATTTTGAATGACAAAACACAGTAGCCTATGATTGATGATGACCCATCAGACTGATGGGTCTGTTGACGGCCTGTGTCCCCCCCCCCCCACCCTCTGATGGACCATCAAATCTGTGAGTATTTAGCAGGGCTCTGTTGTGTTTGGTGTCACTTGAATCTGTGCTTGAGCAGGTTAAGAGCTAAAGGTCTCTCTCCTCTGGACAAGGTGAAGTTAGGCACTCAGCTATAGATTTGGTTTTGGTTCTTCTTCTGTAGTTATTGTTACTTGAGATTGTTTTACTGACTTGAAGGTAGAGTAAAAACAACATTTGAGACATGGCTTCACTAGAAACACTGAAGTCCCTGGTCAACAAACAACTCAACATGCGACTCTCTGCTGCTGCTGCTAAAGAGATACTTGCGATCGTTGGAAGAATCATAGCAGAGTACGAGGACAAAGCTTTCTGTTCCAAGCAGGAAACTGGCCGCAGACTATCAATGCGTCAAGGTTAGTTTAAACATGCTAACCCTAACATTCTAAGCAAATTTACACAGCATATTTTACAAAGGAGAGTCTTGTTTATGTGTGTTTTTCTTTGGGAATTGGTTGCATAATTCATGGTAAAGGCTCCACAACCATTGGATTGCCTCCCTTCACCAGACAAACAGCTGATAAGACTATGTTTGAGTCTGAAATGTCAGTGATATTTCCAGATTGTCTATAAACTTTAGACTATCTGGAAAAAGTCACTGCAATTTTGATTTATTTAAGTGAGACTGTTCTATATCCACCTCAGTCCATGCGGATTGGGAAATTACAATGGTCACATCTGATAACAATGTCCTTTGTCCAGGAATGATACATTGAGTTCAAACATGTAATGGGTTTCTCTCATTCTTGTCTCTTCCCTAGATGCCATGTTTGTGTGTAAAGAGGCGGTTTCTTCAGATCAGCAGGTGAGGAGGAGCCCCCGTCTGGTCCAGGAGCAACCACAGCCTCCACAGATCAACCTGGATGAAAACAGAGAGGCAGAACATCCAGCCGGAACCTCACCGCAACCCATGGAAACACAAGCTGACGTAGAGGACTGTGGAGCCCCACCGCCCAAATCACGCACTGTGAGCAAAGGGCGACCACAGCGCAAGTCATGCAAAAGAAAACATTTGGAAGAACAAACATCGTCTTCGAACAACGAGCCGTCCGACCCCCAGGACCTGGAGTCATCCACTCCCATGCTGCTGCCCAAGCGCCAGAAGGCTGCCCAGACAGGTGAACCTGGAATCGGTCTTTCGATGCCAAAGAAAGAGAGAGCTGCCCAGGTGGTCGAGCCTGGACCATCCACGCTGACGCTCAAGCGCCGAGCTACCCCTACCCCGACGGGTGAACCTGGAATCTGTCTTTCGATGCCAAATAGATATAGATATATAGATATATATAAGATATTCATTAAAAATCTTTCTTTATGATAAAGCCTATAGCTATAGATTGATTTTCTCAGTACCACAGAACAAACAAAAATAACTTTTATTACGAGAATAACTAGTTAAAAGGTTAAAGACTAAGCAAACAAAAACATTCAAATTAAAAGGCAAAATGTGGAAGAACAAACATTGTCTTCAAACAACGAGCCGTCCGACCCCCAGGACCTGGAGTCATCAGAACAACCCCCACCCACTGAGGTTCAAACCAAGAAGAAAAGGGGTGGTGGAAGGAAGGGGTGGGGATATTATAAGCCTGAACTCATTTTCTGTCAAGTTTGTGGTGAAGGTGTGTACGATATGGACAGACACAGGGACGAGGTTCATGTAGGGAGAAAATACTTTCCTATTAGATGTATTTATTGTGACGAAGGATTTCGTTACAAGACAAGATACTTTACCCACTTAAATAATTGTCCCACCCCCATTGGTGAGAATGAGGAAAGGCTTGCATTTGTTTATTGAACTGATTGAACTTATTTCAATGATTGAACTTATTTCAATGATTGAACTTATTTCAATGATTGAACTTATTTCAATGATTGAACTTATTTCATTTATATGCTGAATTGAACGATTTTTGGGGAAAACATTCAAATGCCTTAATTTTTTATATATATATTTTTTGTATTGGCTAAAAATGTCCACTGTTTTTGTGCGACACTGTTGAACATTCAGCTATAATATCTGCAATGGAACTACAATGGAAATAAGCTCTCAAGATTATTTTTTCCCATTTTGATAGATTTTTTACAAATATGTATTTTTCATCAATAAAAATGTATCAAGAGTTAATGTACAGACAATCTATGAACTGAAAAGACACTTTCGTATGTCACCGTGGGAAACTGTATGAACTGCTTACCCACACAAATGTGATATAATGTCTGTCACCTCTGAAAGCTTGTTTTAAAAAAAGACAAAATAAAAAAAGTTGGTCACAAAAAAAAGAGTCAATGTTTATGTCTTTCCCACTTTTCCTCTTCTTTTGTTGATTTTCATGGTTCCGCCTGGAAAATGTCATCACATGTCAATCAAAAAGTCAAGATGCTTTTTTTATGTACACTGTAAAATCGACAGTGTTCATTTATCTCTGAGGGTGTACAAATGGTTACAGATCTGTATGGGTCCCCGGATCCCACACTGATAACCTCTTGTCTATAGGTTTGTCAATGAGTTGTAGCCTATTCATTCAGTAAGAAGAAATATAGAATAGTGTGCATAAAGAAATTTTATATTTATATTTATATATACATTTTATAATGACAACACAAAAACAACTACTACTACTACTACTACTAATAATAATACAATGTATGCAGACTGTAAAATGAATACTTACTCATGTACCCTGTAGTAATACAAGTATACAAGGTATAAAGGCTGTAAAATGACTGTATTGTTCACAGTAGTTATGGGGTAAGTACAACACATATTTGATAACATTTCTGTAATGATAAAACACACATAGAGGACATGCAGTGGTGAAACCTTTATTAAATCAAACAACCAAAAACATTATCAACATTTATTTTCCCAGGTATTAAAGTGTTTCTTTGAGTTCAGAAAAACAGAGTAAATGTAAATAAGTAATCTGTAAAAACAATTCAGTAAAAGTAAACCAAGTCAACTGTCAGCTGTCTCAGACATCTACCAAATATGTACTATGATAATTTAACAATACAAACAACACACATGTCAACACACAGTGAACAGCTACACAAAACTAGCAGCTTGTCAGCACTTTACTGCACATTATGCATGCATATCAATGAAAATAATAATGAACAAGACTCGTTTTAATCCCGACAAATGTGGACAGACAGTGGTGCTCATGTTGTTCTACCAATAACCTATAGGCTGGAGGGAATAATAAAAGATTATTTAAAAAAAACAAGCAATTGAAATTACATCATGTTGACCCCTGGAGGTGTTTATTTTATTCAGTCATGTTGATATTGTCAGTATCCTTGTCATAGACATCCTGGATTAGGCTGAATGATCATATGTGTGACTAACTTCAACTAAAGGCTCCCCCCTGTATGAGTCCTCATGTGTTTGTTTAGATTACTTGTGCTAGCAAAGCTTTTACCACAAAATGTACAAGAAAATGGCTTTTCACCTGTATGAGTCCTCATGTGTGTTTTTAGACTTGTGCTAACAAAGCCTTTACCACAAACTGTACAGGTATAGGGCTTTTCACCTGTATGAGTCCTCATATGCATTTTTAGACTACTCTGTCGATTAAAGCCTTTACCACAAACTGTACAGGTATATGGCTTTTCACCTGTATGAGTCCTCATATGCATTTTTAGACTACTCTGTCGATTAAAGCCTTTACCACAAACTGTACAGGTATATGGCTTTTCACCTGTATGAGTCCTCATGTGTGTTTTGAGATTACCCTTTTGAACACAACCTTTACCACAAATTGTACAGGTAAAGGACTTTTCACCTGTATGAGTAATCATATGCGTTTGTAGAGTACTTTTCTGAGTAAAGCCTTTCCCACAAACTGTACAAGAAAAGGGCTTTTCGCCTGTATGAGTCCTCATGTGTCTTTTTAGATTGTGAACACAGCCTTTACCACAAACTGTACAAGAAAAAGGCTTTTCGCCTGTATGAGTTTGTTTCTGTGATTTCAGGTCTTGGGACAGCTTTCGCTGTCCTCCCACATTTTGTGTCTTGTGTGATTTCAGTGTGTTTAAAGCTGACTGATCTCGCCTAGTCTCCTCCCAGTCATCACTGTCTTCAGTGTCTGATTCAGAACAGTGTGAAGAGAGGAGCTGGTCATCACTAGTCGGTTGTGATGTACCACAGTCCTCTACATCAGCTTGTGTTTTCATGTGTTCATTTGAGGTGCTGGCTACAGGCTCTGTCTCTCTGTTTTCATCATCATCTTCACTTTTCACTGCTAGTATTGTCAACGTTGACCCACCAGCCTCTTCTAGTCTTTGAAGTAGCTCCTCTTGTTCCTCCTTAATCTGTGGAGGTTGTGGTTCCTCCTGGAGCAGATTGGAGCTCCTCTCCTCTTCAGGGGAAACCTCCTCTTTACACACAGGGACATGCAGGAAGTCTACGGAAAAAAAGAGCTACAATTTAGTTACAATTTAATGACCTTTAAAAGTAAGACCTTATTAATACCAAATTGGCCAAATTGTCAAATATTACGTACAGAAGAGGGACATGTTGTGGAAATAGCCGAGGTGTTGTGAGCTTGTAGTTCGGCTATTTTCACAGTATTTATCTGTGGAACCGAGTCAAACTAAATGTAATGCCTACAACTACAAGTGCTTAGGGTGGGGGTCCCCAATATGATTATTTTGGGGGGTTGTGGCCTGAAAAGTTTGGGAACCCTTACCCTATGTGAACAATTTCACTACTTTCCTGAACCTGCCTGACATTTTAAGCATGATATCCTCCAACCAAACCAGCAGATTGTATCTGTATAAATGTAAATGAGCCACACATACAACACAGAATCTGTCTTAATTCTGGATTATTCCTACTTCAGTCATAAGATTATAAACTGTCATGTAATGTAGTAGTTTACACATAATGTAATATGTTGTAAACTATATATGAACTATACTTTATTGAACTCTGTGTAAGTCACACAGGGGCAGATGCAACTTATTTTGAATGACAAAGCACAGTAGCCTATGATTGATGATGACCCATCAGACTGATGGGTCTGTTGACGGCCTGTGTCCCCCCCCCCACCCACCCTCTGATGGACCATCAAATCTGTGAGTATTTAGAAGGGCTCTGTTGTGTTTGGTGTCACTTGACTCTGTGCTTGAGCAGGTTAAGAGCTAATTGTCTCTTCTCTGGACAAGGTGAAGTTAGACACTAGCTATAGATTTGGTTTTGTTTCTTCTTCTGTAGTTAATGTTACTTGAGATTGTTTTACTGACTTGAAGGTACAGTAAAAACAACATTTGAGACATGGCTTCACTAGAAACACTGAAGTCCCTGGTCAACAAACAACTCAACATGCGACTCTCTGCTGCTGCTGCTAAAGAGATACTTGCGATCGTTGGAAGAATCATAGCAGAGTACGAGGACAAAGCTTTCTGTTCCAAGCAGGAAACGGACCGCAGACTATCAATGCGTCAAGGTTAGTTTAAACATGCTAACCCTAACATTCTAAGCAAATTTACACAGCATATTTTACAAAGGAGAGTCTTGTTTATGTGTGTTTTTCTTTGGGAATTGGTTGTATAATTCATGGTAAAGGCTCCACAACCATTGGATTGCCTCCCTTCACCAGACAAACAGCTGATAAGACTATGTTTGAGTCTGAAATGTCAGTGATATTTCCAGATTGTCTATAAACTTTAGACTATCTGGAAAAAGTCACTGCAATTTTGATTTATTTAAGTGAGACTGTTCTATATCCACCTCAGTCCATGCGGATTGGGAAATTACAATGGTCACATCTGATAACAATGTCCTTTGTCCAGGAATGATACATTGAGTTCAAACATGTAATGGGTTTCTCTCATTCTTGTCTCTTCCCTAGATGCCATGTTTGTGTGTAAAGAGGCGGTTTCTTCAGATCAGCAGGTGAGGAGGAGCCCCCGTCTGGTCCAGGAGCAACCACAGCCACCACAGATCAACCTGGATGAAAACAGAGAGGCAGAACATCCAGCCGGAACCTCACCGCAACCCATGGAAACACAAGCTGACGTAGAGGACTGTGGAGCCCCACCGCCCAAATCACGCACTGTGAGCAAAGGGCGACCACAGCGCAAGTCATGCAAAAGAAAACATTTGGAAGAACAAACATCGTCTTCGAACAACGAGCCGTCCGACCCCCAGGACCTGGAGTCATCCACTCCCATGCTGCTGCCCAAGCGCCAGAAGGCTGCCCAGACAGGTGAACCTGGAATCGGTCTTTCGATGCCAAAGAAAGAGAGAGCTGCCCAGGTGGTCGAGCCTGGACCATCCACGCTGACGCTCAAGCGCCGAGCTACCCCTACCCCGACGGGTGAACCTGGAATCTGTCTTTCGATGCCAAATAGATATAGATATATAGATATATATATAAGATATTCACTAAAAATCTTTCTTTATGATAAAGCCTATAGCTATAGATTGATTTTCTCAGTACCACAGAACAAACAAAAATAACTTTTATTACGAGAATAACTAGTTAAAAGGTTAAAGACTAAGCAAACAAAAACATTCAAATTAAAAGGCAAAATTTGGAAGAACAAACATTGTCTTCAAACAACGAGCCGTCCGACCCCCAGGACCTGGAGTCATCAGAACAACCCCCACCCACTGAGGTTCAAACCAAGAAGAAAAGGGGTGGTGGAAGGAAGGGGTGGGGATATTATAAGCCTGAACTCATTTTCTGTCAAGTTTGTGGTGAAGGTCCACGATATGGACAGACACAGGGACGAGGTTCATGTAGGGAGAAAATACTTTCCTATTAGATGTATTTATTGTGACGAAGGATTTCGTTACAAGAGAAGATACTTTACCCACTTAAATAATTGTCCCACCCCCATTGGTGAGAATGAGGAAAGGCTTGCATTTGTTTATTGAACTGATTGAACTTATTTCAATGATTGAACTTATTTCATTTATATGTTGAATTGAACGATTTTTGGGGAAAACATTCAAATGCCTTAATTTTTTATATATATTTTTTTTGTATTGGCTAAAAATGTCCACTGTTTTTGTGCGACACTGTTGAACATTCAGCTATAATATCTGCAATGGAACTACAATGGAAATAAGCTCTCAAGATTATTTTTTCCCATTTTGATAGATTTTTTACAAATATGTATTTTTCATCAATAAAAATGTATCAAGAGTTAATGTACAGACAATCTATGAACTGAAAAGACACTTTCGTATGTCACCGTGGGAAACTGTATGAACTGCTTACCCACACAAATGTGATATAATGTCTGTCACCTCTGAAAGCTTGTTTTAAAAAAAGACAAAATAAAAAAAGTTGGTCACAAAAAAAGGGTCAATGTTTATGTTTTTCCCACTTTTCCTCTTCTTTTGTTGATTTTCATGGTTCCGCCTGGAAAATGTCATCACATGTCAATCAAAAAGTCAAGATGCTTTTTTTATGTACACTGTAAAATCGACAGTGTTCATTTATCTCTGAGGGTGTACAAATGGTTACAGATCTGTATGGGTCCCCGGATCCCACACTGAGAACCTCTTGTCTATAGGTTTGTCAATGAGTTGTAGCCTATTCATTCAGTAAGAAGAAATATAGAATAGTGTGCATAAAGAAATGCACTGTTTTCACCAAAAGCACACAATTAAACCATGACTGTATTACTGGAGTTAAAATTACTGTGACAATATTGTATATTTTCCCCATATATTTGTATAGGGTTATTCCCTTTATGACCAACATAAGCAAAGGAGACGATCAGAGAGCAGATTTACTGTTCTGATTGATTGGATATTTTATTAGGCAAAAAATGTAAACAGCACAATTACATTTATAATACTTTGTCTAAAAGGTCTGTCCAAAAAAGTCCTTGCGGTCTTGTTTCCATTGGGGTCCTTGGTATTCAATCCATAGACATAGTAGCAACCAAACAGTTCAAATATCAACACAATAATACAGAAAAAATAACACTATATTTATTAACAAAAACTAAAAATGCAGAGAAAAAATTAAAAAACATATGTACAAAAGGGGGGGGGGGTTCCATATAATGATTCCAAATGTTCACAACGTGGCTATTTTCGGTTGACAAAAGATATCGACACACCCATAACGTTTTGCAGTTGAATGCAGTTTACTGTTTGCATATGTCCACTCTGCAGTGTGGACACGCTGATGCGACTTCATGTGACCTGATTGACTGAATGTCTTATCACAGTGTTTCGCCAGTGTGAACACGCAGGTGTGTCTTCATGTTACTTGTGTAATTGAAACTCTTTTCACACTGATTACAGTGATAAGGTTTTTCTCCAGTGTGGAGGCGCTGATGCGACTTCAGGTTACTTAAATGACTGAAACTCTTTACAGTGGAAAGGTTTTTCTGCAGTGTGGAAACGCTGATGCGACTTCAGGTGACTTCATTGACTGAAACTCTTGTTGCACTGTTTACAGAGGAAAGGTTTTTCTCCAGTGTGGAGGCGCTGATGCAATTTCATGTGTCCTGATTGACTGAATGTCTTTACCACAGTGTTTACAGTGGTAAGGTTTTTCTCCAGTGTGTATACGTTGGTGTTTCTTCAGGTCACCTAACCGATTGAAACTCTTGCCACACTGTTTAAATGGAAGGGCTTTTCTCCAGTGAGTCCAACGTCTGCTTGTTTCTGTCTGGTTGCAGAGCTCTTCATTTGCTGAGGAAACAAGAGCATGAGATTGAGAAAAACACATTCATGTTTGCAGTGAAAATAATTCAAAATGTAGTAAATATAGTTTGCCTGCTATTTCACTGTTGTTTGACCCAAGATACACTGATTCATTGTTGGGGGAGGGATATCATTGATTGGTCTATATAGCTTTGCTATTCAGGTGTAATTTGGTCAGACCATCAAAATCATTGAAGATAAAGGAGTGATTTACATAGTTGTGTCTGTATGGAACATACATGTTGGCTCATTTGCAATTGTTTGGTCTATAGGTTTACTATTGAGATGTAATTCAGTCAGTAAGTGCTAGAACTTAGAATGATGGGTCACCATTATAGTCCTATTGCAGTACCAGTCATTACAATAATGTCCTCAATTGGCATACTGCTCCACAAGCTTTTGCATAGCAAACAATTTCACCAATTGAAAAATTTTACCATTATAATAGATGTCAACATGCTGGCATGTAGAAGACTCTAGATATTTCATTTTTCTAAATACAGCGTATCAAATTGTACCTGAGTTAAAGTAGGCTATTGGTTAGGTTAATGTACTTTTTCCATTCATAGAATTGTAGTGGAGTCAAAAAAGTTTTCTCTTTGAAATGTAGTGGAGTGAAAGTTATATCCAAACATACTCAAATAAAGTATGTTAACATGCCTACACATAGACTCTAGATATTTCATTTTTCTAAATAAAATGTGATATTAAATCGAGAACCACATGCCTATGTTATGTAAAGTTTCTGTTTAGTGCATAATTACGTTCAGCCAGGTAAGAATCTTGAACATTCTGTAGTATATACCAGTATAAACTGCAAGTGTTCCTTATAGTATGACATAGGTAACATACAGTATTGTCTTCACTCTCTCCTCTATCCTCCTGCCCTCTTACTATTGTAGTTTTGAAAATGAAACCATTGCAACTATTTGCTATCATTTTAGCTTAAATGTAGGCTATTCAGAGCAGGATTTACCCCACTTGCCGTAGAGCGTAAAATCTAAAAGTATGCTTCCCATTCATTATGGTACACCAGTGACACAATATTCCCTATGTCAGTGGTTCCCAGACTGGGGGTCCCCAAATAGTTTTGGGGGGTCCCCAGATGATTAGCTTAATGTGCAACATTGTTTTCTCACTCAACAGTAAACAAACCAACATACAGTATAAGTGTATACAGGGTCTGTACGTTTTCTCCAGTTACAATTTAATGACCTTTAAAAGTAAGACCTTATTAATACCAAATTGGCCAAATTGTCAAATATTACGTACAGAAGAGGGACATGTTGTGAAAATAGCCGAGGTGTTGTGAGCTTGTAGTTCGGCTATTTTCACAGTATTTGTCTGTGGAACCGAGTCAAACTAAATGTAATGCCTACAACTACAAGTGCTTGTCAGGGTGGGGGTCCCCAATATGATTATTTTGGGGGGTTGTGGCCTGAAAAGTTTGGGAACCCTTACCCTATGTGAACAATTTCACTACTTTCCTGAACCTGCCTGACATTTTAAGCATGATATCCTCCAACCAAACCAGCAGGTTCACATATTGTATTTACTTTGAACTAACACTATGCTCCTGCTAGACTTCAATAAGGTCAATCTTTTATGATAAACTATGACCCACTGTTTATCCCATGCTTAAATCTATATATTCCTACTGTAACTTCTGTCCAACAACAAGTATAGAATGTAGTGTTTTCTGGAGAGCTATGGTAACTTTGTGGTTTGGTTGGTCGTGGATGAGGTGAGGAGAATATTGTGAATGGAAAGAAAGCATACAAAGCTCCATTGTATCTGTAGGACAAAGTGTAAATGAGCCACACATACAACACAGAATCTGTCTTAAATCTGGATTATTCCTACTTCAGTCATAAGATTATAAACTGTCATGTAATGTAGTAGTTTACACATAATGTAATATGTTGTCAACTATATATGAACTATACTTTATTGAACTCTGTGCAAGTCACACAGGGGCAGAATCAACTTATTTTGAATGACAAAACACAGTAGCCTATGATTGATGATGACCCATCAGACTGATGGGTCTGTTGACGGCCTGTGTCCCCCCCCCCCCACCCTCTGATGGACCATCAAATCTGTGAGTATTTAGAAGGGCTCTGTTGTGTTTGGTTTGGTGTCACTTGAATCTGTGCTTGAGCAGGTTAAGAGCTAAAGGTCTCTCTCCTCTGGACAAGGTGAAGTTAGGCACTCAGCTATAGATTTGGTTTTGGTTCTTCTTCTGTAGTTATTGTTACTTGAGATTGTTTTACTGACTTGAAGGTAGAGTAAAAACAACATTTGAGACATGGCTTCACTAGAAACACTGAAGTCCCTGGTCAACAAACAACTCAACATGCGACTCTCTGCTGCTGCTGCTAAAGAGATACTTGCGATCGTTGGAAGAATCATAGCAGAGTACGAGGACAAAGCTTTCTGTTCCAAGCAGGAAACGGACCGCAGACTATCAATGCGTCAAGGTTAGTTTAAACATGCTAACCCTAACATTCTAAGCAAATTTACACAGCATATTTTACAAAGGAGAGTCTTGTTTATGTGTGTTTTTCTTTGGGAATTGGTTGTATAATTCATGGTAAAGGCTCCACAACCATTGGATTGCCTCCCTTCACCAGACAAACAGCTGATAAGACTATGTTTGAGTCTGAAATGTCAGTGATATTTCCAGATTGTCTATAAACTTTAGACTATCTGGAAAAAGTCACTGCAATTTTGATTTATTTAAGTGAGACTGTTCTATATCCACCTCAGTCCATGCGGATTGGGAAATTACAATGGTCACATCTGATAACAATGTCCTTTGTCCAGGAATGATACATTGAGTTCAAACATGTAATGGGTTTCTCTCATTCTTGTCTCTTCCCTAGATGCCATGTTTGTGTGTAAAGAGGCGGTTTCTTCAGATCAGCAGGTGAGGAGGAGCCCCCGTCTGGTCCAGGAGCAACCACAGCCACCACAGATCAACCTGGATGAAAACAGAGAGGCAGAACATCCAGCCGGAACCTCACCGCAACCCATGGAAACACAAGCTGACGTAGAGGACTGTGGAGCCCCACCGCCCAAATCACGCACTGTGAGCAAAGGGCGACCACAGCGCAAGTCATGCAAAAGAAAACATTTGGAAGAACAAACATCGTCTTCGAACAACGAGCCGTCCGACCCCCAGGACCTGGAGTCATCCACTCCCATGCTGCTGCCCAAGCGCCAGAAGGCTGCCCAGACAGGTGAACCTGGAATCGGTCTTTCGATGCCAAAGAAAGAGAGAGCTGCCCAGGTGGTCGAGCCTGGACCATCCACGCTGACGCTCAAGCGCCGAGCTACCCCTACCCCGACGGGTGAACCTGGAATCTGTCTTTCGATGCCAAATAGATATAGATATATAGATATATATATAAGATATTCACTAAAAATCTTTCTTTATGATAAAGCCTATAGCTATAGATTGATTTTCTCAGTACCACAGAACAAACAAAAATAACTTTTATTACGAGAATAACTAGTTAAAAGGTTAAAGACTAAGCAAACAAAAACATTCAAATTAAAAGGCAAAATTTGGAAGAACAAACATTGTCTTCAAACAACGAGCCGTCCGACCCCCAGGACCTGGAGTCATCAGAACAACCCCCACCCACTGAGGTTCAAACCAAGAAGAAAAGGGGTGGTGGAAGGAAGGGGTGGGGATATTATAAGCCTGAACTCATTTTCTGTCAAGTTTGTGGTGAAGGTCCACGATATGGACAGACACAGGGACGAGGTTCATGTAGGGAGAAAATACTTTCCTATTAGATGTATTTATTGTGACGAAGGATTTCGTTACAAGAGAAGATACTTTACCCACTTAAATAATTGTCCCACCCCCATTGGTGAGAATGAGGAAAGGCTTGCATTTGTTTATTGAACTGATTGAACTTATTTCAATGATTGAACTTATTTCATTTATATGTTGAATTGAACGATTTTTGGGGAAAACATTCAAATGCCTTAATTTTTTATATATATTTTTTTTGTATTGGCTAAAAATGTCCACTGTTTTTGTGCGACACTGTTGAACATTCAGCTATAATATCTGCAATGGAACTACAATGGAAATAAGCTCTCAAGATTATTTTTTCCCATTTTGATAGATTTTTTACAAATATGTATTTTTCATCAATAAAAATGTATCAAGAGTTAATGTACAGACAATCTATGAACTGAAAAGACACTTTCGTATGTCACCGTGGGAAACTGTATGAACTGCTTACCCACACAAATGTGATATAATGTCTGTCACCTCTGAAAGCTTGTTTTAAAAAAAGACAAAATAAAAAAAGTTGGTCACAAAAAAAGGGTCAATGTTTATGTTTTTCCCACTTTTCCTCTTCTTTTGTTGATTTTCATGGTTCCGCCTGGAAAATGTCATCACATGTCAATCAAAAAGTCAAGATGCTTTTTTTATGTACACTGTAAAATCGACAGTGTTCATTTATCTCTGAGGGTGTACAAATGGTTACAGATCTGTATGGGTCCCCGGATCCCACACTGAGAACCTCTTGTCTATAGGTTTGTCAATGAGTTGTAGCCTATTCATTCAGTAAGAAGAAATATAGAATAGTGTGCATAAAGAAATGCACTGTTTTCACCAAAAGCACACAATTAAACCATGACTGTATTACTGGAGTTAAAATTACTGTGACAATATTGTATATTTTCCCCATATATTTGTATAGGGTTATTCCCTTTATGACCAACATAAGCAAAGGAGACGATCAGAGAGCAGATTTACTGTTCTGATTGATTGGATATTTTATTAGGCAAAAAATGTAAACAGCACAATTACATTTATAATACTTTGTCTAAAAGGTCTGTCCAAAAAAGTCCTTGCGGTCTTGTTTCCATTGGGGTCCTTGGTATTCAATCCATAGACATAGTAGCAACCAAACAGTTCAAATATCAACACAATAATACAGAAAAAATAACACTATATTTATTAACAAAAACTAAAAATGCAGAGAAAAAATTAAAAAACATATGTACAAAAGGGGGGGGGGGTTCCATATAATGATTCCAAATGTTCACAACGTGGCTATTTTCGGTTGACAAAAGATATCGACACACCCATAACGTTTTGCAGTTGAATGCAGTTTACTGTTTGCATATGTCCACTCTGCAGTGTGGACACGCTGATGCGACTTCATGTGACCTGATTGACTGAATGTCTTATCACAGTGTTTCGCCAGTGTGAACACGCAGGTGTGTCTTCATGTTACTTGTGTAATTGAAACTCTTTTCACACTGATTACAGTGATAAGGTTTTTCTCCAGTGTGGAGGCGCTGATGCGACTTCAGGTTACTTAAATGACTGAAACTCTTTACAGTGGAAAGGTTTTTCTGCAGTGTGGAAACGCTGATGCGACTTCAGGTGACTTCATTGACTGAAACTCTTGTTGCACTGTTTACAGAGGAAAGGTTTTTCTCCAGTGTGGAGGCGCTGATGCAATTTCATGTGTCCTGATTGACTGAATGTCTTTACCACAGTGTTTACAGTGGTAAGGTTTTTCTCCAGTGTGTATACGTTGGTGTTTCTTCAGGTCACCTAACCGATTGAAACTCTTGCCACACTGTTTAAATGGAAGGGCTTTTCTCCAGTGAGTCCAACGTCTGCTTGTTTCTGTCTGGTTGCAGAGCTCTTCATTTGCTGAGGAAACAAGAGCATGAGATTGAGAAAAACACATTCATGTTTGCAGTGAAAATAATTCAAAATGTAGTAAATATAGTTTGCCTGCTATTTCACTGTTGTTTGACCCAAGATACACTGATTCATTGTTGGGGGAGGGATATCATTGATTGGTCTATATAGCTTTGCTATTCAGGTGTAATTTGGTCAGACCATCAAAATCATTGAAGATAAAGGAGTGATTTACATAGTTGTGTCTGTATGGAACATACATGTTGGCTCATTTGCAATTGTTTGGTCTATAGGTTTACTATTGAGATGTAATTCAGTCAGTAAGTGCTAGAACTTAGAATGATGGGTCACCATTATAGTCCTATTGCAGTACCAGTCATTACAATAATGTCCTCAATTGGCATACTGCTCCACAAGCTTTTGCATAGCAAACAATTTCACCAATTGAAAAATTTTACCATTATAATAGATGTCAACATGCTGGCATGTAGAAGACTCTAGATATTTCATTTTTCTAAATACAGCGTATCAAATTGTACCTGAGTTAAAGTAGGCTATTGGTTAGGTTAATGTACTTTTTCCATTCATAGAATTGTAGTGGAGTCAAAAAAGTTTTCTCTTTGAAATGTAGTGGAGTGAAAGTTATATCCAAACATACTCAAATAAAGTATGTTAACATGCCTACACATAGACTCTAGATATTTCATTTTTCTAAATAAAATGTGATATTAAATCGAGAACCACATGCCTATGTTATGTAAAGTTTCTGTTTAGTGCATAATTACGTTCAGCCAGGTAAGAATCTTGAACATTCTGTAGTATATACCAGTATAAACTGCAAGTGTTCCTTATAGTATGACATAGGTAACATACAGTATTGTCTTCACTCTCTCCTCTATCCTCCTGCCCTCTTACTATTGTAGTTTTGAAAATGAAACCATTGCAACTATTTGCTATCATTTTAGCTTAAATGTAGGCTATTCAGAGCAGGATTTACCCCACTTGCCGTAGAGCGTAAAATCTAAAAGTATGCTTCCCATTCATTATGGTACACCAGTGACACAATATTCCCTATGTCAGTGGTTCCCAGACTGGGGGTCCCCAAATAGTTTTGGGGGGTCCCCAGATGATTAGCTTAATGTGCAACATTGTTTTCTCACTCAACAGTAAACAAACCAACATACAGTATAAGTGTATACAGGGTCTGTACGTTTTCTCCAGTTACAATTTAATGACCTTTAAAAGTAAGACCTTATTAATACCAAATTGGCCAAATTGTCAAATATTACGTACAGAAGAGGGACATGTTGTGAAAATAGCCGAGGTGTTGTGAGCTTGTAGTTCGGCTATTTTCACAGTATTTGTCTGTGGAACCGAGTCAAACTAAATGTAATGCCTACAACTACAAGTGCTTGTCAGGGTGGGGGTCCCCAATATGATTATTTTGGGGGGTTGTGGCCTGAAAAGTTTGGGAACCCTTACCCTATGTGAACAATTTCACTACTTTCCTGAACCTGCCTGACATTTTAAGCATGATATCCTCCAACCAAACCAGCAGGTTCACATATTGTATTTACTTTGAACTAACACTATGCTCCTGCTAGACTTCAATAAGGTCAATCTTTTATGATAAACTATGACCCACTGTTTATCCCATGCTTAAATCTATATATTCCTACTGTAACTTCTGTCCAACAACAAGTATAGAATGTAGTGTTTTCTGGAGAGCTATGGTAACTTTGTGGTTTGGTTGGTCGTGGATGAGGTGAGGAGAATATTGTGAATGGAAAGAAAGCATACAAAGCTCCATTGTATCTGTAGGACAAAGTGTAAATGAGCCACACATACAACACAGAATCTGTCTTAAATCTGGATTATTCCTACTTCAGTCATAAGATTATAAACTGTCATGTAATGTAGTAGTTTACACATAATGTAATATGTTGTCAACTATATATGAACTATACTTTATTGAACTCTGTGCAAGTCACACAGGGGCAGAATCAACTTATTTTGAATGACAAAACACAGTAGCCTATGATTGATGATGACCCATCAGACTGATGGGTCTGTTGACGGCCTGTGTCCCCCCCCCCCCACCCTCTGATGGACCATCAAATCTGTGAGTATTTAGAAGGGCTCTGTTGTGTTTGGTTTGGTGTCACTTGAATCTGTGCTTGAGCAGGTTAAGAGCTAAAGGTCTCTCTCCTCTGGACAAGGTGAAGTTAGGCACTCAGCTATAGATTTGGTTTTGGTTCTTCTTCTGTAGTTATTGTTACTTGAGATTGTTTTACTGACTTGAAGGTAGAGTAAAAACAACATTTGAGACATGGCTTCACTAGAAACACTGAAGTCCCTGGTCAACAAACAACTCAACATGCGACTCTCTGCTAATGCTGCTAAAGAGATACTTGCGATCGTTGGAAGAATCATAGCAGAGTACGAGGACAAAGCTTTCTGTTCCAAGCAGGAAACTGACCGCAGACTATCAATGCGTCAAGGTTAGTTTAAACATGCTAACCCTAACATTCTAAGCAAATTTACACAGCATATTTTACAAAGGAGAGTCTTGTTTATGTGTGTTTTTCTTTGGGAATTGGTTGCATAATTCATGGTAAAGGCTCCACAACCATTGGATTGCCTCCCTTCACCAGACAAACAGCTGATAAGACTATGTTTGAGTCTGAAATGTCAGTGATATTTCCAGATTGTCTATAAACTTTAGACTATCTGGAAAAAGTCACTGCAATTTTGATTTATTTAAGTGAGACTGTTCTATATCCACCTCAGTCCATGCGGATTGGGAAATTACAATGGTCGCATCTGATAACAATGTCCTTTGTCCAGGAACGATACATTGAGTTCAAACATGTAATGGGTTTCTCTCATTCTTGTCTCTTCCCTAGACGCCACGTGTGTGTGTAAAGAGGCGGTTTCTTCAGATCAGCAGGTGAGGAGGAGCCCCCGTCTGGTCCAGGAGCAACCACAGCCACCACAGATCAACCTGGATGAAAACAGAGAGGCAGAACATCCAGCCGGAACCTCACCGCAACCCATGGAAACACAAGCTGACGTAGAGGACTGTGGAGCCCCACCGCCCAAATCACGCACTGTGAGCAAAGGGCGACCACAGCGCAAGTCATGCAAAAGAAAACATTTGGAAGAACAAACATCGTCTTCGAACAACGAGCCGTCCGACCCCCAGGACCTGGAGTCATCCACTCCCATGCTGCTGCCCAAGCGCCAGAAGGCTGCCCAGACAGGTGAACCTGGAATCGGTCTTTCGATGCCAAAGAAAGAGAGAGCTGCCCAGGTGGTCGAGCCTGGACCATCCACGCTGACGCTCAAGCGCCGAGCTACCCCTACCCCGACGGGTGAACCTGGAATCTGTCTTTCGATGCCAAATAGATATAGATATATAGATATATATAAGATATTCATTAAAAATCTTTCTTTATGATAAAGCCTATAGCTATAGATTGATTTTCTCAGTACCACAGAACAAACAAAAATAACTTTTATTACGAGAATAACTAGTTAAAAGGTTAAAGACTAAGCAAACAAAAACATTCAAATTAAAAGGCAAAAGGGGGGAGGGGACCTCTATCCCCCATCCCATCCCCTCCCCTCTTCCTTCCATTCCCTTCATCTCTCTTCTCCTCTTCCCTTTGGTTGTGTGGGTTCATGTCCCATCAGTGCAACTGTAATTAACACTGTACGGACTCACGGTCTCCCATTTCGCAGGTTTCCATGGACCGTTATTACGGACCCCCAGATGCAGATCAGTGTGACTGCGGGCCGGGCCTCTTGACTGATTGCTACTTTATTATACTACACCACTATACTGTATATTATCTTAACATTATTATACTATACCATTATATACTGTCTTACACTATTATATTTATTATTATTGTTATAGCTACTACTTGTATTTGCTTCTATCTCCCTCTCCATCAGACCATCAGACTCACTGAAAACAAAGGAGTGATTTACATAGGTGTGTCTGTATGGAACAGTAGAGTGTAATGATGGTGGCTCATTTGCAATTGTTTGGTCTATAGGTTTACTATTGAGATGTAATTCAGTCAGTAAGTACTAGGACTTAGAAACGACACAGTGTCGCTTCAAGGAAAAAGTATAACTCAAACTCACGCCTATTTGGCAAGTCAATGAAAGAGTATATGTCCTTTGCACTCACAAGATTAGATTTAAAGAGCAATTCCTAGCCCACGTACTCCCGTGTGAGGTGGTCATCCCAGCATATATCAGCTCTCCAGGCAAATATGCAGATGTAGTTGTGGTATTTGCTATTTCAGCATCTAGTTTTGGCCTTTTGATGGCACTGTTTGGACCAAAGTGTTACAATGCTTTTGAAACCTGAGAGAAACACTGAGAAGTCCTTCATGGGTCGAGCTGCCACCAAGAACCAGACGTAGACATTCAATGATAATACATTTTCTATGTAGTTTATAACAATAAATGTATGGAGGGGATATATTTGAGAGGATATTACAGATACAATGGAGCGTTCAACCTGGATGAAAACAGAGAGGCAGAAGATCCAGCCGGAACCTCACCTCAACCCATGGAAACACAATCACGCAATTGGAGCAAAAGGCGACCACAGCGCAAGTCATGCAAAAGAAAAAATGTGGAAGAACAAACAATGTCTTCGAACAACGAGCCGTCCGACCGCCAGGACCTGGAGTCATCAGAACAGCCCCCATCCACTGAGGTTCAAACCAAGAAGAAAAGGGGTGGTGGAAGGAAGGGGTGGGGATATTATAAGCCTGAACTCATTTTCTGTCAAGTTTGTGGTGAAGGTGTGTACGATATGGACAGACACAGGGACGAGGTTCATGTAGGGAGAAAATACTTTCCTATTAGATGTATTTATTGTGACGAAGGATTTCGTTACAAGACAAGATACTTTACCCACTAAAATAATTGTCCCACCCCCATTGGTGAGAATGAGGAAAGGCTTGCATTTGTTTATTGAACTGATGATGTTTGATTGAACTTATTTCATTTATATGTTTATTTGAATTGAACGATTTTGGGGAAAACATTCAAATGCCTTTATTTTGTATATATGTTTTTTTGTATTAGCTGAAAAAAAATCCACTGTTTTTGTGCGACACTGTTGAACATTCAGCTATAATATCTGCAATGGAACTACAATGGAAATAAGCTCTCAATATTCTTTTTTCCCATTTTGATAGATTTTTTACAAATATGTATCTTTCATCAATAAAAAGTATCAAGAGTCAATGTTTATGTTTCACTACGTATTCATGTACAAACAATAGATATATGTGTGGCAAAGTCCACACGACTGCTAAAAGCTATAAGCCTACACAACAACAATAAGTTTGTGTGTGTGTGTGTGTGTGTGTGTGTGTGTGTGTGTGTGTGTGTGTGTGTGTGTGTGTGTGTGTTCAAACCTGGCTATAAGTCCATAAATATGTATCAGATACTACATTATATCTATGGTTACTGGCCTCTCTATACACCCTTGGGCTTTGCGTTGTGTTTATAGTCTTTATGAGAGTTTATTTTTAGTGTTGTGCGGAGAGAAGGACACTGGACACAGTGGTTCTGGTGGTTGAGACCGTTGCATTTATTGGGCTGACATTCACAGGTTCTGCTGCTGGTAATGGCTGTAGGCTTTCATGATAGAAAGAAACACTCTATAAATAATATGTCCTAATATGCTAAATAACAGTTAATAATCAACCACATAAAATACTAGTTGAAACAATGACCAGAATAAAATACAAAACATGTAAAAGACATCCTTCACAATTCCAATGCAATGAGGGCTTTTCTCAATGTTCATCAATCTGCCCAACTTACATTACATATTTAAGTACAAACACGTATATTGCATATTTCTCAGAATGACATGAAAATATAGTTAAGCTTCTTAGCTAACACTGTATGGCAACAAAATCACTGGATGGGCGTTTGTAACTCAAATGTCTTTAAGATTTATCAGACAGCCATAAAACACAGCTTACCTTTCAGAATAGAAAGAAACACTGACAAACATTGCGCCCACAGCAGCCTAGTTATATGTATGTAAGGCAGTAGCCTATTTATGTCAGCAGTAACCTGCTGACATAAATAGGCTACTGCCTTATACACTTTGGTTTGCGCATACTGATATTTATCAATACCCAGAGTAGCTGTTGTAAATACATACCAGCAAGTGCCACCAAAATAAGACTGCTAGAATGAATGTATAGCTGTATAGCTTTACATAAAAGTACTTGTCCACTGTCAACAGGCATCCACTTCCCTGATTGGCCAACCCAACCCATCGGCTTTGTGGATTGGCCAGATTGTGTGTGTCGTTTGTGCCGTGTTATATAAGTGGTAGCATGCGCGGTGGGACTCAACTCTTTTACAAAAGTAGTTTCATTAATATTTGTCTATTTCTAGCTGCTTTATGAGATGTTGCGCTACACAGTGTCTCTGAATAGCAGTGTATGTAGCAACCATAGTGCTTTTATTGCAGTGGGGGACAAAGTGTACTGCTTTGGATATTTCCGTTTTGGAAAGGAGTACGTCACCCAGGATCGGATTGGTGTGTGTACCTTCAACACAGTGTCTTTGCGCTGGATAAAGTTGCCTAAGATGACAACTGGAAGAGTAGAGCGTCTGCCTGAGGTTCCCCCACAGAGCTGCGGGCACACAGCTGTGCTGATAGAGGGTATCGCCTACATCTGGGGGGGGAGTGATGTGCAACTAAACAACTACTACGACGTGGTTTATGCATTTGATGTCGACACCCACAGATGGTTCAAGCCCACGGTATCAGGGACTGCTCCAGGACCGAGGACTGATCACTCAGCCGGTGTCTTGGGAAAGGTCATGTATATCTATGGAGGGCATCTATATAACGAACGTATAAAGTTAGTACAGTCAGGGTCAGGGTCAGTGTACACATATGATTACAAACCCTCCAGTGACTTAGTGTACAAGCTGGACACCAACACAATGGTCTGGTCTTCAATTAATGCCAGAGGCACTCGGTCATCTAATGCGGTATCACACTCTGCCACCGTCGTTGGGACAAAGATGTTTGTATTTGAGGGCATCGGATTACCCTACTACAACATCAGAATATTTGACACAGAGACCAACTGCTGGCTGAACACGCCTGCAAAGCCTCCAGAAACACATGGGTATTATTATTCCTTTGCCTACAATGGAGAGCTCTGCATACTTTCGAAAACATACGGACAAAACCCTAAACATTATCTGTTGAAATTCAATCCAGAGACCTTTTCCTGGAAGAAGCTTGAGCCAAAAGGGAAAAGCCCAGGTTCTTCTAATGGCAGCATGCGCTGTTGCATGGTTGGAGATCATATCCTCTGCTTTGGAGGATTCCACATAGGATTCAACGGACAGAAACCCTCTGATGACCTATATGTCTTAGATTTAAGTCCTGGTCTGAAGATGTTATGTAAGCTAGCAGTTATTCAGTACGGTCTGCAGCGGTCAGAACTCCCCCATGACACCAGGTGGGAACTGGCAACCATGACTACCAACAGCAACTGATGAAAACCAAGGTTTTTTTAATAGTTTTTTACGTTATTATTATTTATTTTTCTCGATTTTTGTTTCGTTTTACTTCACTTTTAAAGCTAGTTTAGTTCTGCTTTCTGTCCCCAGAATCAGAACTAAACACGGAGAAGCAGTGTTACCAGGCCTTTAAACACAGAGTTCAGACCCGTCTGACCTTCTGACCTTCTCACTGACTGCGTTAACATGGACAATGTCAGGGTGTTCTCAGAACTTTTTCTCAGAACTTGTGTGCTGGGGAAGGACTGAGCATGCGCCGGAGGAGCTAGGACGCACACGTAGGGAAGGGCCACCAGCAGAACCTCAGAAAGGCCGACACTTTTCGTGTCCGTCAAAAGGCACAGCAAGGACCCCCAGATTGATAATATTTCTCCAAATAATTTGTGCCAGGGACCCCCCAAGATTATTCCAGATTTTTCAAAATGTTTAGAAAATACAAGCTATGAGCTTGTAGATCTGCTTTAGAATACAATGTAAAATAGGTTTGATGGGGTTTAAACTGAATTCTGATGCTCATTAACTCTATTGGCTGGGGACACCCTTTATTTAGGGAACCAAATACCATTCATGAATAACCTGAAGTCAAACTTTACCATAGCACAGTACCTACTCGCCCCAAAAATACTTTTTGCATCAATTATATTTGTTTAATCTGTATCCTGTGTGAGTTCTCTCTCCTAACTGGAAAGAAAGGTATCCCGACCTGAAAATGTATTTTCTGTTTACTAAAGAGCTGTAGACATTGAGACCTGTTACACTCTGTAGCAATGAGTACTATCAGAATATAGAGCTTTTTAAATGTTAACAAAAATATCACTCACCCTATCTTTAATTAAAATGTCTTCAATAACTATTTCATCACAAGTTTTGCAGCTCAACCTGTTGTAATTTTCTGTTTCTGATACTGGCATCAAAATGGTTATTAAGCTATACTGTTTTCTGACAGTCATCAAAGCACTTGACAGACTATTGTGTTTCTTTGTTTTTATTGTATTTACCCAAATACATTCATGATTTGTGTAACCTTTATGTATCCATTGAGAGCAAACTCTCTTTTTCCAAGGATGCCCTGATTACAGCATATACAACAAATACAATTGTAATTACAGAAATGTGGTACATAAACAATAAAACTGTACACACAATAAGAGAGCATGGGCAGTCCCTCCTGACTAGCAATTAAAACGTGGAATGTTCGGTCTAATGTGTGTCTGTGAGCGTGTCTGACAGCGGCGGACTGGCCATTTGGCGTACCGGGCAAATGCCTGGTGGGCCGATGGGGCCTAACCCCGCTTTTTGGTTAGGTGTTTCACATGGATCTGAAATGAGAGTTTAGTATCTAGCCAAATGCCCAAATCTTTATAGAAAGTAACAGTTCATAATCTTATCTCTCAGCAGCTCTGCACTGTCCTTTTAATGTGGATTCCCCCACAGAGACATTAGTCATTACCACACACATCGACTGATCAAATCACCACACTGTTTTATAATGAAATCTCATGATATGATTCTGCATGAGATATCAACTGTAAGTTCAGATGACTATTGTGATGGACAAAATCTGCTACAGTTAATCTGTTCAATATTTATAATGAGGGTCAGTGGAGGATTTTATAGTGCTCTCACATAACTCTACCTGAGGTACAGGACTCTACCTCAGGAAAAAAATGTCTTGACCCTCCCCAAGTTATATATAAAAAAATGACTATACAACAGTCAGTATGAATCTTCATCTCTCTTTTCAAGCTTCCCTTTACAAAAAAAAGCCACAATCTGTACAAACTGTGACTTCTTGTGGATGGAGTTCGTTTTTTTGAATGTTCATGCTCACCTACTTTATCTGTATGAAATATAAATTTTCATCTTGGAAGACTTAAATAATAATGCTACCCTTCAACTAATAGAGTTGTGTCCTGTATGAATCCTCATGTGTCTCTGTAGAACATAATTTACGGTGAAGCATTTGCCACAAATCATACAACTAAATGGTTTTTCCCCTGTATGGGTCCTCATGTGTCTCTTCTGATCAATATTCTGACAAAAGCTTTTGCCACAAACTGTACAGCTAAAGGGTTTTTCCCCTGTGTGAGTCCTCATGTGTGTTGTCTGGTGATTAATTTGACGAAAAGCTTTCCCACAAACTGTACAACTAAAACGCTTTTCCCCTGTATGGATATTCATGTGTCTTTTCAGACTTCCCATTGTATTAAAATATTTGCCACAATCTGTACACTTGAATCCATTCTCCCCGATGTGACTTCCTGTGGATGATTTTTGTTTAGATGATTTCAGGTTCTGAGACGGCAGGTTGCTCAAAGAGCAAAAAAAATATATATAAATAATAATTATGTAATATATCTGTCACAATTCACAAAGAGTGAGATACTGTTTTTTCTCCATTGGCACTGACAGAATTTTAAACAGTAACCAACATGAAAACATTTCTATCATCACAATATGTGAGATAATAACCCTGCGACAAATTATACAATTTAGGCATTTAGCGGACGCAGTCTTAATCCAGACTTTAAGTACAGTTTCTGTGTACTATAAAATGCACTTTGTAGGCTACTTTTACTTAAATCATGTAAGATCTGTGTGTGTGTGTGTGTGTGTGTGTGTGTGTGTGTGTGTGTGTGTGTGCGTGTGTGCGTGTGTGTTTGTATGTTACAGAAGTTGAGAATTATTTTGCACTTGATTTGAATATGGACTGCAGTCACATTTGCAGTGATTTGTTGTTAATTGGCGTCTACCCCCCCCCCCCCCACACACACTCTCTCTGATTGGCCCATCAGACACACCCTCTGTGAGTATTTAGCAGGGCTGTGTTGTTGCAAGCGCAAGTGGAGCTTACTATGAAACCGTGCTCGGCTTGTGTGTGTGCGTCTCTGTGTGCGTGCACTGCCTCAGCCCTGTGTGCAGCCAAGTAAATGTCCAATATAGACGTACCATACATCAAATGAAAGGCCTTTGAAAACTGAACACACCTGTCAAGGTTGCGTTTAAGCCCGCCCCTTCCCCCGGAAGCCACGCCCCGGAGAAGGTTCCTAAAAACTCCCCATTGAAACCCCATGTTAAATGAAAAGTGCCCGAATCGCTCCGAAACTTTTTCTACCCCCCCTAAGTGGGGGTATACGAACAAATACTTCGGGCTCGGATTTTGGCTACGCCCCCCGGAAGTGGGTGAAAGAGCCACTTCAAACACTTTGTTGAATTGTTCAAAAACATTTTTTTTTTTTTATATTTTTTTATTGGTTAGTTTTTTTTAGATGATTTCTTTTCATTATCATTTATTTTTGTTGGCGTTCGCTTCCCGCGTTCGCGCGTCTTACTTGTGTAGTGATAGTTAATGCAGCAGAAGATTACAGAGGCAGGGGTCGATACTGTAATCTGTGCTTGAGCTGTTTAAGATCTAAACATCCGACGAAAACAACAAAAGGGTGTTCCTGGTTCCATGGTTCAGGTGACTTCATTGACTGAAACTCTTGTTGCACTGTTTACAGAGGAAAGGTTTTTCTCCAGTGTGGAGGCGCTGATGCAATTTCATGTGTCCTGATTGACTGAATGTCTTTACCACAGTGTTTACAGTGGTAAGGTTTTTCTCCAGTGTGTATACGTTGGTGTTTCTTCAGGTCACCTAACCGATTGAAACTCTTGCCACACTGTTTAAATGGAAGGGCTTTTCTCCAGTGAGTCCAACGTCTGCTTGTTTCTGTCTGGTTGCAGAGCTCTTCATTTGCTGAGGAAACAAGAGCATGAGATTGAGAAAAACACATTCATGTTTGCAGTGAAAATAATTCAAAATGTAGTAAATATAGTTTGCCTGCTATTTCACTGTTGTTTGACCCAAGATACACTGATTCATTGTTGGGGGAGGGATATCATTGATTGGTCTATATAGCTTTGCTATTCAGGTGTAATTTGGTCAGACCATCAAAATCATTGAAGATAAAGGAGTGATTTACATAGTTGTGTCTGTATGGAACATACATGTTGGCTCATTTGCAATTGTTTGGTCTATAGGTTTACTATTGAGATGTAATTCAGTCAGTAAGTGCTAGAACTTAGAATGATGGGTCACCATTATAGTCCTAATGCAGTACCAGTCATTACAATAATGTCCTCAATTGGCATACTGCTCCACAAGCTTTTGCATAGCAAACAATTTCACCAATTGAAAAATTTTACCATTATAATAGATGTCAACATGCTGGCATGTAGAAGACTCTAGATATTTCATTTTTCTAAATACAGCGTATCAAATTGTACCTGAGTTAAAGTAGGCTATTGGTTAGGTTAATGTACTTTTTCCATTCATAGAATTGTAGTGGAGTCAAAAAAGTTTTCTCTTTGAAATGTAGTGGAGTGAAAGTTATATCCAAACATACTCAAATAAAGTATGTTAACATGCCTACACATAGACTCTAGATATTTCATTTTTCTAAATAAAATGTGATATTAAATCGAGAACCACATGCCTATGTTATGTAAAGTTTCTGTTTAGTGCATAATTACGTTCAGCCAGGTAAGAATCTTGAACATTCTGTAGTATATACCAGTATAAACTGCAAGTGTTCCTTATAGTATGACATAGGTAACATACAGTATTGTCTTCACTCTCTCCTCTATCCTCCTGCCCTCTTACTATTGTAGTTTTGAAAATGAAACCATTGCAACTATTTGCTATCATTTTAGCTTAAATGTAGGCTATTCAGAGCAGGATTTACCCCACTTGCCGTAGAGCGTAAAATCTAAAAGTATGCTTCCCATTCATTATGGTACACCAGTGACACAATATTCCCTATGTCAGTGGTTCCCAGACTGGGGGTCCCCAAATAGTTTTGGGGGGTCCCCAGATGATTAGCTTAATGTGCAACATTGTTTTCTCACTCAACAGTAAACAAACCAACATACAGTATGAGTGTATACAGGGTCTGTACGTTTTCTCCAGTTACAATTTAATGACCTTTAAAAGTAAGACCTTATTAATACCAAATTGGCCAAATTGTCAATTGTCATACAACACAGAATCTGTCTTAAATCTGGATTATTCCTACTTCAGTCATAAGATTATAAACTGTCATGTAATGTAGTAGTTTACACATAATGTAATATGTTGTCAACTATATATGAACTATACTTTATTGAACTCTGTGCAAGTCACACAGGGGCAGAATCAACTTATTTTGAATGACAAAACACAGTAGCCTATGATTGATGATGACCCATCAGACTGATGGGTCTGTTGACGGCCTGTGTCCCCCCCCCCCCACCCTCTGATGGACCATCAAATCTGTGAGTATTTAGAAGGGCTCTGTTGTGTTTGGTTTGGTGTCACTTGAATCTGTGCTTGAGCAGGTTAAGAGCTAAAGGTCTCTCTCCTCTGGACAAGGTGAAGTTAGGCACTCAGCTATAGATTTGGTTTTGGTTCTTCTTCTGTAGTTATTGTTACTTGAGATTGTTTTACTGACTTGAAGGTAGAGTAAAAACAACATTTGAGACATGGCTTCACTAGAAACACTGAAGTCCCTGGTCAACAAACAACTCAACATGCGACTCTCTGCTAATGCTGCTAAAGAGATACTTGCGATCGTTGGAAGAATCATAGCAGAGTACGAGGACAAAGCTTTCTGTTCCAAGCAGGAAACTGACCGCAGACTATCAATGCGTCAAGGTTAGTTTAAACATGCTAACCCTAACATTCTAAGCAAATTTACACAGCATATTTTACAAAGGAGAGTCTTGTTTATGTGTGTTTTTCTTTGGGAATTGGTTGCATAATTCATGGTAAAGGCTCCACAACCATTGGATTGCCTCCCTTCACCAGACAAACAGCTGATAAGACTATGTTTGAGTCTGAAATGTCAGTGATATTTCCAGATTGTCTATAAACTTTAGACTATCTGGAAAAAGTCACTGCAATTTTGATTTATTTAAGTGAGACTGTTCTATATCCACCTCAGTCCATGCGGATTGGGAAATTACAATGGTCGCATCTGATAACAATGTCCTTTGTCCAGGAACGATACATTGAGTTCAAACATGTAATGGGTTTCTCTCATTCTTGTCTCTTCCCTAGACGCCACGTGTGTGTGTAAAGAGGCGGTTTCTTCAGATCAGCAGGTGAGGAGGAGCCCCCGTCTGGTCCAGGAGCAACCACAGCCACCACAGATCAACCTGGATGAAAACAGAGAGGCAGAACATCCAGCCGGAACCTCACCGCAACCCATGGAAACACAAGCTGACGTAGAGGACTGTGGAGCCCCACCGCCCAAATCACGCACTGTGAGCAAAGGGCGACCACAGCGCAAGTCATGCAAAAGAAAACATTTGGAAGAACAAACATCGTCTTCGAACAACGAGCCGTCCGACCCCCAGGACCTGGAGTCATCCACTCCCATGCTGCTGCCCAAGCGCCAGAAGGCTGCCCAGACAGGTGAACCTGGAATCGGTCTTTCGATGCCAAAGAAAGAGAGAGCTGCCCAGGTGGTCGAGCCTGGACCATCCACGCTGACGCTCAAGCGCCGAGCTACCCCTACCCCGACGGGTGAACCTGGAATCTGTCTTTCGATGCCAAATAGATATAGATATATAGATATATATAAGATATTCATTAAAAATCTTTCTTTATGATAAAGCCTATAGCTATAGATTGATTTTCTCAGTACCACAGAACAAACAAAAATAACTTTTATTACGAGAATAACTAGTTAAAAGGTTAAAGACTAAGCAAACAAAAACATTCAAATTAAAAGGCAAAAGGGGGGAGGGGACCTCTATCCCCCATCCCATCCCCTCCCCTCTTCCTTCCATTCCCTTCATCTCTCTTCTCCTCTTCCCTTTGGTTGTGTGGGTTCATGTCCCATCAGTGCAACTGTAATTAACACTGTACGGACTCACGGTCTCCCATTTCGCAGGTTTCCATGGACCGTTATTACGGACCCCCAGATGCAGATCAGTGTGACTGCGGGCCGGGCCTCTTGACTGATTGCTACTTTATTATACTACACCACTATACTGTATATTATCTTAACATTATTATACTATACCATTATATACTGTCTTACACTATTATATTTATTATTATTGTTATAGCTACTACTTGTATTTGCTTCTATCTCCCTCTCCATCAGACCATCAGACTCACTGAAAACAAAGGAGTGATTTACATAGGTGTGTCTGTATGGAACAGTAGAGTGTAATGATGGTGGCTCATTTGCAATTGTTTGGTCTATAGGTTTACTATTGAGATGTAATTCAGTCAGTAAGTACTAGGACTTAGAAACGACACAGTGTCGCTTCAAGGAAAAAGTATAACTCAAACTCACGCCTATTTGGCAAGTCAATGAAAGAGTATATGTCCTTTGCACTCACAAGATTAGATTTAAAGAGCAATTCCTAGCCCACGTACTCCCGTGTGAGGTGGTCATCCCAGCATATATCAGCTCTCCAGGCAAATATGCAGATGTAGTTGTGGTATTTGCTATTTCAGCATCTAGTTTTGGCCTTTTGATGGCACTGTTTGGACCAAAGTGTTACAATGCTTTTGAAACCTGAGAGAAACACTGAGAAGTCCTTCATGGGTCGAGCTGCCACCAAGAACCAGACGTAGACATTCAATGATAATACATTTTCTATGTAGTTTATAACAATAAATGTATGGAGGGGATATATTTGAGAGGATATTACAGATACAATGGAGCGTTCAACCTGGATGAAAACAGAGAGGCAGAAGATCCAGCCGGAACCTCACCTCAACCCATGGAAACACAATCACGCAATTGGAGCAAAAGGCGACCACAGCGCAAGTCATGCAAAAGAAAAAATGTGGAAGAACAAACAATGTCTTCGAACAACGAGCCGTCCGACCGCCAGGACCTGGAGTCATCAGAACAGCCCCCATCCACTGAGGTTCAAACCAAGAAGAAAAGGGGTGGTGGAAGGAAGGGGTGGGGATATTATAAGCCTGAACTCATTTTCTGTCAAGTTTGTGGTGAAGGTGTGTACGATATGGACAGACACAGGGACGAGGTTCATGTAGGGAGAAAATACTTTCCTATTAGATGTATTTATTGTGACGAAGGATTTCGTTACAAGACAAGATACTTTACCCACTAAAATAATTGTCCCACCCCCATTGGTGAGAATGAGGAAAGGCTTGCATTTGTTTATTGAACTGATGATGTTTGATTGAACTTATTTCATTTATATGTTTATTTGAATTGAACGATTTTGGGGAAAACATTCAAATGCCTTTATTTTGTATATATGTTTTTTTGTATTAGCTGAAAAAAAATCCACTGTTTTTGTGCGACACTGTTGAACATTCAGCTATAATATCTGCAATGGAACTACAATGGAAATAAGCTCTCAATATTCTTTTTTCCCATTTTGATAGATTTTTTACAAATATGTATCTTTCATCAATAAAAAGTATCAAGAGTCAATGTTTATGTTTCACTACGTATTCATGTACAAACAATAGATATATGTGTGGCAAAGTCCACACGACTGCTAAAAGCTATAAGCCTACACAACAACAATAAGTTTGTGTGTGTGTGTGTGTGTGTGTGTGTGTGTGTGTGTGTGTGTGTGTGTGTGTGTGTGTGTGTGTTCAAACCTGGCTATAAGTCCATAAATATGTATCAGATACTACATTATATCTATGGTTACTGGCCTCTCTATACACCCTTGGGCTTTGCGTTGTGTTTATAGTCTTTATGAGAGTTTTTTTTAGTGTTGTGCGGAGAGAAGGACACTGGACACAGTGGTTCTGGTGGTTGAGACCGTTGCATTTATTGGGCTGACATTCACAGGTTCTGCTGCTGGTAATGGCTGTAGGCTTTCATGATAGAAAGAAACACTCTATAAATAATATGTCCTAATATGCTAAATAACAGTTAATAATCAACCACATAAAATACTAGTTGAAACAATGACCAGAATAAAATACAAAACATGTAAAAGACATCCTTCACAATTCCAATGCAATGAGGGCTTTTCTCAATGTTCATCAATCTGCCCAACTTACATTACATATTTAAGTACAAACACGTATATTGCATATTTCTCAGAATGACATGAAAATATAGTTAAGCTTCTTAGCTAACACTGTATGGCAACAAAATCACTGGATGGGCGTTTGTAACTCAAATGTCTTTAAGATTTATCAGACAGCCATAAAACACAGCTTACCTTTCAGAATAGAAAGAAACACTGACAAACATTGCGCCCACAGCAGCCTAGTTATATGTATGTAAGGCAGTAGCCTATTTATGTCAGCAGTAACCTGCTGACATAAATAGGCTACTGCCTTATACACTTTGGTTTGCGCATACTGATATTTATCAATACCCAGAGTAGCTGTTGTAAATACATACCAGCAAGTGCCACCAAAATAAGACTGCTAGAATGAATGTATAGCTGTATAGCTTTACATAAAAGTACTTGTCCACTGTCAACAGGCATCCACTTCCCTGATTGGCCAACCCAACCCATCGGCTTTGTGGATTGGCCAGATTGTGTGTGTCGTTTGTGCCGTGTTATATAAGTGGTAGCATGCGCGGTGGGACTCAACTCTTTTACAAAAGTAGTTTCATTAATATTTGTCTATTTCTAGCTGCTTTATGAGATGTTGCGCTACACAGTGTCTCTGAATAGCAGTGTATGTAGCAACCATAGTGCTTTTATTGCAGTGGGGGACAAAGTGTACTGCTTTGGATATTTCCGTTTTGGAAAGGAGTACGTCACCCAGGATCGGATTGGTGTGTGTACCTTCAACACAGTGTCTTTGCGCTGGATAAAGTTGCCTAAGATGACAACTGGAAGAGTAGAGCGTCTGCCTGAGGTTCCCCCACAGAGCTGCGGGCACACAGCTGTGCTGATAGAGGGTATCGCCTACATCTGGGGGGGGAGTGATGTGCAACTAAACAACTACTACGACGTGGTTTATGCATTTGATGTCGACACCCACAGATGGTTCAAGCCCACGGTATCAGGGACTGCTCCAGGACCGAGGACTGATCACTCAGCCGGTGTCTTGGGAAAGGTCATGTATATCTATGGAGGGCATCTATATAACGAACGTATAAAGTTAGTACAGTCAGGGTCAGGGTCAGTGTACACATATGATTACAAACCCTCCAGTGACTTAGTGTACAAGCTGGACACCAACACAATGGTCTGGTCTTCAATTAATGCCAGAGGCACTCGGTCATCTAATGCGGTATCACACTCTGCCACCGTCGTTGGGACAAAGATGTTTGTATTTGAGGGCATCGGATTACCCTACTACAACATCAGAATATTTGACACAGAGACCAACTGCTGGCTGAACACGCCTGCAAAGCCTCCAGAAACACATGGGTATTATTATTCCTTTGCCTACAATGGAGAGCTCTGCATACTTTCGAAAACATACGGACAAAACCCTAAACATTATCTGTTGAAATTCAATCCAGAGACCTTTTCCTGGAAGAAGCTTGAGCCAAAAGGGAAAAGCCCAGGTTCTTCTAATGGCAGCATGCGCTGTTGCATGGTTGGAGATCATATCCTCTGCTTTGGAGGATTCCACATAGGATTCAACGGACAGAAACCCTCTGATGACCTATATGTCTTAGATTTAAGTCCTGGTCTGAAGATGTTATGTAAGCTAGCAGTTATTCAGTACGGTCTGCAGCGGTCAGAACTCCCCCATGACACCAGGTGGGAACTGGCAACCATGACTACCAACAGCAACTGATGAAAACCAAGGTTTTTTTAATAGTTTTTTACGTTATTATTATTTATTTTTCTCGATTTTTGTTTCGTTTTACTTCACTTTTAAAGCTAGTTTAGTTCTGCTTTCTGTCCCCAGAATCAGAACTAAACACGGAGAAGCAGTGTTACCAGGCCTTTAAACACAGAGTTCAGACCCGTCTGACCTTCTGACCTTCTCACTGACTGCGTTAACATGGACAATGTCAGGGTGTTCTCAGAACTTTTTCTCAGAACTTGTGTGCTGGGGAAGGACTGAGCATGCGCCGGAGGAGCTAGGACGCACACGTAGGGAAGGGCCACCAGCAGAACCTCAGAAAGGCCGACACTTTTCGTGTCCGTCAAAAGGCACAGCAAGGACCCCCAGATTGATAATATTTCTCCAAATAATTTGTGCCAGGGACCCCCCAAGATTATTCCAGATTTTTCAAAATGTTTAGAAAATACAAGCTATGAGCTTGTAGATCTGCTTTAGAATACAATGTAAAATAGGTTTGATGGGGTTTAAACTGAATTCTGATGCTCATTAACTCTATTGGCTGGGGACACCCTTTATTTAGGGAACCAAATACCATTCATGAATAACCTGAAGTCAAACTTTACCATAGCACAGTACCTACTCGCCCCAAAAATACTTTTTGCATCAATTATATTTGTTTAATCTGTATCCTGTGTGAGTTCTCTCTCCTAACTGGAAAGAAAGGTATCCCGACCTGAAAATGTATTTTCTGTTTACTAAAGAGCTGTAGACATTGAGACCTGTTACACTCTGTAGCAATGAGTACTATCAGAATATAGAGCTTTTTAAATGTTAACAAAAATATCACTCACCCTATCTTTAATTAAAATGTCTTCAATAACTATTTCATCACAAGTTTTGCAGCTCAACCTGTTGTAATTTTCTGTTTCTGATACTGGCATCAAAATGGTTATTAAGCTATACTGTTTTCTGACAGTCATCAAAGCACTTGACAGACTATTGTGTTTCTTTGTTTTTATTGTATTTACCCAAATACATTCATGATTTGTGTAACCTTTATGTATCCATTGAGAGCAAACTCTCTTTTTCCAAGGATGCCCTGATTACAGCATATACAACAAATACAATTGTAATTACAGAAATGTGGTACATAAACAATAAAACTGTACACACAATAAGAGAGCATGGGCAGTCCCTCCTGACTAGCAATTAAAACGTGGAATGTTCGGTCTAATGTGTGTCTGTGAGCGTGTCTGACAGCGGCGGACTGGCCATTTGGCGTACCGGGCAAATGCCTGGTGGGCCGATGGGGCCTAACCCCGCTTTTTGGTTAGGTGTTTCACATGGATCTGAAATGAGAGTTTAGTATCTAGCCAAATGCCCAAATCTTTATAGAAAGTAACAGTTCATAATCTTATCTCTCAGCAGCTCTGCACTGTCCTTTTAATGTGGATTCCCCCACAGAGACATTAGTCATTACCACACACATCGACTGATCAAATCACCACACTGTTTTATAATGAAATCTCATGATATGATTCTGCATGAGATATCAACTGTAAGTTCAGATGACTATTGTGATGGACAAAATCTGCTACAGTTAATCTGTTCAATATTTATAATGAGGGTCAGTGGAGGATTTTATAGTGCTCTCACATAACTCTACCTGAGGTACAGGACTCTACCTCAGGAAAAAAATGTCTTGACCCTCCCCAAGTTATATATAAAAAAATGACTATACAACAGTCAGTATGAATCTTCATCTCTCTTTTCAAGCTTCCCTTTACAAAAAAAAGCCACAATCTGTACAAACTGTGACTTCTTGTGGATGGAGTTCGTTTTTTTGAATGTTCATGCTCACCTACTTTATCTGTATGAAATATAAATTTTCATCTTGGAAGACTTAAATAATAATGCTACCCTTCAACTAATAGAGTTGTGTCCTGTATGAATCCTCATGTGTCTCTGTAGAACATAATTTACGGTGAAGCATTTGCCACAAATCATACAACTAAATAGTTTTTCCCCTGTATGGGTCCTCATGTGTCTCTTCTGATCAATATTCTGACAAAAGCTTTTGCCACAAACTGTACAGCTAAAGGGTTTTTCCCCTGTGTGAGTCCTCATGTGTGTTGTCTGGTGATTAATTTGACGAAAAGCTTTCCCACAAACTGTACAACTAAAACGCTTTTCCCCTGTATGGATATTCATGTGTCTTTTCAGACTTCCCATTGTATTAAAATATTTGCCACAATCTGTACACTTGAATCCATTCTCCCCGATGTGACTTCCTGTGGATGATTTTTGTTTAGATGATTTCAGGTTCTGAGACGGCAGGTTGCTCAAAGAGCAAAAAAAATATATATAAATAATAATTATGTAATATATCTGTCACAATTCACAAAGAGTGAGATACTGTTTTTTCTCCATTGGCACTGACAGAATTTTAAACAGTAACCAACATGAAAACATTTCTATCATCACAATATGTGAGATAATAACCCTGCGACAAATTATACAATTTAGGCATTTAGCGGACGCAGTCTTAATCCAGACTTTAAGTACAGTTTCTGTGTACTATAAAATGCACTTTGTAGGCTACTTTTACTTAAATCATGTAAGATCTGTGTGTGTGTGTGTGTGTGTGTGTGTGTGTGTGTGTGTGTGTGTGTGTGTGTGTGTGTGTGTGTGCGTGTGTGCGTGTGTGTTTGTATGTTACAGAAGTTGAGAATTATTTTGCACTTGATTTGAATATGGACTGCAGTCACATTTGCAGTGATTTGTTGTTAATTGGCGTCTACCCCCCCCCCCCCCCACACACACTCTCTCTGATTGGCCCATCAGACACACCCTCTGTGAGTATTTAGCAGGGCTGTGTTGTTGCAAGCGCAAGTGGAGCTTACTATGAAACCGTGCTCGGCTTGTGTGTGTGCGTCTCTGTGTGCGTGCACTGCCTCAGCCCTGTGTGCAGCCAAGTAAATGTCCAATATAGACGTACCATACATCAAATGAAAGGCCTTTGAAAACTGAACACACCTGTCAAGGTTGCGTTTAAGCCCGCCCCTTCCCCCGGAAGCCACGCCCCGGAGAAGGTTCCTAAAAACTCCCCATTGAAACCCCATGTTAAATGAAAAGTGCCCGAATCGCTCCGAAACTTTTTCTACCCCCCCTAAGTGGGGGTATACGAACAAATACTTCGGGCTCGGATTTTGGCTACGCCCCCCGGAAGTGGGTGAAAGAGCCACTTCAAACACTTTGTTGAATTGTTCAAAAACATTTTTTTTTTTTTATATTTTTTTATTGGTTAGTTTTTTTTAGATGATTTCTTTTCATTATCATTTATTTTTGTTGGCGTTCGCTTCCCGCGTTCGCGCGTCTTACTTGTGTAGTGATAGTTAATGCAGCAGAAGATTACAGAGGCAGGGGTCGATACTGTAATCTGTGCTTGAGCTGTTTAAGATCTAAACATCCGACGAAAACAACAAAAGGGTGTTCCTGGTTCCATGGTTTTGGAAATTTAAATAACAGTGGTTTGTCATATCATACTAGAACGGTACTTTGATACTCTTCATTATGCAATCATGATGATTATGATACTTTGACATGAAAACATGATTAAGTTGTAATGCAACATGTAATGACTCTCATTTTATCTTTTGCCTAGACTCTCTGTGCAAGAAGGAGGTTTCCTTTGAAACTCTAGGCCTATCGCTAGGTCTGGACCAACACCTCCCTGTGTGTAAAGAGGAGGTTTCTTCTGAGCAGCAGAAGAGAACCCCCAGTCTGGTCCATGAGGAACCACAGCGTCCACAGGTCAAAGATGAAGAAAACAGAGCCAGCACTTCAAACGAATGGTAACAATAGCAGATATAGAGGACAGTGGAGCATCACAACCGACTAAGGATGACCAGCTCCTCCTCTCAAAGAATAATGTAATGAACTACGGCAAGTGGGAGGAGACCAGGGAGGTTCAGGCTGCTTTAGACGCTCTGAAATCACGCAAAAGAAAGAATGTGAAAAGACAAACATTGCCTTTGAACAACAAGCCGTCCTACTTCCAGGAACTGAAATCATCCATCAAACGATCCAAATCCATGAAGGGTCAAACCGCGAAGAAAGGCAAGAAGAGACGTTACAGATGTCGGATTTGTTTTGAAGGATTTAAACACAAGGCAAAATACTATCCCCACTTAATAAAGTGCATTCACTGCTTTCAAGGTATACACGAATCCACGGAGCGCAGCCCTGCGCGCAGCCATTGCTGCGGTGTCAACGCTCCGCGGACGCGACAGCCTGTGGATTCGTCTATACTGTACACAGGCATATGAATGACGTGATTCTCATACATAGTTATACATTATAAATGATAAATGGTGCATTTATTCAGCGCTTTTATACAAATCGCTTTATATAGATTGTGCATTACATTCAGAGGAAACCATGCAAGGCCCCAACCTGCTCATCGGGAACAATTAGGGGTTCAGCGTCTTGCTCAAGGACACTTTGACACGAACTCTGGGGGAGCCTGGGATCGAACTGGGAATACTAGTGTCTAGTTTCATAAACACGCCTTAACACATGTACCAATGTTTATATTATCATGCTACAATTCATACAGGGGGACATATTTTTGTTTTAGTTGTTCATATTGTGATGAAGTGTATTTTAAATACTTTTGATATAAAAAATGGCTGCTTTTTGTTTCAAAAGCTTTATACCAAGTTACTCTTGCATACATGTACTGTATATAACTATTTCTAACAGCAAGTTGTGGTTTTGTAAGCTAGTTTTTCTAAGTGACACATCTGTTTACACATTTCTTTAATCCATTAACTGTACATACATTTCTTACATTTGATTGTTTTTCTTTTCTCATGTCAATACAGCTACATTGAATTGATTTAATCCAAATGGAGAATACGTATGTATAGTGATAGTAGTGATACATTGTATAATCACTAGTTGCCTGTGTTTAACTACAACAGGCCATGCAAGTCCTCGCAGTGATCACCCTCCATGCCTAAAGTGCCCCACACCACCGAGGAAGTGTGTGTTGTTACAAACTGTACTCAGGAATATGAATAAAGTGATTTTCATTCATTGTTATACATAGTGTTTTATGTTATTACATTGCCATAACCATTACATTCGAATATTGTGTTGACAATACTAGAGTCTAACCTTATTAGCACACCACAATACAATTGTTTATATTATCACTCTACAATATAGACTGCTGTGAAAGGTGTACAAATCCAGAAATATGACATGTCAAACTTAACTTGACTGTTACATATGCAGTGCACTTCACTTTGGTATCCATTTTTCATGGAACAGCCGAAATAAAAGTAGTGTCTAATAGAGTTTTGAGAAAAAATCTAGGCCTTTTTTGATTGATTGATTGATTGATTGAATACTTTATTAACAGCCCAGGGCTTGTTTCCATTAAGGTCCTGTGCATTCAATTTATTGAGACATTTAAGCGCAAACAATAATATACAGTAATATGCAAAAACATCATATATATGATGAGTAGTAAAAAAGAAAGATATGTACAGAACAGTTCATTTCCGGTGATAAACTGAGACTTTTTACTTTTTATAGGGGCCGGTTACAAATTGCAGCCACCTGTAGGTGCTCTTTTAGAGTAGTTTTGAAGGAGAGTAAGGAGTCACACTTTTGTATGACTGTTGGTAGGGCATTCCACATTCTGGTGGCATAGCAGTAAAACACATTTGACCCCATTTCTTGTGCTGAAACTGCGTTCAGTGAGATCGGTGGGGCATCATTCTGGTGGTGCCTGTGTGTGTCTTTTACGCTCTTGATGTAGTTACAGGGGTATCCCTGTTTTCTCGTGTATCTTGAAGGCCCATTGTCCTCTACCCTGAGCCATCCCACCCTAGCATAATGAGCAGGGCTTAGGTGAGTTATGGGTGTAAGGCCTAGTAGTAACCTGACCAGTTTGTTTTGAGTCTGCAGTTTTGTTTTTAATGCCTTTGAGATGCTAAAGTACCACGAGGTGCATGTGTAACAGGGCTGTTAGCCAACTAGGCCACCTAGGGAGTTGCGCCCTAGGACATACTAAAATAGACCTACTTCAACGAAGACACCTGATTACATATGTGACTCCTCACACGGTTCGTTGTACAGTTAAGAATAAAGGCAGACACGTGTATTAACAAAAGTACAAAAGCTTTAATTTAATTAACAATATCATATCATCATCATTGTCACCAATAAAAAGAGGATTCATCCAATGGGATAAAAGTAATTACAACAGTGGGTTAGCAATAAACTATACTGTGCCAGTGCTGGGGGAAGGACAGGCCGACCGGCCCAGGGCAGCGGCACCCCAATAAATCAAAGCACACCAAAAGCAAAACAACAAAATTAATTAGCAATAGCAACACAACCAAGAAGGGGGTTTGCCGTGTGTTCACAATGTCCTCAAGTCACGGCAGGCTATTTTGGGAATGGGAGGAAAGTGTGTAGACTTAACCCCAAACAAGAGCTGACGTTTCTATTGATGAAACTACACCCAACAAAGCAGCAGTCTGCGTCACCAGCCCACACATGTAAGGGCACTATTGTCACCATTGACGTGAACATTAGCACTGACTTCTCCTTTAAGTCAGACTTGTGACAGACAAAATGTTGGGGTAGTTTTAATTGACTCATACTCATAACACAAACTCAATCATGATCACCTCAACCACCTCAAAAAGAGAAAGCGATGATGTTAAAATCATAAGTTATTATTGAACAACCTTTAAATGGTCAATTTAATCACAACCATTCCACATAGGCCTAGATGTTTTTGACAACTGCTCTAGTCTTTTATTTCTGCTGTTCCCTGAAAAAGAATATTGTAGTCTGATGATAAAAACAATTGTAATGCTGTGTGCTAATAAGGTTTAGACTCTAGTATTGTCAACACAATATAATAATATAATGGTTATGGGAATGGGATAATACAAAAAACAAAATGTATAACACTGAATGAAGATCTCTTTATTCATATTCCTGAGTACAGTTTGTAACAACAGACAACTCATATTCCTGAGTACAGTTTGTAACAACAGACAGTTCATATTCCTGAGTACAGTTTGTAACAACAGACAACACACACTTGCTCAGTGGTGTGGGGCACTTTGGGGATGGGGGCAGGGTGATCACTAGCTATATGAGCTGTGGGGACTTGCACGGCCTGTTGTAGTTAAAAACACAAGGAACTAGTGATTATAGAATATATCACTATATATATATTATACTATATGTATTCTCCATTTGTATTAAATCAATTCAGTGTAGCTGTATTGACACGATAAAATACAAAAACTAATATAAAATATGAAAAAAAGTACAATGTACAATTAAGGGCATAAAGAAATGTGTAAACAGAGCTATGTCAAATTGCAACTTCAAAAATACAATATTCCATTCTCTTCATTCACCTGCCGGTGTACAGTTTGCCATGAAAGCAGTGAATGCACTTTAAGAAGTGGGCCTTGTGTTCTGCATTGTGTTCAAATCCTTCAGCACAAATCCGACATCTATAACGAAAGTATTTTCTCCCTGTATGAATCTCCATGTGGGTGTTCATATCATACACAGATTTGCCACAAACGGTACAACTAACTGGTATCATGCTTATCTTGTATCTCTTCTTGCTTTTCTTCACAATTTCAATCTTCATGAATTTGGATCGTTTCGGCGATTTCAGTTCCTGAAAGTAGGACAGCTTTTCGCTCATGAGATATCAACTGTAAGTTCAGATGACTAATGTGATGGACAAAATCTGCTACAGTTAATCTGTTCAATATTTATAATGAAGGTCAGTGGAGGATTTTATAGTGCTCTCACATAACTCTACCTGAGGTACAGGACTCTACCTCAGGAAAAAAATGTCTTGACCCTCCCCAAGTTATATATATTAAAAAATGACTATACAACAGTCAGTATGAATCTTCATCTCTCTTTTCAAGCTTCCCTTTACAAAAAAAAAGCCACATTCTGTACAATCTGTGACTTCTTGTGGATGGAGTTCGTTTTTTTAATGTTCATGCTCACATACTTTATCTGCATGAATTATAAATTATCATCTTGGAAGACTTAAAAAATAATGCTACCCTTCAAATAATAGAGTTGTGTCCTGTATGAATCCTCATGTGTCTCTGTAGAACATAATTTACAGTGAAGCATTTGCCACAAATCATACAACTAAATGGTTTTTCCCCTGTATGGGTCGTCATGTGTCTCTTCTGATCAATATTCTGACAAAAGCTTTTGCCACAAACTGTACAGCTAAAAGGTTTTTCCCCTGTGTGAGTCCTCATGTGTGTTGTCTGGTGATTAATTTGACGAAAAACTTTCCCACAATCTGTACAACTAAAACGCTTTTCCCCAGTATGGATATTCATGTGTCTTTTCAGACTTCCCTTTGTATTAAAATATTTGCCACAATCTGTACACTTGAATCCATTCTCCCCGATGTGACTTCCTGTGGATGCAGTTAGTTTTGATGATTTCGGGTTCTGAGACGGCATGTTGCTCAAAGACGTTTGTCCTTTCACATTGTGTGTCTTCAGTGCCTGTAAATCTGGATGAGCTTTACTGCTCTCCTCCCACTCATCACTGTCTTCTGTGTCTGATTCAGAACAGTGGGAGTAGGGGAGATGGACATCACAAGATGGTTGTGATGCTCCACGGTCCTCTAAACCAGCTTGTGTTTCCATGTGTTCAGTCGAGGTGCTGGCTACAGGCTCGGTCTCTTCACTTTTCACTGCTATTAATGTCAATGTTGACACGTTAGCCTCCTCTGGTCTTTGAGGCTCTGGTTCCTCCTGGATCAGCCTGGAGTTCCTCTCCTGCTGTTCAGGTGAAACTTCTTCAAACACAGGGAGGTGCAGGGGGTCTAAACAAAAGGAAAAGGAGGGGGAAATTAAATTGTGCACGGAGTGGTTCCACGCTTGTCGTGTGATTCTAGCGTGAGACCACATTCCAAATGTTATTCAAATGTAAAATCTCAAGATAAGCTTGATTTCTAAACCATATGCCGATCTTCATGCCACAAAGAACATTTAGTATCAGCTGCAAACATTTCAATTTTCCAAAACACTTGGTGGATTACAAAGAATCTTTCAATTGTCCTCTCTCTCACACACACACACACACACACACACGTTAAGGTTTACATAGTGGCTGACACAATTGTCCACAGAAACTTTTAAACTAAGTTTTCTAATAGGCAGAAATAGGTTGTTTTTTACATGAGGGAGGAACTAACATGAATCATACAACTACAACTTATATACAACTACAACTTATACAACTACAATGTAATTTCAGCTTTACCAACATTTGGACCAGTGTTAACCCATACTGTTTACAACATGAACAAGTGTTTAAATGTAGACTTTAAACCAACATGTTCAAAGTAGAACATGTTGAAAAAAACTATCCTTTGTCCAGGCTACAAAGGGCAACTACAAGCCTGTTGTGAGGGATAGTGCAGAGATGTTGACACAATGTGAACTTTCCCATTCTTTGCAAATGTTGCAATCTTTCATTCGTTTTAATTTTACAACAAAACATACAAACATTGGTCTCTGGTCACCCACAACGTTTGGATAATATGATAGATTAAAACCCCATAACAACCTTACCTTTATATATTGTCAACAAATGACCTGCCAATGAATAGCTTTCCATCAGAATGATCAACTTATTAATGATCACATAAAACATAAAAGACTTAAAGCCATTCGTGCAAACACCATAACTGCAACACTTTCATTGCTATATGACTTCCTTACCTGTATTTGTGGATTTACAAAAAATAATTCTTCTTTTTAAGACGTTTTTCAGAGTAGCATAATTTGCATTGGAATGCAGGCATTGCTTTGCAGGTGCCTGATTCCGTGTAGACAACTTAATTTCAAATATTACATTTACCTTGTACAAAAATTTAACAGAGCAACTTTCACTTTTAGTGCTGCCTAAGCTGTGTAGCCTACATGTAAAACAAAAAAAATAATCATGTTAAATGAATCAACAAAGCCCAATCCTGGAACATTCTGTTCACATGTTGTGATTGAAAAATGCATTATAGACTGACGTACCAAAGACAAATCCAACAAATAAAAGCCTCATTATCAACTATACTATATAACAAAAAGGCTAGAATGTAGGCTATGAAACTCCCAAAACAACTGTCTTATCCGAGCCCACATTCCATTAGATCACACCGCTACATACTGCTCAATGGCAATGCAAATGGAACTGTTTACTTACTGCTCGTACACCCTTTCAATGCTAACTGAACCATTATCACATAAATATTTAGCTATTTGGATGGTAATGTGAAACACCTATCTTGTGTCCAGGTTACAAAGGGCAATTAGAAGCCTGTTGTGTGGGTCAATGCAGAGATGCAAATGAGGCATTCATTCAGTAACGGGTACATTTGTAATTGCTCTGTAACTCTGCTTTGAAATGAATAAAAGTCAAAAATTGAAATTGGTCAGCTTGCAGCTCTGCTATTTTCACTACTTTTGTGTGACGCTCTTCTATGGAGGAAGCAGGGCATTATTTTACAACAAAACATAAAAACGTTGTAAAATGTACTGTTCAGTCAAAAAGTGTGTGTGTGTGTGTGTGTGTGTGTGTGTGTGTGTGTGTGTGTGTGTGTGTGTGTGTGTGTGTGTGTGTGTGTGTGTGTGTGTGTGTGTGTGTGTGTGTGTGTGTGTGTGTGTGTGTGTGCGTGTGTGTGAATGTGTTACTGCATTTAAAGCCTATAAGTTGATCATCCTGTTGAAAAGCTATTTATTGGCATGTAATTTTTGACAATATACAAAGGTAATGTTGGTATATTGTGCAATTTAATGGAATCTATATGGGGTTTTAAGCTATCACTATAAAGAAAACATTGCATGGATGCACCTGGGACATATCATCAGTGTTGTAGCCAAGGGTCATAGGGTGTTTCGGGTCTCGCAACAACATATACCCTCGCCCAGGTGACCCAGCCGGGGTTGATCAAGCCCCGACTTACGTCCCAGTAGCATATTATCCTAATAAAAAATGATAAATCAGTACTATTGAACACCTTTTACGTCTGTGTGTGGGTTTTTATAAATATTGAATCCATCAATGGTAAAAAAAAAAAAAACTCCAATTGAGCTGTATTTGGGTAAAATGTTGATAATATAAATACACATTCAAGTATCTTACAATGTATAAAGTCTCCATTACAACTTAGATGAGGCCGTATTGTGTTGTTCTAAAACATGTTTTGTATTTGTACTTGGTATGAGAGGGTGGTGGATTTGTTTGTTAAGACTTGCAGGCACTTGAACTATTGTTCAGTTTCTGACCATTGTTGGTCTGTGCGCCTTCCCCCCTTTTTTCTCTCTCTCTGATTGGGTCATCAGATTGATAGTATCGGAGTGAGGTCATCACCCTCTGAGAGTATTTAACAGGGTTCAGTCTTATTTGGTGTGACTTTAATCTGCAAGTTGTTAGGAGCTGAACTTCTTTCCTGTCTATTTGTCACAAGAGCACAGAGAGCTAGCTTTGAGAAATGGCTTCATTACAAACACTGTCCTTGGTCAATGAGCGACTATCTGCAGCTTCTGAAGAGATATTTGGGACTGTTGGAAGAATTCTAACAGAGTATGAGGATGAAGCTTTCCGCCTGAAGCAAGACATTGACCACAAACGCTGTCTACTGGATATGATTTTAAGACCAGAAATCAAATTACACACAGGTTGGTAAACTTATTTTTAAAACACACATTGAGTCATACTGTTATCAAGCAGATGATTTTCAGAGACACAATTGCATTAATATTGTAATAACAGGGAGTGGTAGGTGATATCTGTGTTAAGTTCCAGGCTGACTTTGTTAGACTGTGATGTAAACAACACAACACAGCTAATTAACTATTAATAATGGGTGTGTTAGAGTTAGGTGTGACAATAGCCATAAGTTATCCACCCTATTGTCCACCATTCAGGTTAGGGCAAGCAAGTTGAGTGTTTCACATTCACAACAAAGAGTAGGCATATAACCAAATTGAAATGGTTGCCATAGTCAATAACAAATATTAATAACAAGATAAGGCTTATGGTTTAAACTTTAGACATTGAACATTTGTATTGATATATTACAGTACTAATCGCGGTATGACAGGAAACTTGACATTTAATGGTTAGGTCTCATTTTATCTTTTTCTTAGATTTTTTCCTAGATATCCTGTACCCTTTGTGTGAACAGCAGGAGAGTAACTCCAGTCTGATCCAGGAGGAACCGGAGTTAACACTGCTGAAAGAGGAACGAGATTTATTACAAACGCTGAAGTCCTTGGTCAATGAGCGTCTATCTGCAGCTGCTGAAGAAATATTTGGGACTGTTGGAAGAATTCTAACAGAGTATGAGGATGAAGCTTTCCGCTTGAAGAAAGAAATTGACCACAAACGCTGTCTACTGGATAACATTTTAAGACCAGAAATCAAATTACACACAGGTTGGTAAAACATTTTAAAACACACATTGATTCATACTGTTATCAAGCAGAGGATTTTCAAATACATAAATGAATTAACATTTGTATTGATATATTACGATTGACTAATCTTGGTATGACAGGATACACAACATTTAATGGTTTTATCTCATTTTATATTTTTCCTAGACTTTTTCCTAGACATCCTCTACCCTTTGTGTGAACAGCAGGAGAGTAACTCCAGTCTAATCCAGGAGGAACCGGAGTTAACACAGCTTAAAGAGGAACAACATGAACTACTTGGGAGACCAGAGGAGGGGTTGACATTACTCACAGTAAAAGATGATGATACAAATATAGAGATAGAGCCTGTAGCTAGCACCTCGACTGGACATGTGAAAACTGATTTAGATGACTGTGGACCATCACAACCAACTAGTGATGGCCAGCCCCTCTCTTCACACTGTTCTGAATCTGACACTGAAGACAGTGATGAGTGGGAGGAAAACAGGAAAGATCAGTCAGGTTTAAACACACTGAAATCACACGATAAACTGAACACAGGGAAGAAAACATTTACTTGTACAGTTTGTGAAAAAGGTTTTAGTAGCATGCATAGTCTAAACAGACATGCAATGATTCATACAGGGGAAAAGCCCTTTACTTGTACAGTTTGTGGCAAAGGCTGTAGGCGAAAGGAATATCTAAAAATTCACATGACTACTCACACAGGGGAAAAGCCCTTAACTTGCACAGTTTGTGACAAAGGCTATACTACTATGTTTGAACTAAAAACACACATGATGATTCATACAGGGGAAAGGCCCTTTACTTGTAAGGATTGTGGTAAAGGGTTCCGTCGTGCTTTGGATTTAACTCTACACATGAGGATCCATACAGGGGAAAAGCCATTTACTTGTACAGTTTGTGGCGAGGCATGTAGTCGAATGGATAATCTAAAAACACACATGCGCACCCATACAGGGGAAAAACCCTTTACTTGTATAGTTTGTGGCAAAGCATGTAGTCGACTGGATAATCTAAAAATTCACATGAGGACCCATACACGGTAAAAGTCATTTACTTGCAGTTTGTGGCAGAGGCTGTGGTTCTAGTTGATGCTTTAAAAGAACACATGAGGAGTCATACAGGGGGATCTTAAGTTGCAGTTTGTGGCAATTGCTTTGGACATAATGTGAAGACATTAAATTGCTTTCTTAAAGGAGAATTTTGGACTACGGTTTTCTTACCTTTTCTATTACGTTATGATATCTTAGGATGAATGGTACAGTAGAAAAATGTCATAACTCCTTACAGGGTCCACAGCTTAAAACGATAGGCTTTGCGCTAGATCGCATATTTTAAGTTAAGTTAAGTTTTTGTTGTGAGATCTGACGTTCATAGTGACAGAACACTATGAAACCAAAAAAAAACAAAAAAAAAACAGAAGTCTCGCTAGACGAGATTGAAATTTCAAGATTTCAATCTTGTCTAAAGTGTTCTACAGTGTTCTGTCACTATGAACGTCAGATCTCACCCAAAAAAATTAAATAAAAAGCTATTAAAATATGCGATCTAACGCAAGGCCTATCCGCGCACGTTTTAAGCTGTGGCGGACCCGGGATGGAGTTATGAAATTTTTCTACTGTACCATTCATCCTAAGATATCATAACGTCATCGAAAAGGTAAGAAAACCTTAGTCCAAAATTCTCCTTTTAACGTTGTTGTTCTTCTTCCACAGTTAGTGGATGTGAATATCACTATCAAATGGATGTTATTTTTCATTGCTATTCATGTTTTATTATTACCAGCAGCTCTTAATTTACTGACACTTTACTGTAAAACACCTATCTTGTGTCCAGGCTACAAAGGGCAACTAGAAGCCTGTTGTGAGGGTCAATGCAGAGATATTGACAAAATGTGAACTTTCCCATTCTTTGCAAATGTTTCATTCATTCATTGTAACGTGTATATTTGTAATTGCTCTGTATAATTCTGCTTTGAAATGAATAAAAGTCTCAAATTGAAATGGGTCAGCTTGCAGCTCTGCTATTTTCTCTACTTTTATGTGACACTTGTATGAGGAAGCAGGCCAATATTTTACAACAAAACATAAAAACGTTGTAAAATGTACTGTTCAAACATAGGTTTTTATGAAATGCATGCTGGATAGAATCCTTCTGTGGTTAGTCGATGCTGATATTTTGTCTCACAAGCAAAAAGCATATACTAACAGGCAAGGAATGAATGAGCATGTGGTCTGCCTTAAAACAGGGATAGATGATTTCAAGCATGAGTCATGTAGACTGTACCGAGTCTTCCTTGATTTTAGAGATGCATTTGGGACTCTTTTGATGTCATGATCAGGTCACTTGAGGAAATAAAACTACCTCAAGTCTACATTGACATAGTGAAAGACATTTACAGTGAGTCCTTCAACCAAGTCATCTGCGGAAAACAGCTGACTCAACCTATACAACTTAAGACAGGCATTAAGACTGGCTGCCCATGGAATGCAGTTAACTTTATAATTGCCATCAACCAGTGGTTATGTCTGTGTGCCCCCCACGGTGAGATTTCCCCATACCCAGTACATGTATGATCTAAAAACACACATGCGCACTCATACAGGGAAAACACCCATAACTTGTACAGTTTGTGGCAAAGAATGTAGTCGACTGGATAATCTAAAAATTCACATGAGGATTCATACACGGTAAAGGTCATTTACTTGATCATTCTTGTTTTTAAGACATGTATGGGGTATTAAGCTAGACTGATGTTGATGGGCAGGCCATAACCTAAGCATAATGTTGTGTTCCTCCATAACCCTATACTGTATTTTTTACTCTGGCCCATCTGACTTGTTGTGGGGTGGAAGTGATGACACAATCGTAATCGTTTACTCTCTGACTCCCTGTAGGATTTTTAGGGAACATGACAATGGTTTGGGCTGATTGAAGGTGTGAGGCTGTGGAAATGTGTAAATACACACAGGGAAGATGAAAGTGCTGCATAAGCGGTGTAATGATAATCATGTTAAAATGCTGGAACATTCTGTTCACAATAGGCTGTAGGCTATGACACTCCCAAAACAATTGTCTCATCCGAGCCCACATTCCATCAATGGTAATTCAGATCACACCTGTATACACTGCTCAGTACAAAAAACTTCTAGTAACTTCAGCAGAGAGAAACTGGACAATAGCTGATTAACTGCCCCCAGCCCCCCACTTAAAACTTTGAATAACTGCAACTCTAAATGTTAATGCACTCCCTACAAAATCAGTCTCAACTTAACATTCAAAACAAGTGACTACCTCACCTTGTCCAATGTCTAATTATAATAAGTAAGCTGAGAGAGAGGGGGAGACAGAAATAGTAGCTTAAAATAAAGATATAAAGACTGGAGGATATCTATATCTATATCTATATCTATATCTATATATAAATATATTATTATGAACCTATTCATTTTAATCGTAATAGTTTATATGAATGAAAATCAATGCATGCTTCCCCGGCCCGCTGAAATATATAAATAATAATTATGTAAAATATCTGTCACAATTCACAAAGAGTGAGATACTGTTTGTCTCCATTGGCACTGACAGCATTTTAAACAGTAACCAACGTGAAAACATTTCTATCATCACAATATGATAATAACCCTGTGACAAATTATACAATTTAGGCATTTAGCGGACGCAGTCTTAATCCAGACTTTATGGCTTTTTTAAAGTACAGTTTATGTGTACTATGAAATGCACTTTGTAGGCTACTTTTACTTTTGAAACTTAAATCATGTAAGATCTCTGTGTGTGTATGTGTGTGTGTGTGTGTGTGTGTGTGTGTGTGTGTGTGTGTGTGTGTGTGTGTGTGTGTGTGTGTATGTGTATGTGCATGTGTATGTGTGTGTTTGTATGTTACAGAAGTTGAGAATTATTTTGCACTTGATTTGAATATGGAGTGCAGTCACATTTGCAGTGATGTGTTAATTGGCGTATACCCCCCCGATACTGTAATCTGTGCTTGAGCTGTTTAAGATCTAAACATCCCTCTTCTGGACTAGTAATAGTCAGATATATAGATTTTGCTTTTAGTTTTATCCAGTACTTGATGAACTAGATTACTAAACGTTTCACTTGTAGTGATTTGAAAAGTCTGGTGTACATCCAGGTCATTCTTAATCAAGCAACTCCACAAGCCACTATCTACAGCTGCTGCTGAAGAGATATTTGGCATTGCTAGATTAATCACAGCAGAGTACGAGGACGAAGCTTTGCGCTCCCAGCAGGAAATTGACCACCAAATCAGACTGGATATGGTTTTGAAACCAAACAGCAAATGGCACAGAGCAGGTTGGTAAATATACTATGATTTGATGATACAATCAAGTAGTTCAGACGTTGAGTGCTTATTGTATATTGTTCTACAGATACAACAGTACAACAACTGTAAAGGATTGCTGCATTACATTACAAAACTGAGTGTTTCCATATCCAGCACTGTATTGGTGGCTGGTGAATTACAATGGATGCAGCTGATAACACATGTTATTTGAGAAACAACGAAAGGGTGTTCCTGGTTCCATGGTTTTGGAAATTTAAATAACAGTGGTTTGTCATATACTCTTCATTATGCAATCATGATGATTTTGATACTTTGACATGAAAACATGATTAAGTTGTAATGCAACATGTAATGACTCATTTTATTTTTTTGCCTAGACTCTCTGTGCAAAAAGGAGGTTTCCTTTGAAACTCTAGGCCTATCTCTAGGTCTGGACCAACACCTCCCTGTGTGTAAAGAGGAGGTTTCTTCTGAGCAGCAGGAGAGAACCCCCAGTCTGGTCCATGAGGAACCACAGCGTCCACAGGTCAAAGATGAAGAAAACAGAGCCAGCACTTCAAATGGAATGGTAAAAATAGCAGATATAGAGGACAGTGGAGCATCACAACTAAGGACTAACCACCTCAAAAAGAGAAAGCGATGATGTTAAAATCATAAGTTATTATTGAACAACCTTTAAATGGTCAATTTAATCACAACCATTCCACATAGGCCTAGATGTTTTTGACAACTTCTCTAGTCTTTTATTTCTGCTGTTCCCTGAAAAATGAATATTGTAGTCTGATGATAAAAACAATTGTATTGCTGTGTGCTAATAATTTTTCACGGAACAGCCGAAATAAAAGTAGTGTCTAATAGAGTTTTGAGAAAAAATCTAGGCCTTTTTTGATTGATTGATTGATTGATTGATTGAATACTTTATTAACAGCCCAGGGCTTGTTTCCATTAAGGTCCTGTGCATTCAATTTATTGAGACATTTAAGCGCAAACAATAATATACAGTAATATGCAAAAACATCATATATATGATGAGTAGTAAAAAAGAAAGATATGTACAGAACAGTTCATTTCCGGTGATAAACTGAGACTTTTTACTTTTTATAGGGGCCGGTTACAAATTGCAGCCACCTGTAGGTGCTCTTTTAGAGTAGTTTTGAAGGAGAGTAAGGAGTCACACTTTTGTATGACTGTTGGTAGGGCATTCCACATTCTGGTGGCATAGCAGTAAAACACATTTGACCCCATTTCTTGTGCTGAAACTGCGTTCAGTGAGATCGGTGGGGCATCATTCTGGTGGTGCCTGTGTGTGTCTTTTACGCTCTTGATGTAGTTACAGGGGTATCCCTGTTTTCTCGTGTATCTTGAAGGCCCATTGTCCTCTACCCTGAGCCATCCCACCCTAGCATAATGAGCAGGGCTTAGGTGAGTTATGGGTGTAAGGCCTAGTAGTAACCTGACCAGTTTGTTTTGAGTCTGCAGTTTTGTTTTTAATGCCTTTGAGATGCTAAAGTACCACGAGGTGCATGTGTAACAGGGCTGTTAGCCAACTAGGCCACCTAGGGAGTTGCGCCCTAGGACATACTAAAATAGACCTACTTCAACGAAGACACCTGATTACATATGTGACTCCTCACACGGTTCGTTGTACAGTTAAGAATAAAGGCAGACACGTGTATTAACAAAAGTACAAAAGCTTTAATTTAATTAACAATATCATATCATCATCATTGTCACCAATAAAAAGAGGATTCATCCAATGGGATAAAAGTAATTACAACAGTGGGTTAGCAATAAACTATACTGTGCCAGTGCTGGGGGAAGGACAGGCCGACCGGCCCAGGGCAGCGGCACCCCAATAAATCAAAGCACACCAAAAGCAAAACAACAAAATTAATTAGCAATAGCAACACAACCAAGAAGGGGGTTTGCCGTGTGTTCACAATGTCCTCAAGTCACGGCAGGCTATTTTGGGAATGGGAGGAAAGTGTGTAGACTTAACCCCAAACAAGAGCTGACGTTTCTATTGATGAAACTACACCCAACAAAGCAGCAGTCTGCGTCACCAGCCCACACATGTAAGGGCACTATTGTCACCATTGACGTGAACATTAGCACTGACTTCTCCTTTAAGTCAGACTTGTGACAGACAAAATGTTGGGGTAGTTTTAATTGACTCATACTCATAACACAAACTCAATCATGATCACCTCAACCACCTCAAAAAGAGAAAGCGATGATGTTAAAATCATAAGTTATTATTGAACAACCTTTAAATTGTCAATTTAATCACAACCATTCCACATAGGCCTAGATGTTTTTGACAACTGCTCTAGTCTTTTATTTCTGCTGTTCCCTGAAAAAGAATATTGTAGTCTGATGATAAAAACAATTGTAATGCTGTGTGCTAATAAGGTTTAGACTCTAGTATTGTCAACACAATATAATAATATAATGGTTATGGGAATGGGATAATACAAAAAACAAAATGTATAACACTGAATGAAGATCTCTTTATTCATATTCCTGAGTACAGTTTGTAACAACAGACAACTCATATTCCTGAGTACAGTTTGTAACAACAGACAGTTCATATTCCTGAGTACAGTTTGTAACAACAGACAGTTCATATTCCTGAGTACAGTTTGTAACAACAGACAATATATATTCCTGAGTACAGTTTGTACCAACAGACAACACACACTTGCTCAGTGGTGTGGGGCACTTTGGGGATGGGGGCAGGGTGATCACTAGCTATATGAGCTGTGGGGACTTGCACGGCCTGTTGTAGTTAAAAACACAAGGAACTAGTGATTATAGAATATATCACTATATATATATTATACTATATGTATTCTCCATTTGTATTAAATCAATTCAGTGTAGCTGTATTGACACGATAAAATACAAAAACTAATATAAAATATGAAAAAAGGTTATGTACAATTAAGGGCATAAAGAAATGTGTAAACAGAGCTATGTCAAATTGCAACTTCAAAAATACAATATTCCATTCTCTTCATTCACCTGCCGGTGTACAGTTTGCCATGAAAGCAGTGAATGCACTTTAAGAAGTGGGCCTTGTGTTCTGCATTGTGTTCAAATCCTTCAGCACAAATCCGACATCTATAACGAAAGTATTTTCTCCCTGTATGAATCTCCATGTGGGTGTTCATATCATACACAGATTTGCCACAAACGGTACAACTAACTGGTATCATGCTTATCTTGTATCTATTCTTGCTTTTCTTCACAATTTCAATCTTCATGAATTTGGATCGTTTCGGCGATTTCAGTTCCTGAAAGTAGGACAGCTTTTCGCTCATGAGATATCAACTGTAAGTTCAGATGACTAATGTGATGGACAAAATCTGCTACAGTTAATCTGTTCAATATTTATAATGAAGGTCAGTGGAGGATTTTATAGTGCTCTCACATAACTCTACCTGAGGTACAGGACTCTACCTCAGGAAAAAAATGTCTTGACCCTCCCCAAGTTATATATATTAAAAAATGACTATACAACAGTCAGTATGAATCTTCATCTCTCTTTTCAAGCTTCCCTTTACAAAAAAAAAAGCCACATTCTGTACAATCTGTGACTTCTTGTGGATGGAGTTCGTTTTTTGAATGTTCATGCTCACATACTTTATCTGCATGAATTATAAATTATCATCTTGGAAGACTTAAAAAATAATGCTACCCTTCAAATAATAGAGTTGTGTCCTGTATGAATCCTCATGTGTCTCTGTAGAACATAATTTACAGTGAAGCATTTGCCACAAATCATACAACTAAATGGTTTTTCCCCTATATGGGTCCTCATGTGTCTCTTCTGATCAATATTCTGACAAAAGCTTTTGCCACAAACTGTACAGCTAAAAGGTTTTTCCCCTGTGTGAGTCCTCATGTGTGTTGTCTGGTGATTAATTTGACGAAAAACTTTCCCACAATCTGTACAACTAAAACGCTTTTCCCCAGTATGGATATTCATGTGTCTTTTCAGACTTCCCTTTGTATTAAAATATTTGCCACAATCTGTACACTTGAATCCATTCTCCCCGATGTGACTTCCTGTGGATGCAGTTAGTTTTGATGATTTCGGGTTCTGAGACGGCATGTTGCTCAAAGACGTTTGTCCTTTCACATTGTGTGTCTTCAGTGCCTGTAAATCTGGATGAGCTTTACTGCTCTCCTCCCACTCATCACTGTCTTCTGTGTCTGATTCAGAACAGTGGGAGTAGGGGAGATGGACATCACAAGATGGTTGTGATGCTCCACGGTCCTCTAAACCAGCTTGTGTTTCCATGTGTTCAGTCGAGGTGCTGGCTACAGGCTCGGTCTCTTCACTTTTCACTGCTATTAATGTCAATGTTGACACGTTAGCCTCCTCTGGTCTTTGAGGCTCTGGTTCCTCCTGGATCAGCCTGGAGTTCCTCTCCTGCTGTTCAGGTGAAACTTCTTCAAACACAGGGAGGTGCAGGGGGTCTAAACAAAAGGAAAAGGAGGGGGAAATTAAATTGTGCACGGAGTGGTTCCACGCTTGTCGTGTGATTCTATCGTGAGACCACATTCCAAATGTTATTCAAATGTAAAATATCAAGATAAGCTTGATTTCTAAACCATATGCCGATCTTCATGCCACAAAGAACATTTAGTATCAGCTGCAAACATTTCAATTTTCCAAAACACTTGGTGGATTACAAAGAATCTTTCAATTGTCCTCTCTCACACACACACACACACACACGTTAAGGTTTACATAGTGGCTGACACAATTGTCCACAGAAACTTTTAAACTAAGTTTTCTAATAGGCAGAAATAGGTTGTTTTTTACATGAGGGAGGAACTAACATGAATCATACAACTACAACTTATATACAACTACAACTTATACAACTACAATGTAATTTCAGCTTTACCAACATTTGGACCAGTGTTAACCCATACTGTTTACAACATGAACAAGTGTTTAAATGTAGACTTTAAACCAACATGTTCAAAGTAGAACATGTTGAAAAAAACTATCCTTTGTCCAGGCTACAAAGGGCAACTACAAGCCTGTTGTGAGGGATAGTGCAGAGATGTTGACACAATGTGAACTTTCCCATTCTTTGCAAATGTTGCAATCTTTCATTCGTTTTAATTTTACAACAAAACATACAAACATTGGTCTCTGGTCACCCACAACGTTTGGATAATATGATAGATTAAAACCCCATAACAACCTTACCTTTATATATTGTCAACAAATGACCTGCCAATGAATAGCTTTCCATCAGAATGATCAACTTATTAATGATCACATAAAACATAAAAGACTTAAAGCCATTCGTGCAAACACCATAACTGCAACACTTTCATTGCTATATGACTTCCTTACCTGTATTTGTGGATTTACAAAAAATTATTCTTCTTTTTAGGACATTTTTCAGAGTAGCATAATTTGCATTGGAATGCAGGCATTGCTTTGCAGGTGCCTGATTCCGTGTAGACAACTTAATTTCAAATATTACATTTACCTTGTACAAAAATTGAACAGAGCAACTTTCACTTTTAGTGCTGCCTAAGCTGTGTAGCCTACATGTAAAACAAAAAAAATAATCATGTTAAATGAATCAACAAAGCCCAATCCTGGAACATTCTGTTCACATGTTGTGATTGAAAAATGCATTATAGACTGACGTACCAAAGACAAATCCAACAAATAAAAGCCTCATTATCAACTATACTATATAACAAAAAGGCTAGAATGTAGGCTATGAAACTCCCAAAACAACTGTCTTATCCGAGCCCACATTCCATTAGATCACACCGCTACATACTGCTCAATGGCAATGCAAATGGAACTGTTTACTTACTGCTCGTACACCCTTTCAATGCTAACTGAACCATTATCACATAAATATTTAGCTATTTGGATGGTAATGTGAAACACCTATCTTGTGTCCAGGTTACAAAGGGCAATTAGAAGCCTGTTGTGTGGGTCAATGCAGAGATGCAAATGTTGCATTCATTCAGTAACGGGTACATTTGTAATTGCTCTGTAACTCTGCTTTGAAATGAATACAAGTCAAAAATTGAAATTGGTCAGCTTGCAGCTCTGCTATTTTCACTACTTTTGTGTGACGCTCTTCTATGGAGGAAGCAGGGCATTATTTTACAACAAAACATAAAAACGTTGTAAAATGTACTGTTCAGTCAAAAAGTGTGTGTGTGTGTGTGTGTGTGTGTGTGTGTGTGTGTGTGTGTGAGTGTGTGTGTGTGCGTGTGTGTGAATGTGTTACTGCATTTAAAGCCTATAAGTTGATCATCCTGTTGAAAAGCTATTTATTGGCATGTAATTTTTGACAATATACAAAGGTAATGTTGGTATATTGTGCAATTTAATGGGATCTATATGGGGTTTTAAGCTATCACTATAAAGAAAACATTGCATGGATGCACCTGGGACATATCATCAGTGTTGTAGCCAAGGGTCATAGGGTGTTTCGGGTCTCGCAACAACATATACCCTCGCCCAGGTGACCCAGCCGGGGTTGATCAAGCCCCGACTTACGTCCCAGTAGCATATTATCCTAATAAAAAATGATAAATCAGTACTATTGAACACCTTTTACGTCTGTGTGTGGGTTTTTATAAATATTGAATCCATCAATGGTAAAAAAAAAAAAAACTCCAATTGAGCTGTATTTGGGTAAAATGTTGATAATATAAATACACATTCAAGTATCTTACAATGTATAAAGTCTCCATTACAACTTAGATGAGGCCGTATTGTGTTGTTCTAAAACATGTTTTGTATTTGTACTTGGTATGAGAGGGTGGTGGATTTGTTTGTTAAGACTTGCAGGCACTTGAACTATTGTTCAGTTTCTGACCATTGTTGGTCTGTGCGCCTTCCCCCCTTTTTTCTCTCTCTCTGATTGGGTCATCAGATTGATAGTATCGGAGTGAGGTCATCACCCTCTGAGAGTATTTAACAGGGTTCAGTCTTATTTGGTGTGACTTCAATCTGCAAGTTGTTAGGAGCTGAACTTCTTTCCTGTCTATTTGTCACAAGAGCACAGAGAGCTAGCTTTGAGAAATGGCTTCATTACAAACACTGTCCTTGGTCAATGAGCGACTATCTGCAGCTTCTGAAGAGATATTTGGGACTGTTGGAAGAATTCTAACAGAGTATGAGGATGAAGCTTTCCGCCTGAAGCAAGACATTGACCACAAACGCTGTCTACTGGATATGATTTTAAGACCAGAAATCAAATTACACACAGGTTGGTAAACTTATTTTTAAAACACACATTGAGTCATACTGTTATCAAGCAGATGATTTTCAGAGACACAATTGCATTAATATTGTAATAACAGGGAGTGGTAGGTGATATCTGTGTTAAGTTCCAGGCTGACTTTGTTAGACTGTGATGTAAACAACACAACTTTAGCTAATTAACTATTAATAATGGGTGTGTTAGAGTTAGGTGTGACAATAGCCATAAGTTATCCACCCTATTGTCCACCATTCAGGTTAGGGCAAGCAAGTTGAGTGTTTCACATTCACAACAAAGAGTAGGCATATAACCAAATTGAAATGGTTGCCATAGTCAATAACAAATATTAATAACAAGATAAGGCTTATGGTTTAGACATTGAACATTTGTATTGATATATTACAGTACTAATCGCGGTATGACAGGAAACTTGACATTTAATGGTTAGGTCTCATTTTATCTTTTTCTTAGATTTTTTCCTAGATATCCTGTACCCTTTGTGTGAACAGCAGGAGAGTAACTCCAGTCTGATCCAGGAGGAACCGGAGTTAACACTGCTGAAAGAGGAACGAGATTTATTACAAACGCTGAAGTCCTTGGTCAATGAGCGTCTATCTGCAGCTGCTGAAGAAATATTTGGGACTGTTGGAAGAATTCTAACAGAGTATGAGGATGAAGCTTTCCGCTTGAAGAAAGAAATTGACCACAAACGCTGTCTACTGGATAGCATTTTAAGACCAGAAATCAAATTACACACAGGTTGGTAAAACATTTTAAAACACACATTGATTCATACTGTTATCAAGCAGAGGATTTTCAAATACATAAATGAATTAACATTTGTATTGATATATTACGATTGACTAATCTTGGTATGACAGGATACACAACATTTAATGGTTTTATCTCATTTTATATGTTTCCTAGACTTTTTCCTAGACATCCTCTACCCTTTGTGTGAACAGCAGGAGAGTAACTCCAGTCTAATCCAGGAGGAACCGGAGTTAACACAGCTTAAAGAGGAACAACATGAACTACTTGGGAGACCAGAGGAGGGGTTGACATTACTCACAGTAAAAGATGATGATACAAATATAGAGATAGAGCCTGTAGCTAGCACCTCGACTGGACATGTGAAAACTGATTTAGATGACTGTGGACCATCACAACCAACTAGTGATGGCCAGCCCCTCTCTTCACACTGTTCTGAATCTGACACTGAAGACAGTGATGAGTGGGAGGAAAACAGGAAAGATCAGTCAGGTTTAAACACACTGAAATCACACGATAAACTGAACACAGGGAAGAAAACATTTACTTGTACAGTTTGTGAAAAAGGTTTTAGTAGCATGCATAGTCTAAACAGACATGCAATGATTCATACAGGGGAAAAGCCCTTTACTTGTACAGTTTGTGGCAAAGGCTGTAGGCGAAAGGAATATCTAAAAATTCACATGACTACTCACACAGGGGAAAAGCCCTTAACTTGCACAGTTTGTGACAAAGGCTATACTACTATGTTTGAACTAAAAACACACATGATGATTCATACAGGGGAAAGGCCCTTTACTTGTAAGGATTGTGGTAAAGGGTTCCGTCGTGCTTTGGATTTAACTCTACACATGAGGATCCATACAGGGGAAAAGCCATTTACTTGTACAGTTTGTGGCGAGGCATGTAGTCGAATGGATAATCTAAAAACACACATGCGCACCCATACAGGGGAAAAACCCTTTACTTGTATAGTTTGTGGCAAAGCATGTAGTCGACTGGATAATCTAAAAATTCACATGAGGACCCATACACGGTAAAAGTCATTTACTTGCAGTTTGTGGCAGAGGCTGTGGTTCTAGTTGATGCTTTAAAAGAACACATGAGGAGTCATACAGGGGGATCTTAAGTTGCAGTTTGTGGCAATTGCTTTGGACATAATGTGAAGACATTAAATTGCTTTCTTAAAGGAGAATTTTGGACTACGGTTTTCTTACCTTTTCTATTACGTTATGATATCTTAGGATGAATGGTACAGTAGAAAAATGTCATAACTCCTTACAGGGTCCACAGCTTAAAACGATAGGCTTTGCGCTAGATCGCATATTTTAAGTTAAGTTAAGTTTTTGTTGTGAGATCTGACGTTCATAGTGACAGAACACTATGAAACCAAAAAAAAACAAAAAAAAACAGAAGTCTCGCTAGACGAGATTGAAATTTCAAGATTTCAATCTCGTCTAAAGTGTTCTGTCACTATGAACGTCAGATCTCACCCAAAAAAAATAAATAAAAAGCTATTAACACATCGGGTGCCAAACACGGTCTGAACCGTGTTTGCGCAGAGTAGCGGTCCGGTGCCGAACACGGTCCAGACCGTGAAATATGTCTTTTTGTTTTTTTCGTTTTTCTCCACACGGGCGGGGCTAGAGCAGCTCTGGGAGTACCCATTGTGATCTTGAGAAGGATAGGCCAGATAGATCACCGGAAAAACAAAAACATGGCTGCCATCCACTTCCTGTCTATTTCCTTCTTTAAAACACCTATATCTCTGAATCTGTTTCCGGTGGGGAAAACCGGTCATGCGCGATGCGCGATCCCCCCCCATTGTAACTCGCGAGTGAAATGTTATCGTTCCAGGCTGTAGCCAGGGTCATCGCGCAACATGAATGGATGTTTTTTTTTACATGGATTTGCTCCTCGTGGAGTCTAGAGCTTTAAACAGCAAAGCGCAGTCAATGGGGAGAATGCTGGCACCCAACGTAAGTTGTTATGAAAAAATGCTGGCACCCAATGTGTTAAAATATGCGATCTAACGCAAGGCCTATCCGCGCACGTTTTAAGCTGTGGCGGACCCGGGATGGAGTTATGAAATTTTTCTACTGTACCATTCATCCTAAGATATCATAACGTCATCGAAAAGGTAAGAAAACCTTAGTCCAAAATTCTCCTTTTAACGTTGTTGTTCTTCTTCCACAGTTAGTGGATGTGAATATCACTATCAATTGGATGTTATTTTTCATTGCTATTCATGTTTTATTATTACCAGCAGCTCTTAATTTACTGACACTTTACTGTAAAACACCTATCTTGTGTCCAGGCTACAAAGGGCAACTAGAAGCCTGTTGTGAGGGTCAATGCAGAGATATTGACAAAATGTGAACTTTCCCATTCTTTGCAAATGTTTCATTCATTCATTGTAACGTGTATATTTGTAATTGCTCTGTATAATTCTGCTTTGAAATGAATAAAAGTCTCAAATTGAAATGGGTCAGCTTGCAGCTCTGCTATTTTCTCTACTTTTATGTGACACTTGTATGAGGAAGCAGGCCAATATTTTACAACAAAACATAAAAACGTTGTAAAATGTACTGTTCAAACATAGGTTTTTATGAAATGCATGCTGGATAGAATCCTTCTGTGGTTAGTCGATGCTGATATTTTGTCTCACAAGCAAAAAGCATATACTAACAGGCAAGGAATGAATGAGCATGTGGTCTGCCTTAAAACAGGGATAGATGATTTCAAGCATGAGTCATGTAGACTGTACCAAGTCTTCCTTGATTTTAGAGATGCATTTGGGACTCTTTTGATGTCATGATCAGGTCACTTGAGGAAATAAAACTACCTCAAGTCTACATTGACATAGTGAAAGACATTTACAGTGAGTCCTTCAACCCAGTCATCTGCGGAAAACAGCTGACTCAACCTATACAACTTAAGACAGGCATTAAGACTGGCTGCCCATGGAATGCAGTTAACTTTATAATTGCCATCAACCAGTGGTTATGTCTGTGTGCCCCCCACGGTGAGATTTCCCCATACCCAGTACATGTATGATCTAAAAACACACATGCGCACTCATACAGGGAAAACACCCATAACTTGTACAGTTTGTGGCAAAGAATGTAGACGACTGGATAATCTAAAAATTCACATGAGGATTCATACATGGTAAAGGTCATTTACTTGATCATTCTTGTTTTTAAGACATGTATGGGGTATTAAGCTAGACTGATGTTGATGGGCAGGCCATAACCTAAGCATAATGTTGTGTTCCTCCATAACCCTATACTGTATTTTTTACTCTGGCCCATCTGACTTGTTGTGGGGTGGAAGTGATGACACAATCGTAATCGTTTACTCTCTGACTCCCTGTAGGATTTTTAGGGAACATGACAATGGTTTGGGCTGATTGAAGGTGTGAGGCTGTGGAAATGTGTAAATACACACAGGGAAGATGAAAGTGCTGCATAAGCGGTGTAATAATAATCATGTTAAAATGCTGGAACATTCTGTTCACAATAGGCTGTAGGCTATGACACTCCCAAAACAATTGTCTCATCCGAGCCCACATTCCATCAATGGTAATTCAGATCACACCTGTATACACTGCTCAGTACAAAAAACTTCTAGTAACTTCAGCAGAGAGAAACTGGACAATAGCTGATTAACTGCCCCCAGCCCCCCACTTAAAACTTTGAATAACTGCAACTCTAAATGTTAATGCACTCCCTACAAAATCAGTCTCAACTTAACATTCAAAACAAGTGACTACCTCACCTTGTCCAATGTCTAATTATAATGTAAGCTGAGAGAGAGGGGGAGACAGAAATAGTAGCTTAAAATAAAGATATAAAGACTGGAGGATATCTATATCTATATCTATATCTATATATAAATATATTATTATGAACCTATTCATTTTAATCGTAATAGTTTATATGAATGAAAATCAATGCATGCTTCCCCGGCCCGCTGAAATATATAAATAATAATTATGTAAAATATCTGTCACAATTCACAAAGAGTGAGATACTGTTTGTCTCCATTGGCACTGACAGAATTTTAAACAGTAACCAACGTGAAAACATTTCTATCATCACAATATGATAATAACCCTGTGACAAATTATACAATTTAGGCATTTAGCGGACGCAGTCTTAATCCAGACTTTATGGCTTTTTTAAAGTACAGTTTCTGTGTACTATGAAATGCACTTTGTAGGCTACTTTTACTTTTGAAACTTAAATCATGTAAGATCTCTGTGTGTGTATGTGTATGTGTGTGTGTGTGTGTGTGTGCGTGTGTGTGTGTGTGTGTGTGTGTGTGTGTGTGTGTGTGTGTGTGTGTGTGTGTGTGTGTGTATGTGCATGTGTATGTGTATGTGTGTGTTTGTATGTTACAGAAGTTGAGAATTATTTTGCACTTGATTTGAATATGGAGTGCAGTCACATTTGCAGTGATGTGTTGTTAATTGGCGTATACCCCCCCGATACTGTAATCTGTGCTTGAGCTGTTTAAGATCTAAACATCCCTCTTCTGGACTAGTAATAGTCAGATATATAGATTTTGCTTTTAGTTTTATCCAGTACTTGATGTACTAGATTACTAAACCTTTCACTTGTAGTGATTTGAAAAGCTAAGTCTGGTGTACATCCAGGTCCTTCTTAATCAAGCAACTCCACAAGCCACTATCTACAGCTGCTGCTGAAGAGATATTTGGCATTGCTAGATTAATCACAGCAGAGTACGAGGACGAAGCTTTGCGCTCCCAGCAGGAAATTGACCACCAAAGCAGACTGGATATGGTTTTGAAACTAAACAGCAAATGGCACAGAGCAGGTTGGTAAATATACTATGATTTGATGATACAATCAAGTAGTTCAGACGTTGAGTGCTTATTGTATATTGTTCTACAGATGTACAACAACTGTAAAGGATTGCTGCATTACAGTACAAAACTGAGTGTTTCCATATCCAGCACTGTATTGGTGGCTGGTGAATTACAATGGACGCAGCTGATAACACATGTTATTTGAGAAACAACGAAAGGGTGTTCCTGGTTCCATGGTTTTGGAAATTTAAATAACAGTGGTTTGTCATATCATACTAGAATGGTACTTTGATACTCTTCATTATGCAATTATGATGATTATGATACTTTGACATGAAAACATGATTAAGTTGTAATGCAACATGTAATGACTCATTTTATTTTTTTGCCTAGATTCTCTGTGCAAAAAGGAGGTTTCCTTTGAAACTCTAGGCCTATCGCTAGGTCTGGACCAACACCTCCCTGTGTGTAAAGAGGAGGTTTCTTCTGAGCAGCAGGAGAAAATCCCCAGTCTGGTCCATGAAGAACCACAGCGTCCACAGGTCAAAGATGAAGAAAACAGAGCCAGCACTTCAAATGGAATGGTAAAAAATAGCAGATATAGAGGACAGTGGAGCATCACAACTAAGGACTAACCACCTCAAAAAGAGAAAGCGATGATGTTAAAATCATAAGTTATTATTGAACAACCTTTAAATGGTCAATTTAATCACAACCATTCCACATAGGCCTAGATGTTTTTGACAACTTCTCTAGTCTTTTATTTCTGCTGTTACCTGAAAAATGAATATTGTAGTCTGATGATAAAAACAATTGTATTGCTGTGTGCTAATAAGGTTTAGACTCTAGTATTGTCAACACAATATAATAATATAATGGTTATGGGAATGTAATAATACAAAAATGTATAACAATGAATGAAGATCTCTTTATTCATATTCCTGAGTACAGTTTGTAACAACAGACACACACTTGCTCAGTGGTGTGGGGCACTTTGGGGATGGGGGCAGGGTGATCACTAGCTATATGAGCTGTGGGGACTTGCACGGCCTGTTGTAGTTAAAACACAAGGAACTAGTGATTATAGAATATATCACTATATATATATTATACTATTATGTATTCTCCATTTGTATTAAATCAATTCAGTGAATTCAGTATTGACACAATAAAAAACAAAAACTAATATAAAATATGAAAAAAAGGTTATGTACAATTAAGGGCATAAAGAAATGTGTAAACAGAGCTATGTCAAATTGCAACTTCAAAAACACAAAAATGTTCTTGGCAAGGTTAACTTGGTATAAGCTTTTGAAACAAAAAGTATAAATTCTTCTGCATTTTGCAGTCACTTGGTATAACACTTTTTGGGGGAAATGTATATCAAAAGTATATCACAATATGAACAACTAAAACAAAAGTATTTCCCCCTGTATGAATATGAATTGTAGTATGATAATATATACATATGTACACGTGTGGTAAATGTTACAGCCTGTTTATGAAGCTAGACACTAGTATTGTCAACACAATATTCCATTTTCTTCATTCACCTGCCGGTGTACAGTTTGCCATGAAAGCAGTGAATGCACTTTAAGAAGTGGGCCTTGTGTTCTGCACTGTGTTCAAATCCTTCAGCACAAATCCGACATCTATAACGAAAGTATTTTATCCCTGTATGAATCTCCATGTGGGTGTTCATATCATACACAGATTTGCCACAAACAGTACAACTAACTGGTATCATGCTTATCTTGTATCTCTTCTTGCTTTTCTTCACAATTTCAATCTTCATGGATTTGGATCGTTTCGGCGATTTCAGTTCCTGGAAGTAGGACAGCTTTGCGCTCAAAGGCAGTATTTGTTCATGCATGTTCTTTCTTTTGCGTGATTTCAGAGCGTTTAAAGCTGCCTGAACTTCCCTGGTCTCCTCCCACTCGTCGTAGTTCATTATATTATTCCTTGAGAAGAGGAGCTGGTCATCTTTAGTTGGTTGTGAGGTGCTGACTAGAGACTCTCTCTTTTCTTCATCTTTGACCTGTGGACACTGTGGTTCCTCTTGGACCAGACTGGGGGTTCTCTCCTGCTGCTCAGAAGAAACCTCCTCTTTGCACACAGGAAGGTGTTGGTCTAGACCTAGCGATAGGTCTAGAGGTTCAAAGGAAACCTCCTTTTCACACACATGCAGAGAATCTAGATAAAAGATAAAATGAGAGAAAGTTATTACATGTTGCATTACAACTACATCTATAATGTTTTCATGTGGTGGTTCCACATCCTCATTTTGGTATCGTTATCATCATGCATAATGACAAACGCAAAGTTATTCAAATTTGACGTCTCTCAATTTTGTATACCATTTAGAAACACCATTTCGTTGTTTCTCAATTGACATTTGTTATCAGATGCATCGATTGTGGTTTACCAGTAGCACATAGACTGTGGTGGATATGGAAAAACTGTAATGTAGCAATCCTTTGCAGCTTTTGTACATCTGTATCACAATATTCAATAAGCATTCAACTTCTTAACTACTTGATAGTATCCTCAAATCATAGTACATTTACCAACCTGCTCTTTGCAATTTGACGTTTGGTTTCAAAACCATATCCAGTAGTCTGCGTTGTCGGTCAATTTCCTGCTTGTAGCGCAAAACTTCGTCCTTGTACTCTGCTGTGATTAATCTAGCAATGCCAAAGATCTGTTCAGCAGCAGCTGTAGATAGTGGCTTGTGGATTTGCTCTATTAAGAAGGACCCCAGTGTTTGTAGTAAATCCATATTTCAAAGCTAGCTCTCTATATCTTGTAGCTAATAGATGAAGATGGAAACCACACAAGTTTAGTTTGACAGTAGCCTAACTTAGTCTTTCAAATCACTATTAGTAATATTTCTAATAACACCAAGTACAGCAGAAAATGAAAACCTTCCTCTCCATGTGTTATCCTCTGCTGCACTAACTATCACTACACAACACAGCCCTGCTAAATACTCACAGAGGGTATGTCTGATGGGCCAATCAGAGAGCGTGTGTGTGGGTGGACCAATCAGACCAATCAGACCAAATTGTAACTTTGGACCAACCTGCTCTTTGCAATTTGACGTTTGGTTTCAAAACCATATCCAGTAGTCTGCGTTGTCGGTCAATTTCCTGCTTGTAGCGCAAAACTTCGTCCTTGTACTCTGCTGTGATTAATCTAGCAATGCCAAAGATCTGTTCAGCAGCAGCTGTAGATAGTGGCTTGTGGATTTGCTCTATTAAGAAGGACCCCAGTGTTTGTAGTAAATCCATATTTCAAAGCTAGCTCTCTATATCTTGTAGCTAATAGATGAAGATGGAAACCACACAAGTTTAGTTTGACAGTAGCCTAACTTAGTCTTTCAAATCACTATTAGTAATATTTCTAATAACACCAAGTACAGCAGAAAATGAAAACCTTCCTCTCCATGTGTTATCCTCTGCTGCACTAACTATCACTACACAACACAGCCCTGCTAAATACTCACAGAGGGTATGTCTGATGGGCCAATCAGAGAGCGTGTGTGTGGGTGGACCAATCAGAGTGCGTGTGTGTGGGGGGAGGTAGAACAATAGACAGAACCTGGACAACAGTTGTTTAACTGCCCCCACTAACACTTCAGATCACTGCAAATCTAAATGTTAATGCCCCCTCTACTCAAATCAAGTATACAATTATTCCTTACTTAACAATTAAACATCTGACTACCTCACCTTGTCCCATGTCTAATGCTAGTAAAAGCTATATATATATATATATATATAATTATTGATTAAAACAATACAGAGCAACTGTAACATACAAACACATCTTATAAACAAACTAACACATCAAGCAGCATCTTCTGCATACTTGATTAAAAGTACAGATATCTTACTTGAAAGTCACTCTGGTAAAAGTATATCAAAAGTATCTCATCTTAAAATACTCATAAGTATCTCATCTTAAAATACTCATATCCAATTGTTGATTTGATTATGTTGTTTAGTTGATTAAACTAGGGAGTGGATTTTTGTTTAGACTTGTGGTGATATGAACGGTTAAGTGGAGATTGTGAAAAACAATTTTACATGTTTTATTTTAGGGGTATGACAGTTACTTGTAAATGACCTGGAGTACGTGGGCTCAATCAAGTCCACAGTTAAGATTTCAATTGAGGTGTGATTTATGGAGAGTTATTACAAGGTTTAAACGACTCCAGTTGTTTGCCACTATTATCAAGTGAACATTAGCACTGACTTGTACTTTAAATTCAGTAAGCACTAAGTGTTGGGGTAGTTTTAATTGACTTGTGCTCATAACACAAACTCAACCATGTTGGAAACAAACTCAGATTTACCTCAAATGGAGGCAGTGATGATGTTAAAATCATAAGTTATTATTGTACAACATTTAAATGGTCAATTTAATCACAACCATTCCACATAGGCCTATATATTTTTGTCAACTTCTCTAAACTCTACTAAACACTACTTTTATTTCTGCTGTTATCTGAAAAATGAATATTGTAGTGTGATAATAAAAAGCAATTGTATTGCTTTTGGCTAATAAGGTTAGACTCTAGTATTGTCAACACAATAGAATAATATAATTGTTATGGGAATGTAATAATACATTAAAAAAACAATGTATAACAATGAATGAACTGAATATCTCTTTATTCATATTCCTGAGTACAGTTTGTAACAACAGACAACACACACTTGCTCAGTGGTGTGGGGCACTTTGGGGATGGGGGCAGGGTGATCACTAGCTATATGAGCTAAAAATACAGGGAACTAGTGATTATAGAATATATCACTACTATCACTATATATATATATATATATATATATATATATATATATATATATATATATATATATATATATATATATATATATATATATATATATATTACACCTTGTATTCTCCATTTGTATTAAATCAATTCAGTGTAGCTGTATTGACACGATAAAATATAAAAACTAATATAAAATATAAAAAAAGTTATGTACAATTAAGGGCATAATGAAATGTGTAAACAGAGCTATGTCAAATTGTAACTTAAAAAACACAAAAATGTTCATGGCAAGGTTAAATTGGTATAAGCTTTTGAAACAAAAATTATCAATTCTTCTGCATTTTGCAGTCACTTGGTATAACACTTTTTGGGGGAAATGTATATAAAAATGATATCACAATATGAACAACTAAAATAAAAGTATTTCCCCCTGTATGAATATGAATTGTAGTATAATAATATAGACATTTGTACATGTGTGGTAAATGTTACAGCCTGTTTATGAAGCTAGACACTAGTATTGTCAACACAATATTCCATTCTCTTCATTCACCTGCCGGTGTACAGTTTGCCATGAAAGCAGTGAATGCACTTTAAGAAGTGGGCCTTGTGTTCTGCATTGTGTTCAAATCCTTCAGCACAAATCCGACATCTATAACGAAAGTATTTTCTCCCTGTATGAATCTCCATGTGGGTGTTCATATCATACACAGATTTGCCACAAACGGTACAACTAACTGGTATCATGCTTATCTTGTATCTCTTCTTGCTTTTCTTCACAATTTCAATCTTCATGGATTTGGATCGCTTTGGCGATTTCAGTTCCTGGAAGTAGGACAGCTTGTTGCTCAAGGGTGATATTTGTTCATGCATGTTCTTTCTTTTGCGTGATTTCAGAGCGTTTAAAGCTGCCTGAACTTCCCTGGTCTCCTCCCACTCGTCGTAGTTCATTATATTATTCCTTGAGAAGAGGAGCTGGTCATCTTTAGTTGGTTGTGATGCTTCAGAGTCCTCTATATCTTTTACCATTTCATTTGGGGTGCTGACTAGAGACTCTGTCTCTCTCTTTTCTTCATCTTTGACCTGTGGACACTGTGGTTCCTCTTGGACCAGACTGGGGGTTCTCTCCTGCTGCTCAGAAGAAACCTCCTCTTTGCACACAGGAAGGTGTTGGTCTAGACCTAGCGATAGGTCTAGAGGTTCAAATGAAACCTCCTTTTCACACACATGCAGATAATCTAGACAAAAGATAAAATGAGAGAAAGTTATTACATGTTGCATTACAACTACATCTATAATTTTTTCATGCAGTGGTTCCACATCCTCATTTTGGTATCGTTATCATCATGCATAATGACAAACGCAAAGTTATTCAAATTTGACGCCTCTCAATTTTGTATACCATTTAGAAACACCCTTTCGTTGTTTCTCAATGGACATTTGTTATCAGATGCATCGATTGTGGTTTACCAGTAGCTCATAGACTGTGGTGGATATGGAAAAACTCTGTTTTAAACTGTAATGTAGCAATCCTTTGTAGCTTTTGTACATCTGTATCACAATATTCAATAAGCATTCAACTTCTTAACTACTTGATAGTATCCTCAGATCATAGTACATTTACCAACCTGCTCTTTGCAATTTGACGTTTGGTTTCAAAACCATATCCAGTAGTCTGCGTTGTCGGTCAATTTCCTGCTTGTTGCGCAAAACTTCGTCCTCGTACTCTGCTGTGATTAATCTAGCAATGCCAAAGATCTGTTCAGCAGCAGCTGTAGATAGTGGCTTGTGGATTTGCTCTATTAAGAAGGACCCCAGTGTTTGTAGTAAATCCATATTTCAAAGCTAGCTCTCTATATCTTGTAGCTAATAGATGAAGATGGAAACCACGCAAGTTTAGTTTGACAGTAGCCTAACTTAGCCTTTCAAATCACTATTAGTAATATTTCTAATAACACCAAGTACAGCAGAAAATGAAAACCTTCCTCTCCATGTGTTATCCTCTGCTGCACTAACTATCACTACACAACACAGCCCTGCTAAATACTCACAGAGGGTGTGTCTGATCGGCCAATCAGAGAGAGTGTGTGGGAGGGCCAATCAGAGTGTGTGTGTGTGGGGGGAGGTAGAACAATAGACAGAAACTGGACAACAGTTGTTTAACTGCCCCCACAAACACTTCAGTTCACTGCAAATCTAAATGTTAATGCGCTCTTTACTCAAATCAAGTATACAATTATTCCTTACTTGACAATTAAACATCTGACTACCTCACATTGTCCCATGTCTAATGCTAGTAAAAGCTATATATATATATATATATATAATTATTGATTTAAACAATACAGAGCAACTGTAACATACAAACACATCTTATCAATAAAGCAAACAAACTAACACATCAAGCAGCATCTTCTGCATACTTGATTATAAGTACAGATATCTTACTTGAAAGTCACTCTGGTAAAAGTATATCAAAAGTATCTCATCTTAAAATACTCATAAGTATCTCATCTTAAAATACTCATATCCAATTGTTGATTTGATTATGTTGTTTATTTGATTAAACTAGGGAGTGGATTTTTGTTTAGACTTGTGGTGATATGAACGGTTAAGTGGAGATTGTGAAAAACATTTTTTTTACATGTTTTTTTTAGGTCTATGACAGCTACTTGTAAATGACCTGGAGTACGTGGGCTCAATCAAGTCCACAGTGTTGGGGTAGTTTTAATTGACTTGTGCTCATAACACAAACTCAACCATGTTGGAAACAAACTCAGATTTACCTCAAATGGAAGCAGTGATGATGTTAAAATCATAAGTTATTATTGTACAACATTTAAATGGTCAATTTAATCACAACCATTCCACATAGGCCTAGATATTTTTGTCAACTTCTCTAAACTCTACTAAACACTACTTTTATTTCTGCTGTTATCTGAAAAATGAATATTGTAGTGTGATAATAAAAAGCAATTGTATTGCTTTTGGCTACTAAGGTTAGACTCTAGTATTGTCAACACAATATAATAATACAACTGTTATGGGAATGTAATAATAAATAAAAAAAACAATGTATAACAATGAATGAACTGAAGATCTCTTTATTCATATTCCTGAGTACAGTTTGTAACAACAGACAACACACACTTGCTCAGTGGTGTGGGGCACTTTGGGGATGGGGGCAGGGTGATCACTAGCTATATGAGCTAAAAATACAGGGAACTAGTGATTATAGAATATATCACTACTATCACTATATATATATATATATATATATATATATATATATATATATATATATATATATATATATATATATATATATATATATATATATTACACCTTGTATTCTCCATTTGTATTAAATCAATTCAGTGTAGCTGTATTGACACGATAAAATATAAAAACTAATATAAAATATAAAAAAAGTTATGTACAATTAAGGGCATAATGAAATGTGTAAACAGAGCTATGTCAAATTGTAACTTAAAAAACACAAAAATGTTCATGGCAAGGTTAAATTGGTATAAGCTTTTGAAACAAAAATTATCAATTCTTCTGCATTTTGCAGTCACTTGGTATAACACTTTTTGGGGGAAATGTATATCAAAATTATATCACAATATGAACAACTAAAATAAAAGTATTTCCCCCTGTATGAATATGAATTGTAGTATAATAATATAGACATTTGTACATGTGTGGTAAATGTTACAGCCTGTTTATGAAGCTAGACACTAGTATTGTCAACACAATATTCCATTCTCTTCATTCACCTGCCGGTGTACAGTTTGCCATGAAAGCAGTGAATGCACTTTAAGAAGTGGGCCTTGTGTTCTGCATTGTGTTCAAATCCTTCAGCACAAATCCGACATCTATAACGAAAGTATTTTCTCCCTGTATGAATCTCCATGTGGGTGTTCATATCATACACAGATTTGCCACAAACGGTACAACTAACTGGTATCATGCTTATCTTGTATCTCTTCTTGCTTTTCTTCACAATTTCAATCTTCATGGATTTGGATCGCTTTGGCGATTTCAGTTCCTGGAAGTAGGACAGCTTGTTGTTCAAGGGTGATATTTGTTCATGCATGTTCTTTCTTTTGCGTGATTTCAGAGCGTTTAAAGCTGCCTGAACTTCCCTGGTTTCCTCCCACTCGTCGTAGTTCATTATATTATTCCTTGAGAAGAGGAGCTGGTCATCTTTAGTTGGTTGTGATGCTTCAGAGTCCTCTATATCTTTTACCATTTCATTTGGGGTGCTGACTAGAGACTCTGTCTCTCTCTTTTCTTCATCTTTGACCTGTGGACACTGTGGTTCCTCTTGGACCAGACTGGGGGTTCTCTCCTGCTGCTCAGAAGAAACCTCCTCTTTGCACACAGGAAGGTGTTGGTCTAGACCTAGCGATAGGTCTAGAGGTTCAAATGAAACCTCCTTTTCACACACATGCAGAGAATCTAGACAAAAGATAAAATTAGAGAAAGTTATTACATGTTGCATTACAACTACATCTATAATTTTTTCATGCAGTGGTTCCACATCCTCATTTTGGTATCGTTATCATCATGCATAATGACAAACGCAAAGTTATTCAAATTTGACACCTCTCAATTTTGTATACCATTTAGAAACACCCTTTCGTTGTTTCTCAATGGACATTTGTTATCAGATGCATCGATTGTGGTTTACCAGTAGCTCATAGACTGTGGTGGATATGGAAAAACTCTGTTTTAAACTGTAATGTAGCAATCCTTTGTAGCTTTTGTACATCTGTATCACAATATTCAATAAGCATTCAACTTCTTAACTACTTGATAGTATCCTCAGATCATAGTACATTTACCAACCTGCTCTTTGCAATTTGACGTTTGGTTTCAAAACCATATCCAGTAGTCTGCGTTGTCGGTCAATTTCCTGCTTGTTGCGCAAAACTTCGTCCTCGTACTCTGCTGTGATTAATCTAGCAATGCCAAAGATCTGCTCAGCAGCAGCTGTAGATAGTGGCTTGTGGATTTGCTCTATTAAGAAGGACCCCAGTGTTTGTAGTAAATCCATATTTCAAAGCTAGCTCTCTATATCTTGTAGCTAATAGATGAAGATGGAAACCACACAAGTTTAGTTTGACAGTAGCCTAACTTAGCCTTTCAAATCACTATTAGTAATATTTCTAATAACACCAAGTACAGCAGAAAATGAAAACCTTCCTCTCCATGTGTTATCCTCTGCTGCACTAACTATCACTACACAACACAGCCCTGCTAAATACTCACAGAGGGTGTGTCTGATCGGCCAATCAGAGAGAGTGTGTGTGTGTGTGGGAGGGCCAATCAGAGTGTGTGTGTGTGGGGGGAGGTAGAACAATAGACAGAAACTGGACAACAGTTGTTTAACTGCCCCCACAAACACTTCAGATCACTGCAAATCTAAATGTTAATGCGCTCTTTACTCAAATCAAGTATACAATTATTCCTTACTTGACAATTAAACATCTGACTACCTCACATTGTCCCATGTCTAATGCTAGTAAAAGCTATATATATATATAATTATTGATTTAAACAATACAGAGCAACTGTAACATACAAACACATCTTATCAATAAAGCAAACAAACTAACACATCAAGCAGCATCTTCTGCATACTTGATTATAAGTACAGATATCTTACTTGAAAGTCACTCTGGTAAAAGTATATCAAAAGTATCTCATCTTAAAATACTCATAAGTATCTCATCTTAAAATACTCATATCCAATTGTTGATTTGATTATGTTGTTTATTTGATTAAACTAGGGAGTGGATTTTTGTTTAGACTTGTGGTGATATGAACGGTTAAGTGGAGATTGTGAAAAACATTTTTTTTACATGTTTTTTTTAGGTCTATGACAGCTACTTGTAAATGACCTGGAGTACGTGGGCTCAATCAAGTCCACAGTGTTGGGGTAGTTTTAATTGACTTGTGCTCATAACACAAACTCAACCATGTTGGAAACAAACTCAGATTTACCTCAAATGGAAGCAGTGATGATGTTAAAATCATAAGTTATTATTGTACAACATTTAAATGGTCAATTTAATCACAACCATTCCACATAGGCCTAGATATTTTTGTCAACTTCTCTAAACTCTACTAAACACTACTTTTATTTCTGCTGTTATCTGAAAAATGAATATTGTAGTGTGATAATAAAAAGCAATTGTATTGCTTTTGGCTACTAAGGTTAGACTCTAGTATTGTCAACACAATATAATAATACAACTGTTATGGGAATGTAATAATAAATAAAAAAAACAATGTATAACAATGAATGAACTGAAGATCTCTTTATTCATATTCCTGAGTACAGTTTGTAACAACAGACAACACACACTTGCTCAGTGGTGTGGGGCACTTTGGGGATGGGGGCAGGGTGATCACTAGCTATATGAGCTAAAAATACAGGGAACTAGTGATTATAGAATATATCACTACTATCACTATATATATATATATATATATATATATATATATATATATATATATATATATATATATATATATATATATATATATATATATATATTACACCTTGTATTCTCCATTTGTATTAAATCAATTCAGTGTAGCTGTATTGACACGATAAAATATAAAAACTAATATAAAATATAAAAAAAGTTATGTACAATTAAGGGCATAATGAAATGTGTAAACAGAGCTATGTCAAATTGTAACTTAAAAAACACAAAAATGTTCATGGCAAGGTTAAATTGGTATAAGCTTTTGAAACAAAAATTATCAATTCTTCTGCATTTTGCAGTCACTTGGTATAACACTTTTTGGGGGAAATGTATATCAAAATTATATCACAATATGAACAACTAAAATAAAAGTATTTCCCCCTGTATGAATATGAATTGTAGTATAATAATATAGACATTTGTACATGTGTGGTAAATGTTACAGCCTGTTTATGAAGCTAGACACTAGTATTGTCAACACAATATTCCATTCTCTTCATTCACCTGCCGGTGTACAGTTTGCCATGAAAGCAGTGAATGCACTTTAAGAAGTGGGCCTTGTGTTCTGCATTGTGTTCAAATCCTTCAGCACAAATCCGACATCTATAACGAAAGTATTTTCTCCCTGTATGAATCTCCATGTGGGTGTTCATATCATACACAGATTTGCCACAAACGGTACAACTAACTGGTATCATGCTTATCTTGTATCTCTTCTTGCTTTTCTTCACAATTTCAATCTTCATGGATTTGGATCGCTTTGGCGATTTCAGTTCCTGGAAGTAGGACAGCTTGTTGTTCAAGGGTGATATTTGTTCATGCATGTTCTTTCTTTTGCGTGATTTCAGAGCGTTTAAAGCTGCCTGAACTTCCCTGGTTTCCTCCCACTCGTCGTAGTTCATTATATTATTCCTTGAGAAGAGGAGCTGGTCATCTTTAGTTGGTTGTGATGCTTCAGAGTCCTCTATATCTTTTACCATTTCATTTGGGGTGCTGACTAGAGACTCTGTCTCTCTCTTTTCTTCATCTTTGACCTGTGGACACTGTGGTTCCTCTTGGACCAGACTGGGGGTTCTCTCCTGCTGCTCAGAAGAAACCTCCTCTTTGCACACAGGAAGGTGTTGGTCTAGACCTAGCGATAGGTCTAGAGGTTCAAATGAAACCTCCTTTTCACACACATGCAGAGAATCTAGACAAAAGATAAAATTAGAGAAAGTTATTACATGTTGCATTACAACTACATCTATAATTTTTTCATGCAGTGGTTCCACATCCTCATTTTGGTATCGTTATCATCATGCATAATGACAAACGCAAAGTTATTCAAATTTGACACCTCTCAATTTTGTATACCATTTAGAAACACCCTTTCGTTGTTTCTCAATGGACATTTGTTATCAGATGCATCGATTGTGGTTTACCAGTAGCTCATAGACTGTGGTGGATATGGAAAAACTCTGTTTTAAACTGTAATGTAGCAATCCTTTGTAGCTTTTGTACATCTGTATCACAATATTCAATAAGCATTCAACTTCTTAACTACTTGATAGTATCCTCAGATCATAGTACATTTACCAACCTGCTCTTTGCAATTTGACGTTTGGTTTCAAAACCATATCCAGTAGTCTGCGTTGTCGGTCAATTTCCTGCTTGTTGCGCAAAACTTCGTCCTCGTACTCTGCTGTGATTAATCTAGCAATGCCAAAGATCTGTTCAGCAGCAGCTGTAGATAGTGGCTTGTGGATTTGCTCTATTAAGAAGGACCCCAGTGTTTGTAGTAAATCCATATTTCAAAGCTAGCTCTCTATATCTTGTAGCTAATAGATGAAGATGGAAACCACACAAGTTTAGTTTGACAGTAGCCTAACTTAGCCTTTCAAATCACTATTAGTAATATTTCTAATAACACCAAGTACAGCAGAAAATGAAAACCTTCCTCTCCATGTGTTATCCTCTGCTGCACTAACTATCACTACACAACACAGCCCTGCTAAATACTCACAGAGGGTGTGTCTGATCGGCCAATCAGAGAGAGTGTGTGTGTGTGTGGGAGGGCCAATCAGAGTGTGTGTGTGTGGGGGGAGGTAGAACAATAGACAGAAACTGGACAACAGTTGTTTAACTGCCCCCACAAACACTTCAGATCACTGCAAATCTAAATGTTAATGCGCTCTTTACTCAAATCAAGTATACAATTATTCCTTACTTGACAATTAAACATCTGACTACCTCACATTGTCCCATGTCTAATGCTAGTAAAAGCTATATATATATATAATTATTGATTTAAACAATACAGAGCAACTGTAACATACAAACACATCTTATCAATAAAGCAAACAAACTAACACATCAAGCAGCATCTTCTGCATACTTGATTAAAAGTACAGATATCTTACTTGAAAGTCACTCTGGTAAAAGTATATCAAAAGTATCTCATCTTAAAATACTCATAAGTATCTCATCTTAAAATACTCATATCCAATTGTTGATTTGATTATGTTGTTTATTTGATTAAACTAGGGAGTGGATTTTTGTTTAGACTTGTGGTGATATGAACGGTTAAGTGGAGATTGTGAAAAACATTTTTTTTACATGTTTTTTTTAGGTCTATGACAGCTACTTGTAAATGACCTGGAGTACGTGGGCTCAATCAAGTCCACAGTGTTGGGGTAGTTTTAATTGACTTGTGCTCATAACACAAACTCAACCATGTTGGAAACAAACTCAGATTTACCTCAAATGGAAGCAGTGATGCTGTTAAAATCATAAGTTATTATTGTACAACATTTAAATGGTCAATTTTATCACAACCATTCCACATAGGCCTAGATATTTTTGTCAACTTCTCTAAACTCTACTAAACACTACTTTTGTTTCTGCTGTTATCTGAAAAATGAATATCGTAGTGTGATAATAAAAAGCATTTGTATTGCTTTTGGCTAATAAGGTTAGACTCTAGTATTGTCAACACAATATAATAATACAACTGTTATGGGAATGTAATAATAAAAAATAACAATGAATGAAGATCTCTTTATTCAAATTCCTGAGTACAGTTTGTAACAACAGACAACACACACTTGCTCAGTGGTGTGGGGCACTTTGGGGATGTGGGCAGGGTGATCACTAGCTATATGAGCTAAAAATACAGGGAACTAGTGATTATAGAATATATCACTACTATCACTATATATATATATATATATATATATATATATATATATATATATATATATATATATATATATATATATATATATATATATATATATATATATATATATATATATATATTACACCTTGTATTCTCCATTTGTATTAAATCAATTCAGTGTAGCTGTATTGACACGATAAAATATAAAAACTAATATAAAATATAAAAAAAGTTATGTACAATTAAGGGCATAATGAAATGTGTAAACAGAGCTATGTCAAATTGTAACTTAAAAAACACAAAAATGTTCATGGCAAGGTTAAATTGGTATAAGCTTTTGAAACAAAAATTATCAATTCTTCTGCATTTTGCAGTCACTTGGTATAACACTTTTTGGGGGAAATGTATATAAAAATGATATCACAATATGAACAACTAAAATAAAAGTATTTCCCCCTGTATGAATATGAATTGTAGTATAATAATATAGACATTTGTACATGTGTGGTAAATGTTACAGCCTGTTTATGAAGCTAGACACTAGTATTGTCAACACAATATTCCATTCTCTTCAGTCACCTGCCGGTGTACAGTTTGCCATGAAAGCAGTGAATGCACTTTAAGAAGTGGGCCTTGTGTTCTGCATTGTGTTCAAATCCTTCAGCACAAATCCGACATCTATAACGAAAGTATTTTCTCCCTGTATGAATCTCCATGTGGGTGTTCATATCATACACAGATTTGCCACAAACGGTACAACTAACTGGTATCATGCTTATCTTGTATCTCTTCTTGCTTTTCTTCACAATTTCAATCTTCATGGATTTGGATCGCTTTGGCGATTTCAGTTCCTGGAAGTAGGACAGCTTGTTGCTCAAGGGTGATATTTGTTCATGCATGTTCTTTCTTTTGCGTGATTTCAGAGCGTTTAAAGCTGCCTGAACTTCCCTGGTCTCCTCCCACTCGTCGTAGTTCATTATATTATTCCTTGAGAAGAGGAGCTGGTCATCTTTAGTTGGTTGTGATGCTTCAGAGTCCTCTATATCTTTTACCATTTCATTTGGGGTGCTGACTAGAGACTCTGTCTCTCTCTTTTCTTCATCTTTGACCTGTGGACACTGTGGTTCCTCTTGGACCAGACTGGGGGTTCTCTCCTGCTGCTCAGAAGAAACCTCCTCTTTGCACACAGGAAGGTGTTGGTCTAGACCTAGCGATAGGTCTAGAGGTTCAAAGGAAACCTCCTTTTCACACACATGCATAGAATCTAGACAAAAGATAAAATGAGAGAAAGTTATTACATGTTGCATTACAACTACATCTATGATTTTTTCATGCAGTGGTTCCACATCCTCATTTTGGTATCGTTATCATCATGCATAATGACAAACGCAAAGTTATTCAAATTTGACGCCTCTCAATTTTGTATACCATTTAGAAACACCCTTCGTTGTTTCTCAATGGACATTTGTTATCAGATGCATCGATTGTGGTTTACCAGTAGCTCATAGACTGTGGTGGATATGGAAAAACTCAGTTTTAAACTGTAATGTAGCAATCCTTTGCAGCTTTTGTACATCTGTATCACAATATTCAATAAGCATTCAACTTCTTAACTACTTGATAGTATCCTCAGATCATAGTACATTTACCAACCTGCTCTTTGCAATTTGACGTTTGGTTTCAAAACCATATCCAGTAGTCTGCGTTGTCGGTCAATTTCCTGCTTGTAGCGCAAAACTTCGTCCTCGTACTCTGCTGTGATTAATCTAGCAATGCCAAAGATCTGTTCAGCAGCAGCTGTAGATAGTGGCTTGTGGATTTGCTCGATTAAGAAGGACCCCAGTGTTTGTAGTAAATCCATATTTCAAAGCTAGCTCTCTATATCTTGTAGCTAATAGATGAAGATGGAAACCACACAAGTTTTGTTTGACAGTAGCCTAACTTAGCCTTTCAAATCACTATTAGTAATATTTCTAATAACACCAAGTACAGCAGAAAATGAAAACCTTCCTCTCCATGTGTTATCCTCTGCTGCACTAACTATCACTACACAACACAGCCCTGCTAAATACTCACAGAGGGTGTGTCTGATCGGCCAATCAGAGAGAGTGTGTGTGTGGGAGGGCCAATCAGAGTGCGTGTGTGTGGGGGAGGTAGAACAATAGACAGAAACTGGACAACAGTTGTTTAACTGCCCCCACTAACACTTCAGATCACTGCAAATCTAAATGTTAATGCCCCCTCTACTCAAATCAATTATACAATTATTCCTTACTTAACAATTAAACATCTGACTACCTCACCTTGTCCCATGTCTAATGCTAGTAAAAGCTATATATATATATATATAATTATTGATTTAAACAATACAGAGCAACTGTAACATACAAACACATCTTATCAATAAAGCAAACAAACTAACAAACACATCAAGCAGCATCTTCTGCATACTTGATTAAAAGTACAGATATCTTACTTGAAAGTCACTCTGGTAAAAGTATATCAAAAGTATCTCTTCTTAAAATACTCATAAGTATATCATCTTAAAATACTCATATCCAATTGTTGAATTGATTGTTGTTTATTTGATTAAACTAGGGAGTTTTTGTTTAGACTTGTGGTGATATGAACGGTTAAGTGGAGATTGTGAAAAAACTATTTTACATGTTTTTTTTAGGTCTATGACAGCTACTTGTAAATGACCTGGAGTACGTGGGCTCAATCAAGTCCACAGTGTTGGGGTAGTTTTAATTGACTTGTGCTCATAACACAAACTCAACCATGTTGGAAACAAACTCAGATTTACCTCAAATGGAAGCAGTGATGATGTTAAAATCATAAGTTATTATTGTACAACATTTAAATGGTCAATTTAATCACAACCATTCCACATAGGCCTAGATATTTTTGTCAACTTCTCTAAACTCTACTAAACACTACTTTTATTTCTGCTGTTATCTGAAAAATGAATATTGTAGTGTGATAATAAAAAGCAATTGTATTGCTTTTGGCTACTAAGGTTAGACTCTAGTATTGTCAACACAATATAATAATACAACTGTTATGGGAATGTAATAATAAATAAAAAAAACAATGTATAACAATGAATGAACTGAAGATCTCTTTATTCATATTCCTGAGTACAGTTTGTAACAACAGACAACACACACTTGCTCAGTGGTGTGGGGCACTTTGGGGATGGGGGCAGGGTGATCACTAGCTATATGAGCTAAAAATACAGGGAACTAGTGATTATAGAATATATCACTACTATCACTATATATATATATATATATATATATATATATATATATATATATATATATATATATATATATATATATATATATATATATATATATATATATTACACCTTGTATTCTCCATTTGTATTAAATCAATTCAGTGTAGCTGTATTGACACGATAAAATATAAAAACTAATATAAAATATAAAAAAAGTTATGTACAATTAAGGGCATAATGAAATGTGTAAACAGAGCTATGTCAAATTGTAACTTAAAAAACACAAAAATGTTCATGGCAAGGTTAAATTGGTATAAGCTTTTGAAACAAAAATTATCAATTCTTCTGCATTTTGCAGTCACTTGGTATAACACTTTTTGGGGGAAATGTATATCAAAATTATATCACAATATGAACAACTAAAATAAAAGTATTTCCCCCTGTATGAATATGAATTGTAGTATAATAATATAGACATTTGTACATGTGTGGTAAATGTTACAGCCTGTTTATGAAGCTAGACACTAGTATTGTCAACACAATATTCCATTCTCTTCATTCACCTGCCGGTGTACAGTTTGCCATGAAAGCAGTGAATGCACTTTAAGAAGTGGGCCTTGTGTTCTGCATTGTGTTCAAATCCTTCAGCACAAATCCGACATCTATAACGAAAGTATTTTCTCCCTGTATGAATCTCCATGTGGGTGTTCATATCATACACAGATTTGCCACAAACGGTACAACTAACTGGTATCATGCTTATCTTGTATCTCTTCTTGCTTTTCTTCACAATTTCAATCTTCATGGATTTGGATCGCTTTGGCGATTTCAGTTCCTGGAAGTAGGACAGCTTGTTGTTCAAGGGTGATATTTGTTCATGCATGTTCTTTCTTTTGCGTGATTTCAGAGCGTTTAAAGCTGCCTGAACTTCCCTGGTTTCCTCCCACTCGTCGTAGTTCATTATATTATTCCTTGAGAAGAGGAGCTGGTCATCTTTAGTTGGTTGTGATGCTTCAGAGTCCTCTATATCTTTTACCATTTCATTTGGGGTGCTGACTAGAGACTCTGTCTCTCTCTTTTCTTCATCTTTGACCTGTGGACACTGTGGTTCCTCTTGGACCAGACTGGGGGTTCTCTCCTGCTGCTCAGAAGAAACCTCCTCTTTGCACACAGGAAGGTGTTGGTCTAGACCTAGCGATAGGTCTAGAGGTTCAAATGAAACCTCCTTTTCACACACATGCAGAGAATCTAGACAAAAGATAAAATTAGAGAAAGTTATTACATGTTGCATTACAACTACATCTATAATTTTTTCATGCAGTGGTTCCACATCCTCATTTTGGTATCGTTATCATCATGCATAATGACAAACGCAAAGTTATTCAAATTTGACGCCTCTCAATTTTGTATACCATTTAGAAACACCCTTTCGTTGTTTCTCAATGGACATTTGTTATCAGATGCATCGATTGTGGTTTACCAGTAGCTCATAGACTGTGGTGGATATGGAAAAACTCTGTTTTAAACTGTAATGTAGCAATCCTTTGTAGCTTTTGTACATCTGTATCACAATATTCAATAAGCATTCAACTTCTTAACTACTTGATAGTATCCTCAGATCATAGTACATTTACCAACCTGCTCTTTGCAATTTGACGTTTGGTTTCAAAACCATATCCAGTAGTCTGCGTTGTCGGTCAATTTCCTGCTTGTTGCGCAAAACTTCGTCCTCGTACTCTGCTGTGATTAATCTAGCAATGCCAAAGATCTGTTCAGCAGCAGCTGTAGATAGTGGCTTGTGGATTTGCTCTATTAAGAAGGACCCCAGTGTTTGTAGTAAATCCATATTTCAAAGCTAGCTCTCTATATCTTGTAGCTAATAGATGAAGATGGAAACCACACAAGTTTAGTTTGACAGTAGCCTAACTTAGCCTTTCAAATCACTATTAGTAATATTTCTAATAGCACCAAGTACAGCAGAAAATGAAAACCTTCCTCTCCATGTGTTATCCTCTGCTGCACTAACTATCACTACACAACACAGCCCTGCTAAATACTCACAGAGGGTGTGTCTGATCGGCCAATCAGAGAGAGTGTGTGTGTGGGAGGGCCAATCAGAGTGCGTGTGTGTGGGGGAGGTAGAACAATAGACAGAAACTGGACAACAGTTGTTTAACTGCCCCCACTAACACTTCAGATCACTGCAAATCTAAATGTTAATGCCCCCTCTACTCAAATCAATTATACAATTATTCCTTACTTAACAATTAAACATCTGACTACCTCACCTTGTCCCATGTCTAATGCTAGTAAAAGCTATATATATATATATATAATTATTGATTTAAACAATACAGAGCAACTGTAACATACAAACACATCTTATCAATAAAGCAAACAAACTAACAAACACATCAAGCAGCATCTTCTGCATACTTGATTAAAAGTACAGATATCTTACTTGAAAGTCACTCTGGTAAAAGTATATCAAAAGTATCTCTTCTTAAAATACTCATAAGTATATCATCTTAAAATACTCATATCCAATTGTTGAATTGATTGTTGTTTATTTGATTAAACTAGGGAGTTTTTGTTTAGACTTGTGGTGATATGAACGGTTAAGTGGAGATTGTGAAAAAACTATTTTACATGTTTTTTTTAGGTCTATGACAGCTACTTGTAAATGACCTGGAGTACGTGGGCTCAATCAAGTCCACAGTGTTGGGGTAGTTTTAATTGACTTGTGCTCATAACACAAACTCAACCATGTTGGAAACAAACTCAGATTTACCTCAAATGGAAGCAGTGATGATGTTAAAATCATAAGTTATTATTGTACAACATTTAAATGGTCAATTTAATCACAACCATTCCACATAGGCCTAGATATTTTTGTCAACTTCTCTAAACTCTACTAAACACTACTTTTATTTCTGCTGTTATCTGAAAAATGAATATTGTAGTGTGATAATAAAAAGCAATTGTATTGCTTTTGGCTACTAAGGTTAGACTCTAGTATTGTCAACACAATATAATAATACAACTGTTATGGGAATGTAATAATAAATAAAAAAAACAATGTATAACAATGAATGAACTGAAGATCTCTTTATTCATATTCCTGAGTACAGTTTGTAACAACAGACAACACACACTTGCTCAGTGGTGTGGGGCACTTTGGGGATGGGGGCAGGGTGATCACTAGCTATATGAGCTAAAAATACAGGGAACTAGTGATTATAGAATATATCACTACTATCACTATATATATATATATATATATATATATATATATATATATATATATATATATATATATATATATATATATATATATATATATTACACCTTGTATTCTCCATTTGTATTAAATCAATTCAGTGTAGCTGTATTGACACGATAAAATATAAAAACTAATATAAAATATAAAAAAAGTTATGTACAATTAAGGGCATAATGAAATGTGTAAACAGAGCTATGTCAAATTGTAACTTAAAAAACACAAAAATGTTCATGGCAAGGTTAAATTGGTATAAGCTTTTGAAACAAAAATTATCAATTCTTCTGCATTTTGCAGTCACTTGGTATAACACTTTTTGGGGGAAATGTATATCAAAATTATATCACAATATGAACAACTAAAATAAAAGTATTTCCCCCTGTATGAATATGAATTGTAGTATAATAATATAGACATTTGTACATGTGTGGTAAATGTTACAGCCTGTTTATGAAGCTAGACACTAGTATTGTCAACACAATATTCCATTCTCTTCATTCACCTGCCGGTGTACAGTTTGCCATGAAAGCAGTGAATGCACTTTAAGAAGTGGGCCTTGTGTTCTGCATTGTGTTCAAATCCTTCAGCACAAATCCGACATCTATAACGAAAGTATTTTCTCCCTGTATGAATCTCCATGTGGGTGTTCATATCATACACAGATTTGCCACAAACGGTACAACTAACTGGTATCATGCTTATCTTGTATCTCTTCTTGCTTTTCTTCACAATTTCAATCTTCATGGATTTGGATCGCTTTGGCGATTTCAGTTCCTGGAAGTAGGACAGCTTGTTGTTCAAGGGTGATATTTGTTCATGCATGTTCTTTCTTTTGCGTGATTTCAGAGCGTTTAAAGCTGCCTGAACTTCCCTGGTTTCCTCCCACTCGTCGTAGTTCATTATATTATTCCTTGAGAAGAGGAGCTGGTCATCTTTAGTTGGTTGTGATGCTTCAGAGTCCTCTATATCTTTTACCATTTCATTTGGGGTGCTGACTAGAGACTCTGTCTCTCTCTTTTCTTCATCTTTGACCTGTGGACACTGTGGTTCCTCTTGGACCAGACTGGGGGTTCTCTCCTGCTGCTCAGAAGAAACCTCCTCTTTGCACACAGGAAGGTGTTGGTCTAGACCTAGCGATAGGTCTAGAGGTTCAAATGAAACCTCCTTTTCACACACATGCAGAGAATCTAGACAAAAGATAAAATTAGAGAAAGTTATTACATGTTGCATTACAACTACATCTATAATTTTTTCATGCAGTGGTTCCACATCCTCATTTTGGTATCGTTATCATCATGCATAATGACAAACGCAAAGTTATTCAAATTTGACGCCTCTCAATTTTGTATACCATTTAGAAACACCCTTTCGTTGTTTCTCAATGGACATTTGTTATCAGATGCATCGATTGTGGTTTACCAGTAGCTCATAGACTGTGGTGGATATGGAAAAACTCTGTTTTAAACTGTAATGTAGCAATCCTTTGTAGCTTTTGTACATCTGTATCACAATATTCAATAAGCATTCAACTTCTTAACTACTTGATAGTATCCTCAGATCATAGTACATTTACCAACCTGCTCTTTGCAATTTGACGTTTGGTTTCAAAACCATATCCAGTAGTCTGCGTTGTCGGTCAATTTCCTGCTTGTTGCGCAAAACTTCGTCCTCGTACTCTGCTGTGATTAATCTAGCAATGCCAAAGATCTGTTCAGCAGCAGCTGTAGATAGTGGCTTGTGGATTTGCTCTATTAAGAAGGACCCCAGTGTTTGTAGTAAATCCATATTTCAAAGCTAGCTCTCTATATCTTGTAGCTAATAGATGAAGATGGAAACCACACAAGTTTAGTTTGACAGTAGCCTAACTTAGCCTTTCAAATCACTATTAGTAATATTTCTAATAACACCAAGTACAGCAGAAAATGAAAACCTTCCTCTCCATGTGTTATCCTCTGCTGCACTAACTATCACTACACAACACAGCCCTGCTAAATACTCACAGAGGGTGTGTCTGATCGGCCAATCAGAGAGAGTGTGTGTGTGTGTGGGAGGGCCAATCAGAGTGTGTGTGTGTGGGGGGAGGTAGAACAATAGACAGAAACTGGACAACAGTTGTTTAACTGCCCCCACAAACACTTCAGATCACTGCAAATCTAAATGTTAATGCGCTCTTTACTCAAATCAAGTATACAATTATTCCTTACTTGACAATTAAACATCTGACTACCTCACATTGTCCCATGTCTAATGCTAGTAAAAGCTATATATATATATAATTATTGATTTAAACAATACAGAGCAACTGTAACATACAAACACATCTTATCAATAAAGCAAACAAACTAACACATCAAGCAGCATCTTCTGCATACTTGATTAAAAGTACAGATATCTTACTTGAAAGTCACTCTGGTAAAAGTATATCAAAAGTATCTCATCTTAAAATACTCATAAGTATCTCATCTTAAAATACTCATATCCAATTGTTGATTTGATTATGTTGTTTATTTGATTAAACTAGGGAGTGGATTTTTGTTTAGACTTGTGGTGATATGAACGGTTAAGTGGAGATTGTGAAAAACATTTTTTTTACATGTTTTTTTTAGGTCTATGACAGCTACTTGTAAATGACCTGGAGTACGTGGGCTCAATCAAGTCCACAGTGTTGGGGTAGTTTTAATTGACTTGTGCTCATAACACAAACTCAACCATGTTGGAAACAAACTCAGATTTACCTCAAATGGAAGCAGTGATGCTGTTAAAATCATAAGTTATTATTGTACAACATTTAAATGGTCAATTTAATCACAACCATTCCACATAGGCCTAGATATTTTTGTCAACTTCTCTAAACTCTACTAAACACTACTTTTGTTTCTGCTGTTATCTGAAAAATGAATATCGTAGTGTGATAATAAAAAGCATTTGTATTGCTTTTGGCTAATAAGGTTAGACTCTAGTATTGTCAACACAATATAATAATACAACTGTTATGGGAATGTAATAATAAAAAATAACAATGAATGAAGATCTCTTTATTCAAATTCCTGAGTACAGTTTGTAACAACAGACAACACACACTTGCTCAGTGGTGTGGGGCACTTTGGGGATGTGGGCAGGGTGATCACTAGCTATATGAGCTAAAAATACAGGGAACTAGTGATTATAGAATATATCACTACTATCACTATATATATATATATATATATATATATATATATATATATATATATATATATATATATATATATATATATATATATTACACCTTGTATTCTCCATTTGTATTAAATCAATTCAGTGTAGCTGTATTGACACGATAAAATATAAAAACTAATATAAAATATAAAAAAAGTTATGTACAATTAAGGGCATAATGAAATGTGTAAACAGAGCTATGTCAAATTGTAACTTAAAAAACACAAAAATGTTCATGGCAAGGTTAAATTGGTATAAGCTTTTGAAACAAAAATTATCAATTCTTCTGCATTTTGCAGTCACTTGGTATAACACTTTTTGGGGGAAATGTATATAAAAATGATATCACAATATGAACAACTAAAATAAAAGTATTTCCCCCTGTATGAATATGAATTGTAGTATAATAATATAGACATTTGTACATGTGTGGTAAATGTTACAGCCTGTTTATGAAGCTAGACACTAGTATTGTCAACACAATATTCCATTCTCTTCAGTCACCTGCCGGTGTACAGTTTGCCATGAAAGCAGTGAATGCACTTTAAGAAGTGGGCCTTGTGTTCTGCATTGTGTTCAAATCCTTCAGCACAAATCCGACATCTATAACGAAAGTATTTTCTCCCTGTATGAATCTCCATGTGGGTGTTCATATCATACACAGATTTGCCACAAATGGTACAACTAACTGGTATCATGCTTATCTTGTATCTCTTCTTGCTTTTCTTCACAATTTCAATCTTCATGGATTTGGATCGCTTTGGCGATTTCAGTTCCTGGAAGTAGGACAGCTTGTTGCTCAAGGGTGATATTTGTTCATGCATGTTCTTTCTTTTGCGTGATTTCAGAACGTTTAAAGCTGCCTGAACTTCCCTGGTCTCCTCCCACTCGTCGTAGTTCATTATATTATTCCTTGAGAAGAGGAGCTGGTCATCTTTAGTTGGTTGTGATGCTTCAGAGTCCTCTATATCTTTTACCATTTCATTTGGGGTGCTGACTAGAGACTCTGTCTCTCTCTTTTCTTCATCTTTGACCTGTGGACACTGTGGTTCCTCTTGGACCAGACTGGGGGTTCTCTCCTGCTGCTCAGAAGAAACCTCCTCTTTGCACACAGGAAGGTGTTGGTCTAGACCTAGCGATAGGTCTAGAGGTTCAAAGGAAACCTCCTTTTCACACACATGCATAGAATCTAGACAAAAGATAAAATGAGAGAAAGTTATTACATGTTGCATTACAACTACAGGTATCAAGAAGACTCACTCCAAAACCAACTCACCCCATTGCTAGGAAAACTCACCCCACAGGGTAGGAAAACTCACCCCCAAGATTTTCGGGGGTAGGAAAACTCACCCCAGGACCTGAGAAAACTCACTCCGGAAAACTCACCCCAATGGTTTTTAACTTTGTGAGCTTTCCATTTTCACAGAATGCTTGGGGTAAAACTTTTTCAGTCATCCGCGGACTTCTTTTTTTCGCCGATAAAGTATAGTTTTGGACCATGACGGAGGCGCGCCGACTCAGCAGACCTTGAGGCTGAGGAGTTGCGCCCGAGCGCCTCCAGGCGCGAGTGCCCGCAACGACCAGCCGATGGTCTGCTAGTCGAATCAGCGCCGTCCGAGTTATGTACCGATAGGGACAGAATAGTAAATATTTTTGGTGGGGACTGCGTTTGCCCCACTCACTGCGTTTGCCCCACTGACTGCGTTTGCCCCAACTGCCACTCAAAGTGACTACTGGCCAATCACAGTGCGTCTCCCCCGGGGTGAGTTTTCCTACCCCCGGGGTGAGTTTTCCTACCCCCGGGGTGAGTGTTCCGGAGTGAGTTTTCTCAGGTCCTGGGGTGAGTTTACCCACCCCCCGGGGTGAGTGTTCCTAGCTCCGGGGTGAGTTTTCCTTTTTGAGTTGGGGTGAGTTGGTTTTGGAGTGAGTCTTCTTGTATTCCAACTACATCTATGATTTTTTCATGCAGTGGTTCCACATCCTCATTTTGGTATCGTTATCATCATGCATAATGACAAACGCAAAGTTATTCAAATTTGACGCCTCTCAATTTTGTATACCATTTAGAAACACCCTTCGTTGTTTCTCAATGGACATTTGTTATCAGATGCATCGATTGTGGTTTACCAGTAGCTCATAGACTGTGGTGGATATGGAAAAACTCAGTTTTAAACTGTAATGTAGCAATCCTTTGCAGCTTTTGTACATCTGTATCACAATATTCAATAAGCATTCAACTTCTTAACTACTTGATAGTATCCTCAGATCATAGTACATTTACCAACCTGCTCTTTGCAATTTGACGTTTGGTTTCAAAACCATATCCAGTAGTCTGCGTTGTCGGTCAATTTCCTGCTTGTAGCGCAAAACTTCGTCCTCGTACTCTGCTGTGATTAATCTAGCAATGCCAAAGATCTGTTCAGCAGCAGCTGTAGATAGTGGCTTGTGGATTTGCTCGATTAAGAAGGACCCCAGTGTTTGTAGTAAATCCATATTTCAAAGCTAGCTCTCTATATCTTGTAGCTAATAGATGAAGATGGAAACCACACAAGTTTTGTTTGACAGTAGCCTAACTTAGCCTTTCAAATCACTATTAGTAATATTTCTAATAACACCAAGTACAGCAGAAAATGAAAACCTTCCTCTCCATGTGTTATCCTCTGCTGCACTAACTATCACTACACAACACAGCCCTGCTAAATACTCACAGAGGGTGTGTCTGATCGGCCAATCAGAGAGAGTGTGTGTGTGGGAGGGCCAATCAGAGTGCGTGTGTGTGGGGGAGGTAGAACAATAGACAGAAACTGGACAACAGTTGTTTAACTGCCCCCACTAACACTTCAGATCACTGCAAATCTAAATGTTAATGCCCCCTCTACTCAAATCAATTATACAATTATTCCTTACTTAACAATTAAACATCTGACTACCTCACCTTGTCCCATGTCTAATGCTAGTAAAAGCTATATATATATATATATAATTATTGATTTAAACAATACAGAGCAACTGTAACATACAAACACATCTTATCAATAAAGCAAACAAACTAACAAACACATCAAGCAGCATCTTCTGCATACTTGATTAAAAGTACAGATATCTTACTTGAAAGTCACTCTGGTAAAAGTATATCAAAAGTATCTCTTCTTAAAATACTCATAAGTATATCATCTTAAAATACTCATATCCAATTGTTGAATTGATTGTTGTTTATTTGATTAAACTAGGGAGTTTTTGTTTAGACTTGTGGTGATATGAACGGTTAAGTGGAGATTGTGAAAAAACTATTTTACATGTTTTTTTTAGGTCTATGACAGCTACTTGTAAATGACCTGGAGTACGTGGGCTCAATCAAGTCCACAGTGTTGGGGTAGTTTTAATTGACTTGTGCTCATAACACAAACTCAACCATGTTGGAAACAAACTCAGATTTACCTCAAATGGAAGCAGTGATGATGTTAAAAAAAGTTATTATTGTACAACATTTAAATGGTCAATTTAATCACAACCATTCCACATAGGCCTAGATATTTTTGTCAACTTCTCTAAACTCTACTAAACACTACTTTTATTTCTGCTGTTATCTGAAAAATGAATATTGTAGTGTGATAATAAAAAGCATTTGTATTGCTTTTGGCTAATAAGGTTAGACTCTAGTATTGTCAACACAATAGAATAATATACTTGTTATGGGAATGTAATAATAATAAAAAAAAACGATGTATAACAATGAATGAACTGAAGATCTCTTTATTCATATTCCTGAGTACAGTTTGTAACAACAGACAACACACACTTGCTCAGTGGTGTGGGGCACTTTGGGGATGGGGCAGGGTGATCACTAGCTATATGAGCTAAAAATACAGGGAACTAGTGATTATAGAATATATCATATATATATATATATATATATATATATATATATATATATATATATATATATATATATTATACTATATGTATTCTCCATTTGTATTAAATCAATTCAGTGTAGCTGTATTGACACGATAAAATACAAAAACTAATATAGAATATAAAAAAATGTTATGTACAATTAAGGGCATAATGAAATGTGTAAACAGAGCTATGTCAAAGTGTAACTTAAAAAACACAAACATGTTCATGGCAAGGCAAAAGTATTTCCCCCTGTATTAATATGAATTGTAGTATAATAAAATAAACATTTGTACATGTGTGGTAAATGTTACAGCCTGTTTATGAAGCTAGACACTAGAATTGTCAACACAATATTCCATTCTCTTCAATCACCTGCCGGTGTACAGTTTGCCATGAAAGCAGTGAATGCACTTTAAGAAGTGCGCCTTGTGTTCTGCATTGTATTCAAATCCTTCAGCACAAATCCGACATCTATAACGAAAGTATTTTCTCCCTGTATGAATCTCCATGTGTGTTCATATCATACACAGATTTGCCACAAACAGTACAACTAACTGGTATCATGCTTATCTTGTATCTCTTCTTGCTTTTCTTCACAATTTCAATCTTCATGGATTTGGATCGTTTCGGCAATTTCAGTTCCTGGAAGTAGGACAGCTTTTCGCTCATGAGATATCAACTGTAAATTCAGATGACTAATGTGATGGACAAAATCTGCTACAGTTAATCTGTTCAATATTTATAATGAAGGTCAGTTGAGGATTTTATAGTGCTCTCACATAACTCTACATGAGGTTCAGGACTCTACCTCAGGAAAAAAATGTCTTGACCATCCCCAAGTTATATATATAAAAAATGACTATACAACAGTCAGTAAGAATCTTCATCTCTCTTTTCAAGCTTCCCTTTACAAAAAAAAAAGCCACAATCTGTGATTTGTTGTGGATGGAGTTCGTCTTTTGAATGTTCATGCTCACATACTTTATCTGTATGAATTATAAATTATCATCTTGGAAGACTTAAAAAATAATGCTACCCTTCAACTAATAGAGTTGTGTCCTGTATGAATCCTCATGTGTCTCTGTAGAACATAATTTACAGTGAAGCATTTGCCACAAATGATACAACTAAATGGTTTTTCCCCTGTATGGGTCCTCATGTGTCTCTTCTGATCAATATTCTGACAAAAGCTTTTGCCACAAACTGTACAGCTAAAAGGTTTTTCCCCTGTGTGAGTCCTCATGTGTGTTGTCTGGTGATTAATTTGACGAAAAACTTTCCCACAAACTGTACAACTAAAACGCTTTACCCCTGTATGGATGTTCATGTGTCTTTTCAGACTTCCCTTTGTATTAAAATATTTGCCACAATCTGTACACTTGAATCCATTCTCCCCGATGTGACTTCCTATGGATGAAACTTGTTTTGATGATTTCGGGTTCTGAGACGGCATGTTGCTCAAAGACGTTAGTCCTTTCAAATTGTGTGTCTTCAGTGCTTGTAAATCTGGATGAGCTTTACTGCTTTCCTCCCACTCATCACTGTCTTCTAAGTGGAGATTGTGAAAAAACTATTTTACATGTTTTTTTTAGGTCTATGACAGCTACTTGTAAATGACCTGGAGTACGTGGGCTCAATCAAGTCCACAGTGTTGGGGTAGTTTTAATTGACTTGTGCTCATAACACAAACTCAACCATGTTGGAAACAAACTCAGATTTACCTCAAATGGAAGCAGTGATGATGTTAAAAAAAGTTATTATTGTACAACATTTAAATGGTCAATTTAATCACAACCATTCCACATAGGCCTAGATATTTTTGTCAACTTCTCTAAACTCTACTAAACACTACTTTTATTTCTGCTGTTATCTGAAAAATGAATATTGTAGTGTGATAATAAAAAGCATTTGTATTGCTTTTGGCTAATAAGGTTAGACTCTAGTATTGTCAACACAATAGAATAATATACTTGTTATGGGAATGTAATAATAATAAAAAAAACGATGTATAACAATGAATGAACTGAAGATCTCTTTATTCATATTCCTGAGTACAGTTTGTAACAACAGACAACACACACTTGCTCAGTGGTGTGGGGCACTTTGGGGATGGGGCAGGGTGATCACTAGCTATATGAGCTAAAAATACAGGGAACTAGTGATTATAGAATATATCATATATATATATATATATATATATATATATATATATATATATATATATATATATATATATATATATATATATATATATTATACTATATGTATTCTCCATTTGTATTAAATCAATTCAGTGTAGCTGTATTGACACGATAAAATACAAAAACTAATATAGAATATAAAAAAATGTTATGTACAATTAAGGGCATAATGAAATGTGTAAACAGAGCTATGTCAAAGTGTAACTTAAAAAACACAAACATGTTCATGGCAAGGCAAAAGTATTTCCCCCTGTATTAATATGAATTGTAGTATAATAAAATAAACATTTGTACATGTGTGGTAAATGTTACAGCCTGTTTATGAAGCTAGACACTAGAATTGTCAACACAATATTCCATTCTCTTCAATCACCTGCCGGTGTACAGTTTGCCATGAAAGCAGTGAATGCACTTTAAGAAGTGCGCCTTGTGTTCTGCATTGTATTCAAATCCTTCAGCACAAATCCGACATCTATAACGAAAGTATTTTCTCCCTGTATGAATCTCCATGTGTGTTCATATCATACACAGATTTGCCACAAACAGTACAACTAACTGGTATCATGCTTATCTTGTATCTCTTCTTGCTTTTCTTCACAATTTCAATCTTCATGGATTTGGATCGTTTCGGCAATTTCAGTTCCTGGAAGTAGGACAGCTTTTCGCTCATGAGATATCAACTGTAAATTCAGATGACTAATGTGATGGACAAAATCTGCTACAGTTAATCTGTTCAATATTTATAATGAAGGTCAGTTGAGGATTTTATAGTGCTCTCACATAACTCTACATGAGGTTCAGGACTCTACCTCAGGAAAAAAATGTCTTGACCATCCCCAAGTTATATATATAAAAAATGACTATACAACAGTCAGTAAGAATCTTCATCTCTCTTTTCAAGCTTCCCTTTACAAAAAAAAAAGCCACAATCTGTGATTTGTTGTGGATGGAGTTCGTCTTTTGAATGTTCATGCTCACATACTTTATCTGTATGAATTATAAATTATCATCTTGGAAGACTTAAAAAATAATGCTACCCTTCAACTAATAGAGTTGTGTCCTGTATGAATCCTCATGTGTCTCTGTAGAACATAATTTACAGTGAAGCATTTGCCACAAATGATACAACTAAATGGTTTTTCCCCTGTATGGGTCCTCATGTGTCTCTTCTGATCAATATTCTGACAAAAGCTTTTGCCACAAACTGTACAGCTAAAAGGTTTTTCCCCTGTGTGAGTCCTCATGTGTGTTGTCTGGTGATTAATTTGACGAAAAACTTTCCCACAAACTGTACAACTAAAACGCTTTACCCCTGTATGGATGTTCATGTGTCTTTTCAGACTTCCCTTTGTATTAAAATATTTGCCACAATCTGTACACTTGAATCCATTCTCCCCGATGTGACTTCCTATGGATGAAACTTGTTTTGATGATTTCGGGTTCTGAGACGGCATGTTGCTCAAAGACGTTAGTCCTTTCAAATTGTGTGTCTTCAGTGCTTGTAAATCTGGATGAGCTTTACTGCTTTCCTCCCACTCATCACTGTCTTCTAAGTGGAGATTGTGAAAAAACTATTTTACATGTTTTTTTTAGGTCTATGACAGCTACTTGTAAATGACCTGGAGTACGTGGGCTCAATCAAGTCCACAGTGTTGGGGTAGTTTTAATTGACTTGTGCTCATAACACAAACTCAACCATGTTGGAAACAAACTCAGATTTACCTCAAATGGAAGCAGTGATGATGTTAAAAAAAGTTATTATTGTACAACATTTAAATGGTCAATTTAATCACAACCATTCCACATAGGCCTAGATATTTTTGTCAACTTCTCTAAACTCTACTAAACACTACTTTTATTTCTGCTGTTATCTGAAAAATGAATATTGTAGTGTGATAATAAAAAGCATTTGTATTGCTTTTGGCTAATAAGGTTAGACTCTAGTATTGTCAACACAATAGAATAATATACTTGTTATGGGAATGTAATAATAATAAAAAAAACGATGTATAACAATGAATGAACTGAAGATCTCTTTATTCATATTCCTGAGTACAGTTTGTAACAACAGACAACACACACTTGCTCAGTGGTGTGGGGCACTTTGGGGATGGGGCAGGGTGATCACTAGCTATATGAGCTAAAAATACAGGGAACTAGTGATTATAGAATATATCATATATATATATATATATATATATATATGTATATATATATATATATATATATATATATTATACTATATGTATTCTCCATTTGTATTAAATCAATTCAGTGTAGCTGTATTGACACGATAAAATACAAAAACTAATATAGAATATAAAAAAATGTTATGTACAATTAAGGGCATAATGAAATGTGTAAACAGAGCTATGTCAAAGTGTAACTTAAAAAACACAAACATGTTCATGGCAAGGCAAAAGTATTTCCCCCTGTATTAATATGAATTGTAGTATAATAAAATAAACATTTGTACATGTGTGGTAAATGTTACAGCCTGTTTATGAAGCTAGACACTAGAATTGTCAACACAATATTCCATTCTCTTCAATCACCTGCCGGTGTACAGTTTGCCATGAAAGCAGTGAATGCACTTTAAGAAGTGCGCCTTGTGTTCTGCATTGTATTCAAATCCTTCAGCACAAATCCGACATCTATAACGAAAGTATTTTCTCCCTGTATGAATCTCCATGTGTGTTCATATCATACACAGATTTGCCACAAACAGTACAACTAACTGGTATCATGCTTATCTTGTATCTCTTCTTGCTTTTCTTCACAATTTCAATCTTCATGGATTTGGATCGTTTCGGCAATTTCAGTTCCTGGAAGTAGGACAGCTTTTCGCTCATGAGATATCAACTGTAAATTCAGATGACTAATGTGATGGACAAAATCTGCTACAGTTAATCTGTTCAATATTTATAATGAAGGTCAGTTGAGGATTTTATAGTGCTCTCACATAACTCTACATGAGGTTCAGGACTCTACCTCAGGAAAAAAATGTCTTGACCATCCCCAAGTTATATATATAAAAAATGACTATACAACAGTCAGTAAGAATCTTCATCTCTCTTTTCAAGCTTCCCTTTACAAAAAAAAAAGCCACAATCTGTGATTTGTTGTGGATGGAGTTCGTCTTTTGAATGTTCATGCTCACATACTTTATCTGTATGAATTATAAATTATCATCTTGGAAGACTTAAAAAATAATGCTACCCTTCAACTAATAGAGTTGTGTCCTGTATGAATCCTCATGTGTCTCTGTAGAACATAATTTACAGTGAAGCATTTGCCACAAATGATACAACTAAATGGTTTTTCCCCTGTATGGGTCCTCATGTGTCTCTTCTGATCAATATTCTGACAAAAGCTTTTGCCACAAACTGTACAGCTAAAAGGTTTTTCCCCTGTGTGAGTCCTCATGTGTGTTGTCTGGTGATTAATTTGACGAAAAACTTTCCCACAAACTGTACAACTAAAACGCTTTACCCCTGTATGGATGTTCATGTGTCTTTTCAGACTTCCCTTTGTATTAAAATATTTGCCACAATCTGTACACTTGAATCCATTCTCCCCGATGTGACTTCCTATGGATGAAACTTGTTTTGATGATTTCGGGTTCTGAGACGGCATGTTGCTCAAAGACGTTAGTCCTTTCAAATTGTGTGTCTTCAGTGCTTGTAAATCTGGATGAGCTTTACTGCTTTCCTCCCACTCATCACTGTCTTCTGTGTCAGATTCAGAACAGTGGGAGTAGGGGAGATTGACATCACAAGATGGTTGTGATGCTCCACGGTCCTCTACACCAGCTTGTGTTTCCATGTGTTCAGTCGAGGTGCTGGCTACAGGCTCGGTCTCTTCACTTTTCACTGCTATTAATGTCAATGTTGATACGTTAGCCTCCTCTGGTCTTTGAAGTAGCTCCTCCTGTTCCTCTTTCACCTGTGGAGGCTCTGGTTCCTCCTGGATCAGCCTGGAGTTCCTCTCCTGCTGTTCAGGTGAAACTTCTTCAAACACAGGGAGGTGCAGGGGGTCTAAACAAAAGGAAAAGGAGGGGGAAATTAAATTGTGCACGGAGTGGTTCCACGCTTGTCGTGTGATTCTATCGTGAGACCACATTCCAAATGTTATTCAAATGTAAAATCTCAAGATAAATGCTTGATTTCTAAACCATATGCCGATCTTCATGCCACAAAGAACATTTAGTATCAGCTGCAAACATTTCAATTTTCCAAAACACTTGGTGGATTACAAATAATCTTTCAATTGTCCTCTCTCTCTCACACACACACACACACACACACACACACACACACACACACACACACACACACACACACACACACACACACACACACACACCCACACACACACACACACATTAAGGTTTACATAGTGGCTGACACAATTGTCCACATAAACTTTTAAACTAAGTTTTCTAATAGGCAGCAAAATATTTGAAGGTTGTTTTTTACATGAGGGAGGAACTAACATGAACCATACAACTACATACAACTACAACTACATACAACTACAACTTATACAACTACAATGTAATTTCAGCTTTACCAACATTTGGACCAGTGTTAACCCATACTGTTTACAACATGAACAAGTGTTTAAATGTAGACTTTAAACCAACTGTGTTCAAAACTGTGCATCTCATCATATAACATCATGTTCAAAGTAGAGTTAAACTCAGTTTTTGCAGTGCGGTGGATTTACGAACCTGCTCTGTGCAATTTTATGTGTGGTTTTAAAACCATATCCAGTAGTCTGCGTTGGTGGTCATTTTCCTGCCTGTAATGGTAAGCTTTGTCCTCGTACTCTGTTATAATTCTTACAACGATCCCAAATATCTCCTCAGCAGCTGCAGATAATCTCTCATTGACCAATGACTTCAGTGATTGTAGTAAATCCATATCTTAAAGCTCTCTGTGTCTTGTAGGTCAACAATAGGTCAACAATAGATTGACACCGGACAATTGTTGTCTGACTTTAACCCCACTTAGCTTTTGAGTTCACTACAAGTACAAAAACTTCAGAAGAACATTTCCAAATCAATCTAGAAAACCTACTACTTCTACTCCAGAACAGAGACGTTTAGCTCTTAACAAGCTCAAGAACTATTTAAATTGTCACGAGACAAACCGCCCTGCTAAATATATATAATGATGGTCTGATGGCCAATCAGAGTGAGGGGTGGGACAGACCAACAGCAGAGAGAAACTGGACAATAGCTGATTAACTGCCCCCAGCCCCCCACTTAAAACTTTGAATAACTGCAACTCTAAATGTTAATGCACTCCCTACAAAATCAGTCTCAACTTAACAATCAAAACAAGTGACTACCTCACCTTGTCCAATGTCTAATTATAATGTAAGCTGAGAGAGAGGGGGAGACAGAAATAGTAGCTTAAAATAAAGATATAAAGACTGGAGGATAATAATATTATTATTATTATATATTATTATGAACCTATTCATTTAAATCTTAATAGTTTATATGAATGAAAATCAATGCATGCTTCCCCGGCCCGCTGAAATATATAAATAATAATTATGTAATATATCTGTCACAATTCACAAAGAGTGAGGTACCGTTTGTCTCCATTGGCACTGACAGAATTTTAAACAGTAACCAACATGAAAACATTTCTATCATCACAATATGATAATAACCCTGTGACAAATTATACAATTTAGGCATTTAACGGAAGCGGTCTTAATCCAGATTTTGTGGCTTTTTTTAAGTACAGTTTCTGTGTACTATGAAATGCACTTTGTAGGCTACTTTTACTTTTGAAACTTAAATCATGTAAGATCTGTGTGTGTGTGTGTGTGTGTGTGTGTGTGTGTTTGTGAGTGTGAGAGAGAGAGAGAGAGAGAGAGAGAGAGAGAGAGAGAGAGAGAGAGAGAGAGAGAGAGTGTGTGTGTGTGTGTATGTGTATGTGTATGTGTTGTGTATGTATGTTACAGAAGTTGAGAATTATTTTGCACTTGATTTGAATATGGAGTGCAGTCACATTTGCAGTGATTTGTTGTTAATTGGCGTCTACCCCCCCCCCCCCCCCCACACACACACACACACACACACTCTCTCTGATTGGCCCATCAGACACACCCTCTGTGAGTATTTAGCAGGGCTGTGTTGTGTAGTGATAGTTAGTGCAGCAGAAGATTACACAGGCAGGGGTCGATACTGTAATCTGTGCTTGAGCTGTTTAAGATCTAAACATCCCTCTTCTGGACTAGTAATAATCAGATATATAGATTTTGCTTTTAGTTTTATCCAGTACTTGATGTACTAGATTACTAAACATTTCACTTGTAGTGATTTGAAAAGCTAAGTCTGGTGTACATCCAGGTCCTTCTTAATCAAGCAACTCCACAAGCCACTATCTACAGCTGCTGCTGAAGAGATATTTGGCATTGCTAGATTAATCACAGCAGAGTACGAGGACGAAGCTTTGCGCTCCCAGCAGGAAATTGACCACCAAAGCAGACTGGATATGGCTTTGAAACCAAACAGCAAATGGCACAGAGCAGGTTGGTAAATATACTATGATTTGATGATACAATCAAGTAGTTCAGACGTTGAGTGCTTATTGTATATTGTTCTACAGATACACAACTGTAAAGGATTGCTGCATTACAGTACAAAACTGAGTGTTTCCATATCCAGCACTGTATTGGTGGCTGGTAAATTTCAATGGATGCAGCTGATAACACATGTTATTTGAGAAACAACGAAAGGGTGTTCCTGGTTCCATGGTTTTGGAAATTTAAATAACAGTGGTTTGTCATATCATACTAGAACGGTACCTTGATATTCTTCATTATGCAAGCATGATGATTATGATACTTTGACATGAAAACATGATTAAGTTGTAATGCAACATGTAATGACTCATTATTATTTTTTTGCCTAGACTCTCTGTGCAAAAAAGAGGTTTCCTTTGAAACTCTAGGCCTATCGCTAGGTCTGGACCAACACCTCCCTGTGTGTAAAGAGGATGTTTCTTCTGAGCAGCAGAAGAGAACCCCCAGTCTGGTCCATGAGGAACCACAGCGTCCACAGGTCAAAGATGAAGAAAACGGAGCCAGCACTTCAAATGGAATGGTAAAAATAGCAGATATAGAGGACAGTGGAGCATCACAACTAAGGACTAAGGATGACCAGCTCCTCTTCTCAAGGAATAATGTAATGAACTACGGCAAGTGGGAGGAGACCAGGGAGGTTCAGGCTGCTTTAGACACTCTGAAATCACGCAAAAGAAAGAGTGTGAAAAGACAAACATTGCCTTTGAGCAACAAGCCGTCCTACTTCCAGGAACTGAAATCATCCATCAAACGATCCAAATCCATGAAGGGTCAAACCGTGAAGAAAGGCAAGAAGAGACGTTACAGATGTCGGATTTGTTTTGAAGGATTTAAACACAAGGCAAAATACTATCCCCACTTAATTAAGTGCATTCACTGCTTTCAAGGTATACTGTACACAGGCATATGAATGACGTGATTCTCATACATAGTTATACATTATAAATGATAAACTGTGCATTTATATAGCACTTTAATCCAAATCGCTTTACATAGATTGTGCATTACATTCACACTCATACACAGATGGCGGAGGAAACCATGCAAGGCACCAACCTGCTCACCGGGAGCAATTAGTGGTTCAGTGTCTTGCTCAAGGACACTTCGACACTAACTCTGGGGGGAGCCCGGGATCGAACTGAGAACCTTGCGGATATAGCTATTTCTAACAGCAAATTATGATTGGTGTGGTTTTGTAAGCTAGTTTTTCTAAGTTGCAATGTGACATAATCTGTTTACACATTTATTGAATCCATTAACTGTACATACATTTCTTAGATTTGTTTTTTTTCATTTTCTCATGTCAATACAGCTACATTTAATTGATTTAATCCAAATGGAGAATACATTTAGTATACTATGTATAGTGATAGTAGTGATACATTGTATAATCACTAGTTGTCTGTGTTTAACTACAACAGGCCATGCAAGTCCTCACAGTGATCACCCTCCATGCCTAAAGTGCCCCACAACACTGAGGAAGTGTGTGTTGTTACAAACTGTACTCAGGAATATGATTAAAGTGATTTTCATTCATTGTTATACATTGTGTTTTATGTTATTACATTGCCATAACCATTACATTAGAATATTGTGTTGACAATACTAGAGTCTAACCTTCTTAGCACACCACAATACACTTGTTTATATTATCACACTGGTGTTTAGATTATAGTTACGGTTGGTGATTTGTTCTTTCTCTCTTGACAAGTTCTAAGCTAAAGAATGCAGTTCCTGAGTGGGGATCAATGAAAGTCAGAATTGGAGCACTCAGCCCACAGCCTATAATAGGGGTAACATGAAGTCAAACTTTACCATAGCACAGTACCTACTCGACACAAAAATACTTTTTGCATCAATTGCATTTGTTTAATCTGTATCCTGTGTGAGTTCTCTCTCCTAACTGGAAAGAAAGGTATCCCGACCTGAAAATGTATTTTCTGTTTACTAAAGAGCTGTAGACATTGAGTCCTGTTACACTCTGTAGCAATGAGTACTATCAGAATATAGAGCTATTTAAATGTTAACAAAAATATCACTCACCCTATCTTTAATTAAAATGTCTTCAATAACTATTTCATCACTGGCATCAAAATGGTTATTAAGCTATACTGTTTTCTGACAATCATCAAAGCACTTGACAGACTATTGTGTTTCTTTGTTTTTATTGTATTTACCCAAATACATTCATGATTTGTGTAACCTTTATGTATCCATTGAGAGCCAACTCTCTTTTTCCAGGGATGCCCTGATTACAGCATATACAACAAATACAATTGCAATTACAGAAATGTGGTACATAAACAATAAAACTGTACACACAATAAGAGAGCAGGGGCAGTCCCTCCTGACTCGCAATTAAAACGTGGAATGTTCGGTCTAATGTGTGTTTGTGAGCGTGTCTGATATTCTATAGCACTAAAACTTAAAAGTTAATACAAATACATTGGGAGCTTGCCACACAAGACCCTTTAAATAAAGAGAATACAATGTTGATCTCTTTGAATAGAGACGGCCAACCCACTTTTCCATATAAAAGACAATGATGCTTGCAAAATCCTTCCTGTGATCCAGTGATAAACACTGACAAACTGCATCGAGAGGCTTCAGTGTTGAAGGTGAAGCATGCATGTAATGTAGGCTACATCATCATTAAAGAGAGACAAATGTAAAATGATTAATCATTCCCTTGAGCTTTTTGGTTAGGTGTTCCACATGGATCTGAAATGAGTTTAGTATCTAGCCAAATGCCCAAAGTTTCATAGAAATGTTTATAGAAAGTAACAGTTCATAATCTTATCTCTCAGCAGCTCTGTACTGTCCTTTTAATGTGGATTCCCCCACATAGACAGTCATTACCACACACACACCGACTGATCAAATCACCACACTGTTTTATAATGAAATCTCATGATATGATTCTGCATGAGATATCAACTGTAAGTTCATATGACTAATGTGATGGACAACATCTGCTACAGTTAATCCGTTCAATATTTTTAATGAGGGTCAGTGTAGGATTTTATAGTGCTCTCACATAACTAACTGAGGTACAGGACTCTTGACCCTCCCCAGGTTATATATAAAAAAATTACTATACAGTCAATATGAATCTTCATCTCTCTTTTCAAGCTTCCCTTTACAAAAAAAGCCTCAACCTGTACAATCTGTGACTTCTTGTGGATGGAGTTCGTTTTTTGAATGTTCATGCTCACATACTTTATCTGTATGAAATATAAATTGTCATCTTGGAAGACTTAAAAAATAATGCCACCCTTCAACTAATAGAGTTGTGTCCAGTATGAATCCTCATGTGTCTCTGTAGAACATACTTTACAGTGAAGCATTTGCCACAAATCATACAATTAAATGGTTTTTCCCCTGTATGGGTCCTCATGTGTCTCTTCTGATCATTATTCTGACAAAAGCTTTTGCCACAAACTGTACAGCTAAAAGGTCTTTCCCCTGTGTGAGTCCTCATGTGTGTTGTCCGGTGATTCATTTGACGAAAAACTTTCCCACAAACTGTACAACTAAAACGCTTTTCCCCTGTATGGATATACATGTGTCTTTTCAGATTTCCCTTTGTATTAAAATATTTGCCACAATCTGTACACTTGAATCCATTCTCCCCGATGTGACTTCCTGTGGATGAAGTTTGTTTAGATGATTTCAGGTTCTGAGACGGCGTGTTGCTCAAAGACGTTTGTCCTTTCACTTCCTTTTGTGTCGTCAGTGCCTGTAAATCTGGATGAGCTTTACTGCTTTCCTCCCACTCATCACTGTCTTCTGTGTCAGATTCAGAACAGTGGGAGTAGGGGAGATGGACATCACAAGAGGGTTGTGATGCTCCACGGTCCTCTACACCAGCTTGTGTTTCCATGTGTTCAGTCGAGGTGCTGGCTACAGGCTCGGTCTCTTCACTTTTCACTGCTATTAATGTCAATGTTGACACATTAGCCTCCTCTGGTCTTTGAAGTAGCTCCTCCTGTTCCTCTTTCACCTGTGGAGGCTCTGGTTCCTCCTGGATCAGCCTGGAGTTCCTCTCCTGCTGTTCAGGTGAAACTTCTTCAAACACAGGGAGGTGCAGGGGGTCTAAACAAAAGGAAAAGGAGGGAAAATTAAATTGTGCACGGAGTGGTTCCACGCTTGTCGTGTGATTCTAGCGTGAGACCACATTCCAAATGTTATTCAAATGTAAAATCTCAAGATAAATGCTTGATTTCTAAACCATATGCCGATCTTCATGCCACAAATAACATTTAGTATCAGCTGCAAACATTTCAATTTTCCAAAACACTTGGTGGATTACAAAGAATCTTTCAATTGTCCTCACTCACACACACACACACACGTTAAGGTTTACATGGTGGCTGACAATTGTCCACAGAAACTTTTAAACTAAGTTTTCTAATAGGCTGTATTTGACAACATATTTGTATTTGACAACATATTTAAAGGCTGTTAAGTTTTTTACATGAGGCAGGAACTAACATGAATTATACAACTTCTCTACATTAAGAAATTACAACTACAATGTAATTTAAGCTTTACCAACATTTGGACCAGTGTTAACCCATACTGTTTACAACCTGAATGAGTGTTTAAATGTAGACTTTAAACCAACTGTGTTCAAAGAGCCGCATTGCATCTCATCATATAACATCATGTGCAAAGTAGAGTTAAACTCAGTTTTTGCAGTGGGGGGGATTTACGAACCTGCTCTGTGCAATTTTATGTGTGGTTTTAAAAGCATATCCAGTAGTCTGCGTTGGTCATTTTCCTGCCTGTAATGGTAAGTTTTGTCCTCGTACTCCGTTATAATTCCTACAACGATCCCAAATATCTCCTCAGCAGCTGCAGATAGTCGCTCATTGACCAATGACTTCAGTGATTGTAGTAAATCCATATCTTAAAGCTCTCTGTGTCTTGTAGGTCAACAATAGATTGACGCCTAGCTTTTGAGTTCACTGCAAGTACAAAAAACTAGTAACTTCAGAAGAATATTTCAAAATCAATCTAGAAAACCTACTACTTCTACTCCAGAATAGAGACGTTTAGCTCTTAACAAGCTCAAGAACAATTTAAAGTGTTGTTGGCCATTTTTGACTGTAGCTGCTACACTGTAGTGCACTCTGGCGCACTCTGGCGGCTGCACACAGGCAGTGCACTGCACACAGACACCCACACGGACACACAAGCCGAGCACGGTTTCATAGTAAGCTCCACTTCGGCGCACCTCCTTCCGCTGCGTTCGCAAAAACTGAGTGACTACCTCACCTTGTCCAATGTCTAATTATAATGTAAGCTGAGAGAGAGGGGGAGACAGAAATAGTAGCTTAAAATAAATATCTAAAGACTGGAGGATAATAATATTATTATTATATATATATTATTATGAAACTATTCATTTAAATCTTAATAGTTTATATGAATGAAAATCAATGCATGCTTCCCGCTGAAATATATAAATAATAATTATGTAAAATATCTGTCACAATTCACAAAGAGTGAGATACTGTTTGTCTCCATTGGCACTGACCGAATTTTAAACAGTAACCAACATTTCAGTCAGACAACTCTTGGATTGGATTAGAATATATATTTCCATTCACTCCCTGTAAGAATAACATTTTAATAAACGTTACATGCCAAATAGCATTTACAGGGAATGAATAAAGACCCCAAAGGGGATCTAGAAACAGAGCCTACAGGTGGATGCCGGGGAGGCGGTGGGATGAGACTATTCATGGTTAGCAGCATAAGCAGCAAGCGAAGGCAGCAGATACGGCAGGATCTCAGCAGCAGCGTCGGCACGTCAGCGCTGCGGGACAGCGCAACCAGAATGAACAGGTAGGCAGAGCAGTACTTATAACCCACCGACCAGGAGAAGAGTGCATGTGACTAGTCACCTGCTCGGTTAGCACAATCCCTTGAGTTGCCTGGCCTGAACTAGCTCCGTAAACTGCGCCTCATGAAAACATTTCTATCATCAAAATATGTGAGAAGATAACCCTGCGACAAATTATACAATTTAGGCATTTAGCGGACGCAGTCTTAATCCAGACTCTATCTATGGCTTTTTTATGTACTATGAAATGCACTTTGTACATTTACTTTTGAAACTTAAATCATGTAAGATCTGTGTGTGTGTGTGTGTGTGTGTGTGTGTGTGTGTGTGTTTGTATGTTACAGAAGTTGAGAATTATTTTGCACTTGATTTGAATATGGAGTGCAGTCACATTTACATTTGCAGTGATTTGTTAATTTGTTGTTAATTGGCGTCTACCCCTCCCCCCCCCCACACACACACACTCTCTGATTGGCCCATCAGACACACCCTCTGTGAGTATTTAGCAGGGCTGTGTTGTGTAGTGATAGTTAGTGCAGCAGAAGATTACACAGGCAGGGGTCGATACTGTAATCTGTGCTTGAGCTGTTTAAGATCTAAACATCCCTCTTCTGGACTAGTAATAATCAGATATATAGATTTTGCTTTTAGTTTTATCCAGTACTTGATGTACTAGATTACTAAACCTTTCACTTGTAGTGATTTGAAAAGCTAAGTCTGGTGTACATCCAGGTCCTTCTTAATCAAGCAACTCCACAAGCCACTATCTACAGCTGCTGCTGAAGAGATATTTGGCATTGCTAGATTAATCACAGCAGAGTACGAGGACGAAGCTTTGCGCTCCCAGCAGGAAATTGACCACCAAAGCAGACTGGATATGGTTTTGAAACCAAACAGCAAATGGCACAGAGCAGGTTGGTAAATATACTATGATTTGATGATACAATCAAGTAGTTCAGACGTTGAGTGCTTATTGTATATTGTTCTACAGATGTACAACAACTGTAAAGGATTGCTGCATTACAGTACAAAACGTGTGTTTTGTGTTTCAATATCCAGCACTGTATTGGTGGCTGGTAAATTACAATGGATGCAGCTGATAACACATGTTATTTGAGAAACAACGAAAGGGTGTTCCTGGTTACATGGTTTTGGAAATTTAAATAACAGTGGTTTGTCATATCATACTAGAATGGTACTTTGATACTCTTCATTATGCAAGCATGATGATTATGATACTTTGACATGAAAACATGATTAAGTTGTAATGCAACATGTAATGACTCTCGTTTTATTTTTTTGCTTAGACTCTCTGTGCAAAAAGGAGGTTTCCTTTGAAACTCTAGGCCTATCGCTAGGTCTGGACCAACACCTCCCTGTGTGTAAAGAGGAGGTTTCTTCTGAGCAGCAGGAGAGAACCCCCAGTCTGGTCCATGAGGAACCACAGCGTCCACAGATCAAAGATGAAGAAAACAGAGCCAGCACTTCATATGGAAAGGTAAAAATAGCAGATATAGAGGACAGTGGAGCATCACAACCGACTAAGGATGACCAGCTCCTCTTCTCAAGGAATAATGTAATGAACTACGGCAAGTGGGAGGAGACCAGGGAGGTTCAGGCTGCTTTAGACGCTATGAAATCACGCAAAAGAAAGAATGTGAAAAGACAAACATTGCCTTTGAGCAACAAGCCATCCTACTTCCAGGAACTGAAATCATCCATCAAACGATCCAAATCCATGAAGGGTCAAACCGTGAAGAAAGGCAAGAAGAGATGTTACAGATGTCGGATTTGTTTTGAAGGATTTAAACAAAAGGCAAAATACTATCCCCACTTAATAAAGTGCATTCACTGCTTTCAAGGTATACTGTACACAGGCATATGAATGAAGAGATTCTCATACATAAGTTGTACATTATAAATGGTAAATGGTGCATTTATATAGAGATTTTATCCAAAGCGCTTTACATAGATTGTGCATTACATTCACACTCATACACAGATGGCGGAGGAAACCATGCAAGGCGCCAACCTGCTCACCGGGAGCAATTAGGGGTTCAGTGTCTTGCTCAAGGACAGTGTTGGAAAGTAACTAAAGTAATATGTAACTTAAAGTAATATTATTACTTTTTCCCAGTAACTAGTAACGTAACTAATTACTTTCATGTTTTGAGTAATAATATTACCTTTACTTTTTTTCACGAGCCTTGGTGGTACTCTGGGTTTGAGTGTGTTTATTTGATCCTGTGTTGTTTTTGGTCCATTGATATAATGGTAGACTGGTTGGGATCGAGTTGCTATGCAGGCTGCTTGCTGATCCGGTCTAGAGCGGATACGGAAACGTTGCGCACTTGTCTATGTGTGAATTATCAGCTGCGGAAGGGCGGGCCTTAAACCGGATCAAACAGTGTTGCCATGTCTGCTTATTATAAGCGACTTGTTAACCAATGAAGACGCGCCATAAGCTTGTAGGTCGGCTATTTTCAATATATATATAGGTCACTGACTGTGGCATATATATATATATATATATATATATATATATATATATATATATATATATATATATATATATATATATATATATATATATATATATATATATGTATATGAAGAGGTTTTGTTGTTTAACTGGTTGCTGTCAGATAAAAGGTTTTTGAGAGGCTGGCTGTAAGTGGGCCCACCAACATATTACCCAATGCCCACTTAACTGTAGGCCTAGTACATAGGCCTAGCTGTAGGCTGTTAGCACTTTTGACTTTCTTTGAAATTTTCAGCAGTCATACAGAATGATTGTTTTTTTTTTTTACTTGCATTTGCTCTTACATTCTGTCAGAAACCCACGATGATATGTGTTGCTATGGGAGCCTTTTTTTTTTATTAGAATACATTTTGTTTACAAAGAAATATAGCAGTTTATGAAGAGGTTTTGTTGTTTAACTGGTTGCTGCTGTATGCACACACTTTTGATTTGATTATTTTCAGTTTGAATGTGTTTTGTGTCCTGAGCTCCTGACTGAGTCCTCTTGATGCTTTCAGTTTTGATGGCCAGGCAGTCATATAGAAATGTTAGTTTTTCTATATTTTTGGAATTGAAATGCACTGGCACATGTAGCCTTATTGGCCTAGCACTGTTTGGAGCTTTAATAAACAACAGAAGTTGTTCAAAGATTGTGTCTCATGATGAGTCATTATCTGTTTGAGCCCAGGTGTTTGGCAAAAAAGGCAAAAAATACATTAAATACATTTAAAATACTTCCAAAAAAGTCCTTGCGGTCTTGTTTCCATTGAGGTCCTTAGTATTCAATTCATAGTCAAATGGTTTTCATTTAGTCTGTAAGTTATGAATTCAAACACAGTAAAAGTCTTAGTGTTAATATAATTCAAATGAGTGTACAAATGGAACCAAATGGACCCGTCATGTGTACAGAACACTTTTCAGAGTTAAATCAACAATGAGGATTTTACAATGTAGGCTGCAGAAAAGAGGGAAAAAAACTGCTAATGTTGAAAATGCAAAGTCAGACTTTTGGGGAGAAAGGATGCAATTACTGGGGGCGAGATTTTTTTTTTAACTTAAAGTAATAAGTAACTAATTACTTTTGGCACGGAGTAATAAGTAAAGTAACTACATTAATTTTTAAACAAGTAAAATGTAATAAAGTAACATATTACTATGTTTTAGTAACTTTTCCAACACTGCTCAAGGACACTTGGACACCAACTCTGGGGGGAGCCCGGGATCGAACTGGAAACCTTGCCAATATAACTATTTATGTCAGCAAATTATGATTTGTGTGGTTTTGTTAGCTAGTTTTTCTAAGTTGCAATGTGACATATCTGTTTACACATTTCTTTAATCCATTAACTGTACATACATTTCTTAAATTTGATTGTTTTTCTTTTCTCATGTCAATACAGCTACATTTAATTGATTTAATCCAAATGGAGAATACATTTAGTATACTATGTATAGTGATAGTAGTGATACATTGTATAATCACTAGTTGTCTGTGTTTAACTGCAACAGGCCATGCAAGTCCTCACAGTGATCACCCTCCATGCCTAAAGTGCCCCACAACACTGAGGAAGTGGTGTGGGGCACTTTATGAATAAAGTGATTTTCATCCATTGTTATACGTTGTGTACTTTAAGAATAAAGGCATACACGTGTATTAACAAAAGTAAAAAAGCTTTAATTGAATTAACAATATCATATCATCAAAATTGTCATCAATAAAAAGATGATTCATCCAATGGGATAAAAGTAATTACAACAGTGGGTTAGCAATAAACTATACTGTGCCAGTGCTGGAGGAAGGACAGGCCGACCGGCCCAGGGCAGCGGCACCCCAATAAATCAAAGCACACCAAAGGCAAAACAACAAAAATAATTAGCAATAGCAATACAACCGAAAAAGGGGGTTTGCCGTGTGTTCACAATGTCCTCAAGTCACGGTAGGACATTTTGGGAATGGGAGGAGAGTGTAGACTTAACCCCAAACGGGACTGACGTTTCTATTGATGAAACTACACCCAACAAAGCAGCAGTGTGCGTCACCAGCCCACGTATGTAAGGGCACTTACTACATGAATTACCACGTGAACATTAGCACTGACTTCTCCTTTAAGTCAGACTTGGTCCTCTGAAGTACAAAATGTTGGGGTAGTTTTAATTGACTCATACTCATAACACAAACTCAACCATGATGGAAACAAATTCAGATGACCTAATTCAAAAATTCAGATGAAATAGAGGCAGCGATGATGTTAAAATCATAAGTTATTATTGAACAACCTTTAAATGGTCAATTTAATCACAACCATTCCATATACACGAATCCACGGAGCGCTGCCCTGGGCGCAGCCATTGCTGCGGTGTCAACGCTCCGCGGACGCGACACCGCAGCAATGGCCGCCTACAGGCAGCTACAGGCAGCGCGTCTGTGGATTCGTCTATAGGTCTAGATGTTTTGACAACTTCTCTAGTCTTTTATTTCTGCTGTTCCCTGAAAAAAGAATATTGTAGTCTGATGATAAAAAACAATTGTATTGCTGTGTGCTAATAAGGTTAGACTCTTGTCAACACAATATAATAATATAATTGTTATGGGAATGTAATAATACAAAAAAACAAAAACAAAATGTATAACAATGAATGAAGATCTCTTTATTCATATTCCTGAGTACAGTTTGTAACAACACACACTTGCTCAGTGGTGTGGGGCACTTTGGGGATGGGGGCAGGGTGATCACTAGCTATATGAGCTGTGGGGACTTGCACGGCCTGTTGTAGTTTAAAAACACAAGGAACTAGTGATTATATATCACTACTATCACTATATATTATACTATATGTATTCTCATATACATTATGACAATAATGTATATGAATAATTATGATTAAATCAATTCAATGTAGCTGTATTGACACGATAAAATATAAAAACAAATATAAAATATATAAAAACGGTTATGTACAATTAAGGGCATAAAAAATATGTAAATAGAGCTATGTCAAATTGCAACTAAAATGTTCATGGTAAGGGTAACTTGATATAAGCTTTTGAAACAATAAGTATAAATTCTTCTGCATTTCGCAGTCACTTGGTATAACACTTTTTGGGGGAAAATGTGTATATCACAATATGAACAACTAAAACAAAGGTATTTCCCCCTGTATGAATATGAATTGTAGTATAATAATATAAACATTTGAACATGTGTGGTAAATGTTACAGCCTGTTTATGAAGCTAGACACTAGTATTGTCAACACAATATTCCATTCTCTTCATTCACCTGCCGGTGTACAGTTTGCCATGAAAGCAGTGAATGCACTTTAAGAAGTGGGCCTTGTGTTCTGCATTGTGTTCAAATCCTTCAGCACAAATCCGACATCTATAACGAAAGTATTTTCTCCCTGTATGAATCTCCATGTGGGTGTTCATATCATACACAGATTTGCCACAAACGGTACAACTAACTGGTATCATGCTTATTTTGTATCTCTTCTTGCTTTTCTTCACAATTTCAATCTTCATGGATTTGGATCGTTTCGGCGATTTCAGTTCTTGGAAGTAGGACAGCTTGTCACTCAAAGGCAATATTTGTTCATACATATTCTTTCTTTTGCGTGATTTCAGAGCGTTTAAAGCTGCCTGAACTTCCCTGGTCTCCACCCACTCGTCATAGTTCATTATATTATTCCTTGAGAAGAGGAGCTGGTCATCTTTAGTTGGTTGTGAGGTGCTGACCAGAGACTCTCTCTTTTCTTCATCTTTGACCTGTGGACACTGTGGTTCCTCTTGGACCAGACTGGGGGTTCTCTCCTGCTGCTCAGAAGAAACCTCCTCTTTGCACACAGAAAGGTGTTGGTCTAGACCTAGCGATAGGTCTAGAGGTTCAAAGGAAACCTCCTTTTCACACACATGCAGAGAATCTAGACAAAAGATAAAATGAGAGAAAGTTATTACATGTTGCATCATAACTACATCTATCATTTTTTCATGCTGTGGTTCCACATCCTCATTTTGGTATCGTTATCATCATGCACAATGACAAACGCAAAGTTATTCAAATTTGACGTCTCTCACCCTTTCGTTGTTTCTCAATGGACATTTGTTATCAGATGCATCGATTGTGGTTTACCAGTAGCACATATATGTATGGAAAAACTCTGTTTTGTACTGTAATGTAGCAATCCTTTTGTACATCTGCAACACAATACTTGATAAGCACTCAACTTCTTAACTACTTAATTGTATCATGAAATCAAGTACATTTACCAACCTTCTCTGTGCAATTTGACGTTTGGTTTCAAAACCATATCCAGTAGTCTGCGTTGTCGGTCAATTTCCTGCTTGTAGCGCAAAGCTTCGTCCTCGTACTCCGCTGTGATTAATCTAGCAATGCCAAATATCTCTTCAGCAGCAGCTGTAGATAGTGGCTTGTGGATTTGCTCGATTAAGAAGGACCCCAGTGTTTGTAGTAAATCCATATTTCAAAGCTAGCTCTCTATATCTTGTAGCTAATAGATGAAGATAGATGGAAACCACTTCAAATCATCTAATTTCTAATAACAAAGTACAGCAGAAAATGAAAACGTTCCTCTCCTTGTGTTATCCTCTGCTGCACTGACTATCACTACACAACACAGCCCTGCTAAATACTCACAGAGGGTGTGTCTGATGGACCAATCAGATTGCGTGTGTGTGGGCCAATCAGAGTGTGTGGGGTGGGGGGTGGTAGAACAATAGACATAAACTGTCCCCCACGAACACTTCAGATCACTGCAAATCTAAATGTTAATGCCCTCTACTCAAATCAAGAACCTTATTTACTTAACAATTAAACATCTAACTAGTATTGCCTCACCTTGTTCCATGTCCAATGTTAGTAAAAGCTATATATATAATTATTGATTATTATTAAAATACAGAAAAACAGTAACATACAAACAAACACACTAGACAGAATTATATCTTACTTGAAAGTGAATCCCTTTAACAACTCATTGAGTGCCATTAACGTGTTTCACATGTTTTACCGCTATGGTGCAACATGCCATTAACGTGTTTCACGTGTTTTTGAAAAAAATAGAAAAAAACCAAGATATCATTATCTGAAGATTTGCAGCTCCAGCCACTCCTTGTTTAACTTATAACTGAAAAAGGCTGTATCTCGCTTCCTAAGCCCTTTTTTTTTACTTTGAAAAACTGGCCAGAAATAGCCAGAAATAAATCGGGCACTCAATGAGTTAATATACTTAAAATATATCAAAGTATCTCATCTTGAAGCCCATGTAAGTATCAAAAGTGAAAGTACAAAGTGCATTTCATAGTACACAGAAACCGTATTTAAAATAAAGCCATAAAGCCTGGATAATTTTGGTTATTATCTCACATAATGTGATTAGAAATGTTCTCATGTCGGTTACTGTTTAAAATTCAGTCAGCACCAATAGAGTACAGAAGTAAAGTAAGGTAAGGTAAAGTAATTTCTCTATGGAGAATAACATTGGGACATCTTAGAATCTGAAGGGGAAAAAAAGAATTGTGGTCCAAAAATAAACAAACTGTCTCGGCGATATTGTCAGGGAGGAGGTTCTGTATTGTTTATGATAGTCAGTCACTTATATTTGATACAGTCTGTTTCTGGCGAAAATGTAACTAATTCGGCTGAAGTAACATTATCGTTTGCTCACCGTCAGTTGATGCTTCATATCCATAAGAGTCAAACCGCCGGTTTGACTCTTAATAAAAAAAATATATTTTTGGAACACAGTTCTTATTTGACGCGATATTAAAGACGTCTATGGGAATTCAGAACGGGGGTGGAAAACCGCGAACCAGGTAGGATGTGTAAATTACGTCAGACTTCAGTGCTCTATGGAGACAAATGGTATCTCACTTTTTGTGAATTGAGACAGATATATTACAAAATTATTATTTTTATATTACAGCGGGCCAGCGTGCATATATTATATCAAACTGTTTACATTATTGATTTAACCACTTAAACCCCAGCGTCCTTATTGTGGGGAAGGCTTTCGCAGAATATAGCAGATTCTTGAACAAGAATATTGTTGCTGTAGGGCAGAAACCTTGTATATCCACATTTAAATGAAACAAAAGTAATGAAATAGCAGATCTAAAAGCTCACACAAGCTGTGAGTTTTTAGATCTGATATTTTCACAAATAATAATATAAAATAATGGTTTTGAACATACACGGTTTCCACCCGACAGTGGCAATATATGATTTCATATCCATAGATCAAATTAAACCCAAAATCTCTAAACGCTGAAAATGTCCTCTAGGTGAAGTAGTCAATTATCCAATTTTTGATTTGATCATTTTGTTTAGTTGATTAAATATCGGGATTGGGTTAAGTGGAGGTTGTGAAAAGCAATTCTACTACAGGCTTTTTGGGGTCTATGACAGCTACTTGTAAATGACCTTGAGTAAATGGGCTCAAAACATTTGCCACACACTGTATATTCATGTTATAATATGTTTCCCCTGTTTGAATCCTCGTGTGTTTTCAGATCACAACTTTGACCAAAGCATTTGCCAAACTGTACAACTAAAGGGTTTTTCACCTGAATGAGTTTGCTTATGTATCTTCAGCTGGGCTTTTAGACCATAGCTTTTGCAACACACTATACGTTTTTTACCTGTATGCGTTACCTTTTCAGATTAGGTAAATGACCTTGAGTACATGGGCTCGAGCAAGTACACAGTTAAGATTTCAATTGAGGTTTAATTTATGGAGAGTTTAAAATGACTCCACTTGTTTGCCATGTCATGTGTATGGGGACATTATTGTAATGTATGGTACTGCAATAGGACTACAACAATGACCCATCATTCTGTGAAACTATGGTAAACCTATAGACCAAGCAATTGCAAATGAGCCACTATCATTACATGCAGACAAAACAATGACAATGAGTCGTCTTCTTTATGTGCTGATTGTCTGACTGAATTACATCTGAATAGCAAAGCTACATACCAATCAATGATAAGGTGTCACGCCCACCCAACAATGAATCAGAGTAACTTGGGTCAAACACTGATGAAATAGCTGTGTATGCAAATAGATGTTGGTATTTTCCACACATCTATTTGCCATGGGAATATTCCTTGGTGATTTGATGAAATACCTACTGAAGCACAAACCCTTCATCTACGTGGGAATGAGGGAAAAGGACCTTGGGGTGGCAACTGGTGCAGTTCGTTAACCACTAGAACCCTAGCATCCCTATTGTGAGGGACACATAGCCCGAATTGCAGATCCCCAAGCCCACAATGTGCCACGTTGTGACGTGTTGTGAGCTTGTAGATAGGCTATTTTCTTTTGACTTATTATTGTCCCCAGAATCAAAATTCCTGATTCATCTGCTACGATTCTCTGTTCTTTAAGAAAAAAGATAAAGACCTTTCTGTTTGCCGCTGGCTGTATTCTTTCATTGAATTAAAACATTTTTACAATGTGTTTATTTTGCACTCTTAATGCTCTGTATTCATGTTTTAATGCTTAATGTTTTATGTAAAGCATATTGAATGGTCTTGTTGAAATGTGCAATACAAACAAACTTGCCTTGTCTTTAAATTGTTTTAAATTACATTGTGATAACATTTAGATATTGTAACATACATACCTGGTGATTGAGATTGAACATACTCCATTTATTTGAGTACCATCACCAATTGCATCCTTACATTTAATGATTAAGGACTAGGAGGTCAGCATAGACCACGCTGTACAGGGATAGACACTTATTTAGTTGCTTGCCATCCCTATAAAACATAGCATATCTACAAGTTGCATTGTGTCATATTGCAATGAGTAGTGAGCTATCTTTTAAGTGATTTAAGTGAATACAGGCCTCTGTTTGGATTTGTGAAAATATGGTCACTCTATCTGAATGTCTCTCTGTTCACTCTATAAAAATAAAGCAGATAATATGCACACAAAAAAAACTAAATAAAATAACAGTCCAGTCCATTAAGGAAGTAAAATTATCCACATGGGGGATAGTATTACATAGTATTTCAAAGATGTCCTGAGTGGTATGCTGTTACTTGCCAACATCATTCACATAACCCAAAGAGAGAGCCTCAGGTTGGGCAAGGCGAACACTGGTGGACCATAAGTAATGATATAGTTGGATACTTGTGCATTTCCTGGATTCTACTTTAGACATAATTTTGCTCTTTAATCTATTAAAAGGGTGGTGGGTAGCAGTGTCTTTTTGATCGGCTAAAATCACTAGATGGTTAGATCAACCATTCACACCATTAGACAAAAACAATCACACTCAGCCTTGGTTGCTTAAAAGTGAAACCCAACAAATCACAGCAGAGTGGAGCAATGCAAATGAAAGGCCCTGGATGCAAATAAATGGGGTGTGTGGCCTGTTAAGTACAGTTAACTGCCCTTCCTCCAAATAATTAATCTGCTCCCACAGCTTCAAAAGAAGATGTCCTGGAATTCACATTTTAAGACATCATTTGTATTGAGTTTTTTTTTTAACCTTTAAAGGAGAATACCGGACAAATTAAGTGTTGTCTTTGATGTCTCGTTACTCACCTACCGACGTGAAAAGTGGCGTTCTTTTTTTCCATAGATTCCCCTGTCGTCATTTTTTAAACCCCCTCCGTTGTCATAATGGGAGCGCGTCGGTTAGGGAGATTCGTCTATTATAACCGATGCAAAGTTGTTTTTTCTCTACTGCTAGTCATTGTGGATCCCTAACCCACGCGCTCCCATTATGACAACGGAGGGGGTTTAAAAAATGACGACAGGGGAATCTATGGAAAAAAAGAACGCCACTTTTCACGTCGGTAGGTGAGTAACGAGACATCAAAGACAACACTTAATTTGTCCGGTATTCTCCTTTAATTTAGGAGTAATATTATTTCAAAATATTAAACAGTAAAGGGTATATTCAGTGCTCTGCACATATCAGACAACAACAACTCATGCCTGTTCAAACATATTATCTATATAGTTTTCTAGCTTGCTCATTATAGCACGAATATAACACACACTGTACTTAGAGTGTTCATCACTCAAACTTGCATAACTGTAAACATAGGAAAGCTATAAGGCTACAGTCAGTGGTTAGAGGGGGTAGTTTTTAAAAGCATTTTAAAGAGCTGCTAGAGCAGCCATTCCCAAATCCCAGTCAGGAAAAAATGACAGAGCATATACAAAGAACAAAGGCACAAATAAATTGCAGATCTACAAGCTCGCAAAGCATCATGATGCAACACTTTGTGAGCTTGTAGGCTATTTTCACTACTTTAATTTATCCCTGTTCAGTAGCATTCGAGTTGACATAGTGACGCAAAGGATGCAAATGATCGCATTACCCCCAAACTGTAACAATGACACATCTCCACCGGCCACCTAAACCAGGTGTGAATAGGCTACTGTAACCTGCCCTGGGGGGGAGAAGAGGGAAATATTTCCCTACACCCAAAAGCTTGCAGCCGAAGAGCGTGCGGATCGGCTATTTTCCCATTTCGCAAGTTTTCACAAGGTTTTCAGCCTGTAACTTCTCTGTAGAGGCAGCTAGCGTGTGCTTGTGTTTACGTTCTAAGACCGCATGGCTCATTTGCATACTTATAATAATGAAAAAACACATTGGGCAATTGAAACTTTTATTTTTGAAACACAAATTTCACAGAAAAAAAAATCAACATTGTCAACAAAACATGATCACCTCAATGGAAACAAGACCGCAAGGACTTTTTTGGACGGACCTTTTAGACCTAAAAGTATTATAAATGTAATTGTGCTGTTTACATTTATTTGTCTAATAAAATCCTCCAACACAAGCAACTACATTAAAAAAGTATGCATTTAATTTCAAATATCAAATCATTTAGGTTCTCCTGCCGTGCTTTGTTCTCTCTGTACGGAGGTACTCATTAACCTTATCAATAACTTTCTTTATATTTGCTTTCTGGGCGCCGGGAAATTCCCTCTCAACCTCCCTAAGAATGAACTCCTTTAGGTTCTGTGGAAGTTCCATTTTCTCCCTGGAGCCACCCCAGTTTACCGTCCCGGTCCATCTCCTATATGTCTGTACAGACACGGCATACTGAAATATTAGTTTGCCAAAGGAGCCAGCATTGTTATGGGCTCTTGTAGTGATGCACAAAATGTCACTTTCTGTGAATTCTATAATGTCGATGTCTGGACATTGATTGTCCAACGGTAACCGAAGGAATTGTTCAGGCTCGCGAGGCGACGTCTTGGGAGGTCCGGCGGGGAGCTGGGCCGCTCTCTCTCTCTTTGGCATCGAAAGACCGATTCCAGGTTCACCCGTCGGGGTAGGGGTAGCTCGGCGCTTGAGTGTCAGTGTGGATGGTCCAGGCTCGACCACCTGGGCAGCTCTCTCTCTCTTTGGCATTGAAAGACTGATTCCAGTTTCACCTGTCTGGGCAGCCTTCTGGTGCTTGGGCAGCAGCATGGGAGTGGATAGAGGTTCAAAGGAAACCTCCCTTTCACACACATGATGAGAGTCTGGACAAAAGATAACATGAGAGAAAGTTATTACATGCTACATCTATTATTTTTTCATGCAGTGGTTCCACATCCTCATTTTGGTATCGTTATCAATGGCATTACAATTTGACGTCTCTCAATTTTGTATACCATTTAAAAACACCCTTTAATTGTTTCTCAATGTACATTTGTACATGTTTTGCCTTCTGTAAGCACTTTGAGATTTCTTGTAAATGTAAAGTGCGTTATAAATAAAATCCATTATTATTATTATTATTATTATCAGATGCATCGATTGTGGTTTACCAGTAACACATCAAAACTCAGTTTTTAACTGTAATGTAGCAATCCTTTGCAGCTTTTGTACATCTGCATCACGATACTATATAAGCATTCAACTTCTTAACTATTTGATTGTATCCTCAAATCATAGTACATTTACCAACCTGCTCTGTGCAATTTGACGTTTGGTTTCAAAACCATATCCAGTAGTCTGCGTTGCCGGTCTATTTCCTGCTTGTAGCGCAAAGCTTCGTCCTCGTACTCTGCTGTGATTATTCTAGCGATGCCAAATATCTCTTCAGCAGCAGCGGTAGATAGTGGCTTATGGGTTTGCTCGATTAAGAAGGACCCCAGTGTTTGTAGTAAATCCATATTTCAAAGCTAGCTCTCTATGTCTTGTAGCTAATAGATGAAGCTGGAAACCACACAAGTGTTGTTTGACGGTAGGCTACCCTAACTTAGCCTTTAAAATCACTATTAGTAAAAATTCTAATAACACCAAGTACAGCAGAAAATGAAAACGTTCCTCTCCCTGTGTTATCCTCTGCTGCACTAACTATCACTACACAACACAGCCCTGCTAAATACTCACAGAGGGTATGTCTGATGGGCCAATCAGAGAGTGTGTGTGTGGGTGGACCAATCAGAGTGTGTGTGTGTGGGGGGAGGTAGAACAATAGACAGAACCTGGACAACAGTTGTTTAACTGCCCCCACAAACACTTCAGATCACTGCAAATCTAAATGTTAATGCCCCCTCTACTCAAATCAAGTATACAATTATTCCTTACTTAACAATTAAACATCTGACTACCTCACCTTGTCCCATGTCTAATGCTAGTAAAAGCTATATATATAATTGATTAAAACAATACAGAACAACAGTAACATACAAACTAACCAACACACTAGACAGAATGATATCTTACTTTAAAATCCCTTTTATAAACTTAAAATATATCAAACGTATCTCATCTTGAAGCCCATGTAAGTACAAAGTACATTTCATGGTACACAGAAACCTTTTAAAATAAAGCCATAAAGCCTGGAAAATTTGTCCCAGGGTTATTATCTCACATAATGTGATGAGAAATGTTCTCATACATGTGTAATGATGTCGGCAGGAACCTTGTATATCCACATTTAAATTATGCAAAAGTAGGGAAATAGCAGATCTAAAAGCTCACACAAGTTGTTAGTTTTTAGATCTGATATTTTCACCGATCTATCATTTCATATCCATAGATCAAATTAACCCCAAAATCTCTAAACGCTGAACATTTCCTCTTGACTAGGTGAAGTAGTCAATTATCCAATTGTTGATTTGATCATTTTCTTTAGTTGATTAAATATCGGGAGTGGGTTATGTGGAGGTTGTGAAAAGCAATTCTACATGCCTTTTGGTGTCTATGACAGCTACCTGTATATGACCTTGAGTAGACTACATGGGCTCAAGCAAGTACACAGTTAATTTCAATTGAGGTTTGATTTACGGAGAGTTATTACAAGGTTAAAATAACCACTTGTTTGCCATGCCATGTGTATGGGGACATTATTGTAATGTCTGGTACTGCAACCAATAGGACTATAACGATGATGACCCATCATTCTGTGAAACTCAATGGTAAAACTATAGACCAAGCAATTGCAAATGAGCCACCATCATTACATGCAGACAAAACAATGACAATGAGTCATCACCTTTATGTGCTGATTGTCTGACTGAATTACATCTGAATAGCAAAGCTATAGACCAATCAATGATAAGGTGTCACGCCCACCCAACAATGAATCAGAGTAACTTGAGTCAAACACTGATGAAATGGCTGTGCATGCAAATAGATGTGTGTATTTTTCACACATCTATTTGCCATGGGAATATTCCTGGGTGATTTGATGAAATACAAGTATACAATTATTCTTTACTTAACAATTAAACATCTGACTACCTCACCTTGTCCCATCAGTAACATACAAACTAAATATCATTCTAGACAGAATGATATCTTACTTGAAAGTGACTCCCTTAAAAGTTGCCACCCATAAAATCCATTTTATAAACTTAAAATATATCAAAAGTATCTAATCTTGATAGATTAGATACTGTTCAACTGGGAGCCATTCAAATAGAATATGGTTAGCTCATCATGGCGTCTCAACGTTTGATACGCTGTGCAATATCAGCAAATCTATTTAATTTATCAGTATCATATGTGTTCATATGCTACTGTTATGTAACTTTAGAAGTTGAACTTCTCCCTCGTGGAATAGGTTAAGTAGTAAATTGTCTAATAGTTGCGACATGTGAGGTGGATTTGTGTTAATGCTTGTTTATGCAATGACTTGAGAGTGTTGGGCTACATTTTTGTATTAAGGTGCTATACAAATAAAGTTATTATTATTATTAAATCAAGTACTGAGGAAGTTGAATAAATGAGCTGAGCATGTATTGTGATAAACAGTTGTACAAAAACACCTTTCAAGCATTACAGTGCAAAACTTAAATAAAAAAGTGTTCTAGTGTTCCACTAGAATGGTTGCAGCTGAAAACAAATGTCCTTTGAGGCATGTAGATTATGGTTTAGAAATGAAGCATGCATCATAAAGTATTAAACGCATATATTATTTTTATTATAGAGGACTGTGGAGTATCACAACTAACTAGCGATGTCCAGCTCTTCTCTTCACACGATGCTGAATCTGACACCAAAACAAGTTTGGAGTGGTTTGGAGTGACCAGCCAAGATCAGTCAGCTTTAAACACAATGAAATCACACAAGACACAAAATGTGGAAGGACAAACATTGTCTTTGAGCAACAAGCTGCCTCAAATCATCAACACAATCTTCAGCTAGGAGGAAAAACACTAGGTACAATTTTTTGAATTGCACATAATGTAGCAAACGTTTTAACCAAAAGGAGAAAATAGGCTATGGCAACACCATTGGTTAACACTGATTATACAACAGGTAGTTCCGACCAAGCAATCTGATTGGTTGAAATAGCTTTCTAGCCGTGCTTCAAACCAGCATCATAGCACGGGCCTAATCACATTAATAAATCACTCCGCACTGCAGTCCGCACCTGCTTAGACCATATATGGCACAGCTGTGCTGTGACGTCACGCTGTCCCACGATAGGAAAACAAACAGACAGTACCCACCGCCGCCACCGGAGAACAAACAGCTACGCAAAATTGACTATGTTGTTAATTTTGACTACTTCTGTGATCGCGGCGGAACTCGGCTTCGCCTCGTTCCTGACCGCATCACAGGCGTGCTAATAATGACGGTAAAGCACACCCTCTCGTGTAATATTGCTTAAATACATGCCTTAAGAGACATGGCTCATACAGAAGGAATCCTTACAGTTTGTGATAATGGCTTAAATTAAATGACTATGTAAAGAGATATTTCACTTAAAAAAAATCTGGTTCAAGCGGGTGCCCCTGCCCCAGTTTCACCTGATGTTTTGTTAAAGTAAGCAACCCTTAATTGCTCCCAACAAGCAGGTTTTAACTTGCATGTTTGCCCACCGTTGGTTTAGTAATTAATGCACCTTGTAAAGCGCTTTGGATAAAAGAAGGTATAGAATGCATAACAATTAATAGCAACAAAAAAACAGATACAATTGAAAAGATTGCCAATACTCATTACCGGTGAAATAACAATTAACGATTAAGAATAAAACATACTATTAGAATGGACAATATCTGTTAATTACTCACCCTTAATGACATATTATTCTGCAGGTATATTATGAAGACCATCAACACTTTACGTGTTGTACGTTAGGAATTTTCAAACATACTCAAACAAAGAGTTTTGCTGTTACATCTGCCTTTCTCACATGTTGTCACGTTTGCACGTATTACACAATTGCCTCAGTCATCAAACTATGTGTTTTTTTATCAAAGAAAAGCTAAAATATTGATTCAGATAATACATTTACTGCAAAACACAGCATCATTCTGTAAAAAGACAGTTTTGTAATGGCCTGTCTCTAGGGCCACAACAAATAAAGGGGAAACACACAGAGTTTGAACATAAATGTGGTGATTTTATTCATAAAGAATGAAAATAAGTAAAGCATAAAAGGTAGTTTCCATTAACACAGAATGACAGGGAACCATACGGCCCAACTTAACCAATAACTACAGTATGAATTAACCAAAACAACAATGCTGTGGCCGCTTGTACCCGCGGTACAAGCGGCCGAAATGAGTTTTCTCAGACGGGTGGCTGGCATCTCCCTTAGAGATAGGGTGAGAAGTTCGGTCACCCGGGAGAGACTCGGAGTAGAGTCGCTGCTCCTTCGCTTGGAAAGGAGCCAGCTTAGGTGGTTCGGGCATCTAGTACGGATGCCTCCCGAGCGTCTCCCTAGGGAGGTCCTCGCTGCACGTCCCACTGGGAGGAGACCCCGGGGCAGACCAAGGACCAGATGGGCGGATTACATCTCCACACTGGCCTGGGAACGCCTCGGGATCCCCCAGGAGGAAGTTGCTAATGTTGCTCAGGAGAGGAAGGTCTGGAGCTCTCTGCTGGAACTGTTGCCCCCGCGACCCGACTCCGGATAAGCGGTTGAAGATGGATGGATGGAACAATGCTGTGGCCACCTCCAGCCACTAACGGTCAGTATTAACCGGTTACCATTTTTAAGTTACTGATCAAAGATTAACATCCCTATTTGATAGCCCATCAGGGTCATTGTATGTCTCAGCACTGTTTACAAATAATGATTAACAGAAACCAAGAAATTGTGTGTATTTAATGTGTTGACACTGCAATACTGCATCATTCCTCTGCTCTAGTATCCATGCTTTGTCAATGTCATTTTTGATTAGAACAAATGATCATAAATCTGTTTTGTATGACATGTGCAAAATCAGATTGGTTCTTTGAAAAAAAAGGTGTTAACAAGTTTCTCCTCTGTGAATCCCCATATGTCTCTTCAGAACAGATTTTACACCAAAACATTTGCCACACACTGTACAACTAAATGGTTTTTCCCCTGTATGAATCCTTTTGTGTTTATTCAGATCACAGTTTTGCCCAAAGCATTTGCCACAAACTGTACAACTAAAGGGTTTTTCCCCCGAATGAGTTTGCATGTGTATCTTCAGCTGTGATTTTCGATCGTAGCTTTTGCAACACATTATACAACTATAGGGTTGTGTAGGCGTTACCATGTGTCTCTTCAGGTGGCAATTTAGACTTAAGTCTTTGTGGCAAACTTTACAACTAAAGGGTGTTCCCCCTGCATTAGTCGTCTTCTCATGCCTGTTCAACTTTCCCTTTGGATTAACCCATTTGCAACTCCTTGTGGATAAGGTCAGTTTTGATGATTCCGGGTTTTGGGACAGCTTGTTACTCGAGGACACATTTTGAGTCTTGTGTGATTTATGTGGCTTTAAATCTTTTCTGGTCTCCTCCCACTCATCACCGTCTTCAGTGTGAAATTCAGAACAGAGTGAAGATAGGAGCAGGACACAAGTTGATTGTGATGCTCCAAAGTCCTGTACATCAGCTTGTGTTTCCATGTGTTCAGTTAAGGTGCTGGATAGAGGCTCTGTCTCTCCGTTTGCATCACCATCTTCACTTTTCACTGCTATTAATGTCAATATTGGCCCATCAGCTTCCTCTGGTCTTTGAAGTAGCCCCCACTGTTCCTCTTTAATCTGTAGAGGCTCTGGTTCCTCCTGGACAAGACTGGGGTTCCTCTCCTGCCGTTCAGGGGATACCTCCTCTTTACACAAAGGAAGGTGCAGTGAGTCTATAGGCAAAATGTAAAAGAGAGAAAACCATTCATTTAAATTACACATTTCTGCCTATAAGTTGTAGCTTTTCATGCAGGGGTCCATATTAGGTCCTTATTTTGGTCAAAGTGTCCACCATATCAGGTCTTGTATGACATTTCATATATCAAGATAAATGCTTAAACTTATGTAGACTGATAAAATCTTTAATATAAAAACTAGTCCACTACACATTCAACTCCCTGTCACTCACACGGCTGACCACTACCCACAATTCCTGTTTCTTTTCATAACTGAATTATGGGGGGGGTGTCCTGAACCTTTAAGTATTTACTGTTCAGTGCACTGATGTTAGTTTAATAAAAATTAGTTCAAAAGTAAGATATCCCATGACAGCTTTTGAGGGATCATTGCGAAACACATGTTTATGTTTACATTAAAAAAAAAAAAGACGTGTGTGTCGGTAAAAATGCAGAATATATACATACATTTATGTATTTATTTTTCAACAGATATATCTGTTATCAGAATTTAATTGCTAAATATATCGGTACCAAAAATACGTACTGTAGACACACCTTTTTTTAACCCATCCACTTTGTGCCTCATGGCAAATAAAGTTTTCACAGAGCGCTTCCACTTTTCCGGTCAGCTGCTGTTGTCCTCACTTCAGACCATGACTTCTATCCCGCTTCATTTTTTTTTTTTCAACCGTTTTCCTTTTCTTCTTTGTCCTTCTGGCACCCAAATCCTTGCTACGTTGCAGTCGTTGTTTTGGCCCTGCCTTAGTATGTGTCCAATCATCTTCCATCCATACAGTTTCACTTCCTCACTCTGCGGCTTCATCTCGGCTCATTCTATACCAGCAGCTCTTCAATATTGATGTGATCTTGTCTATATATAGTAGTAAGTATTCTTCGTAGGCACCCATTATGTAACACGTCAATTGCCTAGTTGTCTCCCATGTTCATTTAGCATGTTTCACATCCATTATAGCAATACTGGCACCACAAGCGTCTTAAAACAATTGTTCTTGAGGTAAAGTTGAAACTGTAGGTCTTTTATACATCTGATGAATGTACCCTTTTGAGAGTCTGTTCGTTGGGTCCTTCATACCACCTCCATCCTTACAAAATGTAGATAAGTGAACTTATCTACATTTTTACTGTCTTGTCCATTGATTTTGATTGATCAGCTTTTTCATCCATTTGTGTAGTTTTATTCTGATTTGGTCATTTTCAAAGTTGGCACAAACATTGGTCATTTATTTATTTTTATCTATTTGTATTCTTAAATGTTTTTCAAATGTATTTCAAGATATTGATTTTACACCCAGAAAATCTGGCATTGGTCAGGCTGTATGTAGATAAGATACGTGACTGGTTGAGATGTGCAGAGGGAGCGCTCGTTTTGGCTCGGTTGGGCAAATTGATTGGTATATATATTGTATGCTTCAAAAGGGTAAAAAAAAGCTAAATTGCATCAATGGCAATACAATGTGTTAATAAGTGTTAGTGCATTAAAGGGGTATTTCACCTTGTAAAACGTGTTTGAGGTCATTTTAACGTACATACGGTATCTATATATATATAGATAGATAGATAATCCCTTGTACAGACATGTACAAATATATGTTCACGTACGTATATGCATTTTTGACAATAAAGATCACCACTTCGACTAGTACTGATAAAGTGATTGTTCTTCTTACCTGAAACAGAGTCGCCCCTTGCCTTCCTATCACGTAATGTCAGTGTTGAACGAGCTTCCTTGGTCTCCTCCCTGTCATCGCCGTCTTCCATGGGAGATTCAGAACAGTGTGAGGAGAGGAGCTGGACACCACGACTTGTTTGTGACGTTCCACAGTCCTCTACATCAGCTTGTGTTTTCATGTGTTCATTTGAGATGCTGGCTAGAGGCTCTGTCTCTACGTTTTCATCATCATCTTCACGTTTCACTGCTAGTAATGTCAGTGTCACTGTGAACCCATCAGCCTCCTCTGGTATTAGAAGCTCCTCCTGTTCCTCTTTAACCGGTGAACACTCTGGTTCCTCCTGGATCAGACTGGGACTCCTCTCCTGCTGTTCAGGCGAAACAGCTTTAAACACAATAAGAAGTGGAAAAAAAGGAAAGGAGATAACGTTACCAGAGAGCAACTACAAGATACAAGATCTATTCTTATATCATATTTGAATCAGTTAAAAAAACATGCCATTTTGTCAAACAGCACTTGTGAAAGGGGTCATATAAGGTCAACATTAGGCTTTTGGTCATCAGGTAGAGGCTCTGAGACACTACTGCGACACACATGTTCTATTTTTTGTAGGGAGGCCCACTGTGCACACTTATATGTAGGCTACAGTATGCATTACATATCGGTCACATACACAGCAAAGTAAGAGTGGACACTTCAATGTTAAATTGCTGATTTCTTTTTTTTTTAATGACTTCATTTTTCAGCTTTATCATGTGCACAGCAATCGACAGTGCTGCCCTCAATCTAGAACCCAAAAAAAAAACTAGACAGAAAAAAACTAAGGGAGGGGAGGGAGAAAAAACAAACATAAGAGGCACAATGCAGATTGTTTTATACATTTAGTAGTACCAATATAAGTCTCTACAATGATGGCCCCCATTTCATAATAAGAGCACCTCTAGTCTCTTTAAACAGAAAGTAATACAGAGGACTGGAGCCTATCCTATGTCTGACAGCGCTGCGCCACCGTTTTCTGCCACAGCACCGCCTGGAGCCTGGAAAAAAAACTGCCAAATGGGCACGCCAGCCCTGGATTCAGACTTAAATGTACCCTTCAAATTCTTGTTTATGCCCAAAATGACTGTCTATACAGGTTTTGTAGCAATTGTAGAAATGTTTGGCCTTAAGTGTTCCAGCATGTTCTAATCATGTACACTTTACATTACTTAAGACCACTTTCCAAATATATTTGTTTGACATTTTGGAAAGAATAGCTCATTTAACATTGAGGTGCCCAACTCTTCCTTGGTGCCCACTCTACTTTGGTGCCCACTCTTCCTGGCTGTTACATTTTAATCGACACAGCCACTTCATTGTTTACAAAACACACCGTAATGAAGACAGGAGGACGGAGCTGCTGGTGTCATAATAATAAGTTACATTGTAGTGTATGGTACCAACCTGCTATGTGGAATTTGGTGTCTGGTTTTAAAACCACATCCAGGATGCTTTGTTGTTGTTGTTTGGAGCTGAAAGCTTGATCCTCATATTCTGTTAGAATCCTTTCAACCTCCACTAAGATCTCTTCAGCGGCTGTAGAGAGTCGCTCGTTGACAAAAGACTTTAGTGTTTGTAGTAAAGCCATGATTAATCATGTGTATGACAGATAACAAATAAAGCCAGCTATGTGCTAACCGTGCAGCTAACACGTTGATAACACCGACGTATTCTTATACCAGAACGCTCGCCCCAAAACACGGTCGCCCCGGGGCAAAGCTGGCGACCTCGGGCACGGTTGCCACCAGGTATTCCTGCTAAAGCTAAGCGTAACCTCAATAAACTATGCCTGAACAACCTAACCTTATTCCTAATTGTAACCTCGGTAAACTATACCTAAACCTAACCTAAAGCTTAACCTCAGTAAAACATGCCTAAATCTAACCTTAAAAAACTAAACTTAAAGGGGTAGTTCACCCCCAAAATTACTTTTTTTCTATTGATTACTCACCCCATGGAGCCTTGAATTCATGGATATTTTTTGGTTTTTGTCGCATTCCTTCCTTTATTATTTGATTATAATAAATTTGTCCCCATTGATTCCGGTAGGAGACACAAATGTGTCTCCTACCGGAATCAATGGGGACAAATTTATTATAATCAAATTATTGGCTTAGGAATGTGACAAAAACTAAAAAATATCTATGAATTCAAGGCTCCATGGGGTGAGTAATCAATAGAAAAAAAGTTATTTTGGGGGTGAACTACCCCTTTAACCTCAGTAAAACTAGCGAGCGTGTTTTGGGGCGAGTCTTCCCTGACAGCCTGGACACAAAGCATGCGTGACAGTGTGACGCCATTAACGTCATCGCCTCTCTCTGCGGGGACATTTTTGCCTTGTATTTGGTCTGCAAGAATATCCACACTCTTAGGTTCCCAAATGTCAGATAAATGTGCCGTGGTGCCCCCCCCCCCCCGATACAAACTAACTTAAAAAATAAATTATTATTAATTATTAATTCATTATTATTATTGGGTAAAATAAAACGTTTGGAATGGAAACCGAATCATTTGTTAGGGATCACTGGCACACAAAGAAACCCCACGATGGACACTGAAAATAGCAGATCTTCTACAAGTCTCAACCATAGCCTAGAGTTAAAAATAAGGTCTCAACGTGTGTGATCTGCTATTTTTGACTAACGTTCACCACCAGCAGGTGGCAGCAGCACCTCAACGATTACATCTCGACAGCTTTGACCTGACATCGAACAGGCTTGCCATGTCCGCTTATTATAAGCTACTTTGGGATTATTTTCTGTAAAGTTGTTTGTAAATATTGGTTGTTGCGGGTTGCTGTTTTGGGGGCTTTTTTTCTAAAGTGTAGTTGCTTATTTAGGCTTGTTTCCTATGATTTAATAACCAGTGGTTCTAAAACATTTGTAAAATAATATGCATTTGTCCACATGTCATGGCAGACCCCCCATCTGTAACGATTGTCCCAGCTAGGGACCCCATACAAGATTTGTGTTGTTAAAATGTTTCAAATAATTTCCAAAATTACCTATAGAGAGAGAGAGAGAGAGAGAGACTCCGCTTCCAGTAGAGTAGACTACTGGTCCATTCCAATGGTCACTATGCAGTATGTTGTCCAGTGTAGTTATATCATTTTATTTTACTTTGTGAGCTTGTAGATCGGCTATTTTCACTACACACACACATATATACACATATACATATACATACACACACACACACACACACACACACACACACACACACACACACACACACACACACACACACACACACACACACACACACACACACACACACACACACACACACACACACACACACACACACACACACACACACACACACACACACACATATATATATATATATATATATATATATATATATATATATATATAAAATTCACAAATATAATGAATTAAAATAATAATGAAAAAAACACTTTGTGAGCTTGTAGATCGACTATTTTCACTACACACACACACATATATATATATATAAAATATACAAATATAATGAATTATAATAATAATTAAATTATTTATTTTTTGAAAACACAAATTTCACAGAAAGAAAATATCAACAAAATCAACATGATCACCTCAATGGAAACAAGACAGCAAGGACTGTTTTGGACGGACCTTTTAGACCTCAAAGTATTATAAATGTTTACATTTATTTGTCTAATAAAATCCTCCCTACATTAAAAAAAAGTATGCATTTAATTTACCTGTTCAAGCCCACAATAAAAAAATAAAATTAAAAAAAAGATGCAACAGTATCTTTAGCATCTAATGTACTGTACATAACAAAAGGGACATGATGGATATCATAAAAAACAGTATCAAATAATTTTATAGGTTCTCTTGCTGTGCTTTGTTCTCTCTGTACGGAGGTACTCATTAACCTTATCAATAACTTTCTTTATATTTGCATCCTGGACACCAGGAAATTTCTTCCTAACCTCCCTAAGAATGAACTTCTTTAGGTTCTGTGGAAGTTCCATTTTCTCCCTGGAGCCATCCCAGTTTACCGTCCCGGTCCATCTCCTATATGTCTGTACAGACACAGCATACGTAAATATTAGTTTGCCAAAGGTGCCAGCATTGTTATGGGATTTTCTAGCAATGCACAAAATGTCACTTTCTGTGAATTCTCTAATGTCGATGTCTGGACATTGATTGTCAAGCGGAAGTAATTGCTTTGTTCTCTCTGTACGGAGGTACTCATTAACCTTATTAATAACTTCCTTTATATTTGCTTTCTGGACGCCGGGAAATTCCCTCGCAACCTCCCTAAGAATGAACTTCTTTAGGTTCTGTGGAAGTTCCATTTTCTCCCTGGAGCCATCCCAGTTTACCGTCCCGGTCCATCTCCCATATGTCTGTCCAGACACGGCATACTGAAATATTAGTTTGCCAAAGGTGCCAGCATTGTTATGGGCTTTTCTAGCGATGCACAAAATGTCACTTTCTGTGAATTCTCTAATGTCGATGTCTGGACATTGATTGCCCAGCCGAAGGAATTGTTCAGTCTTGGGAGGTCCGGTGGGAAGCTGGGCAGCTCTCTCTCTCTTTGGCATCGACAGAAATATTTCAGGTTCACCCGTCGGGGTAGGGGTAGCTCGGCGCTTGAGCGTCAGCGTGGATGGTCCAGGCTCGACCACCTGGGCAGCTCTCTCTCTCTTTGGCATCGAAAGACCGATTCCAGGTTCACCTGTCTGGGCAGCCTTCTGGCGCTTGGGCAGCAGCATGGGAGTGGATGGGTCCATATCTCCATTCAGTCCTCCGATGTAGTGGATAGAAAATGATTACTATTATTATGTAATTATATATAATAATAATAATAATAATAATAGGCTCTTAACTATATATATATATATATATATATATATATATATATATATTTGGAAACTAAAGATGTTCATACATTTGGAAACTTTTTAAATTGGAGTTTGAGCATAATGAGTCCACCAATTCAAACGTTGAATAATAATGTAGAAGTAGCCTACGCTGTTACAAATAAAAGTCCAGAATTAAACAATTACTTGAGTAATAGTACAAAAGTATTGGTATCAAAATGTACTTAAAGTAGTTGTGAGCTTGTAGATCGGCTATTTTGCCTATTTAATAGCCGTGCTGAAATTGCATCTGAACAAATAGCCTGCCTTGATAGAACCCCCCCCCCCCCGCTCAAAGAAAGAGACACACGGCATAAGTGCACACACAGATTGTTTGATTGAATACTCTATTAACAGTTCGCAAAAAGCACAGATAGTACAAGAAGAGCGTTTATGACCTGAGCAAAGCGCACAGACACAAAGAAGCCCAAAGCAACTTGTCATTTTTACATGGCAACGGCGATGTCTTTTTTGTAGGCTACTTAAGTAAAAGTATGAAATGATCGTCCCGTGGTGATTGATCACCGAGTGTTCTTTAGTCTTTTGTTCAACTAATATTTATAATAATGATAATAATAATACATATTTATTTATATTTTTTCTGGTCGGGACCAGATCTGCTATTTTCACAATATATATCTGTGGATAAACCCCACACAGGTGATCCGATCAAGCATATGCCAAGATAACTGAGACTATCTGATGCTGAGCTAAAGCTATTAAGTTTAATTTCGATGTTTTTATATTTAAACTTTATGATGAAAGCCGCTCACAGCTGCTGTTGTGCCTCGTCATGTGTTGTTTCTATATTTGTTATAACAATGTGCTATACACTAAACTAAACTAAAAACTGTACAGTTTGGAGAGGATACAGTAAATAGTAACTAAAATATTCTTGCTGTCTGTGTGTGCAAAGAGCAATAAGGCAGTAGACCGCTGCTGCCCCTAGTGGCACAGAGTGGAAATCACACAAGTCACGCAGGACACGCGTGAATTGGCAAAGGAAAAACGACAATCTGAGTAGGCACCAACTGTACAGTATATGCATTTTTGACAATAAAGATCACCACTATTTTCGATTAGTACAGATAAAGTGATTGTTCTTTTTACCTGAAACAGAGTCGCCCCTTGCCTTCCTATCACGTAATGTCAGTGTTGAACGAGCTTCCTTGGTCTCCTCCCTGTCATCGCCGTCTTCCATGGGAGATTCAGAGCAGTGTGAGGAGAGGAGCTGGACACCACGACTTGTTTGTGACGTTCCACAGTCCTCTGCATCAGCTTGTGTTTTCATGTGTTCATTTGAGGCGCTGGCTAGATGCTCTGTCTTTACGTTTTCATCGACATCTTCTTCACGTTTAACTGCTAGTAATGTCAGTGTCCCTGTCGACCCATCAGCCTCCTCTGATATTAGAAGCTCCTCCTGTTCCTCTTTAACCGGTGAACACTCTGGTTCCTCCTGTTCCTCTTTAACCGGTGAACACTCTGCTTCCTCCTGGATCAGACTGGGACGGCTACTCCTCTCCTGCTGTTCAGGCAAAACAGCTTTAAGCACAATAAGAAGTGGGGAAAAAAGAAGAGGAGATAACGTTACCAGAGAGCAACTACAAGTACCATCTGATCGTATAAAATCCATTCTTATATCACATTTGAATCAGTTAAAAAAACATGCCATTTTGTCAAACAGCACTTGTGAATTAGGCCTGTCACAATTATTACATCATCGTCTAATTGCAATTATTTGAGATAGTCGCAATTATTTGTGCATAATCGTCATGATCGTTTCCACGTTGAAACAGTTTCACACATTTCCGAGTATTCAAAAAAAAAAGCAGAAATAGCAGATCTACAAGCTTACAACGCGTCACTTTGTGACGCGTTGTAAGCTTGTAAATCAGCTATTTCTGTTTTTTAATAATGTAAATTTATTTTATATGTCAATAATTTATTTGTGTATTTAAGTTGTTTGTCATATCTGCCCTGTGGAATGTTTTATTACGAAGCCTAAATGGCAAACAGAAATGAAACATGTATTCATTTGTTCCAACGTTCAACGCCAAGCACACAATGTTTGCAATTATTTGAGTGACAATTAATCGTCAACTTAAAAAGGTAGGGTAAGTGATTTTCTTTGGTTAAAATAAGTGTTAAATAGCTCTATATTGTGATAGTACTCATTGCTATAGAGTGTTTGTTCAGTAAAAGGAGTCTCCTTGTCCTCTCCAGCTCTTTATAAAACAGAAAATGCATTTTCGTTTCAGTTTCATTTCCAATTTTATCCAATCAGGATAGAGAACTCAATCAGGATATAGATTAAACTGGAAGTGAAATTGGAAGTGATGACACTAAGAAATGAGCAGGCAAAATTGGAACTGGAACACTATAAAAATGAAGCTTAAAACAGGTACTTTCTCCTGATTGGCTGAGATTTTGACACCTACCGGAAATTTTCCGGTAGAGCTCGAGAGACAGGGAGACATCTGTTACTGAAAAAACACTCTATAGCAATGATTACTATTAGAATATAGTGCTTTAACCTTTTAACAAAATACTTTTTGTTTTAACCCAAAAATATCACTTACCCTACCTTTAAATGTGTTATTGTGACAGCCCTACGTGTGAAAGGGGTCATATGAGGTCCATATTAGGCTTTTGGTCATCAGGTAGAGGCTCTGAGCCACTACTGCTAGACACATGTTCTATGTTTGTAGGGAGGCCCACTGTGCACAGTTATATATAGGCTACAGTTAGCCCTGGTTCAGAGCGTTAGTGAGTTCCTGGGAAGCCTCTCAGCACCCCACCTACTCTGTAAAATACACTTTTTGGGCAGAAAATAAAATACGTCAGCGAGACGGAAATACATTTTATTTACTCCACAGTGCCCTCTACAGATCTGGAGGATTTGAACTTACCATTAACCAAAATCTGTAGAGGGCACTGTGGAGTAAATATAATTTATTTCCGTCTCGCTGACATATTTTATTTTCTGTCCAAAAAGTGTATTTTACAGAGTAGCTGGGGTGCTGAGAGGCTTCGCAGTTCCGAGGATAGACTTTCAACAACACAAAACAGCCTTTGCTTCGGTGAGTAGCGAAATGGTTTTGTTTATTTTCACTACTCTTGAGCACTCGCAGGGCAGTGGAATTCCTTGTACAAGCGCAGAGCGAGGGGTCTTCCAGGGCGTTAGAGGGAACTCACTAACGCTCCGAACCAGGGCTAGGCTACAGTATGCATAATCGTTCATATACACAGCAAAGGAAGAGTGGACACTCCAATGTTAAATTGCCTATTTTTTTCCCCCGAAATGTAAAAAGATTAAGAATTTGGGAAATAGTCTAAAAAGTAATGTAAAGTATAAATGATTTGAACATGCACGGTACATCATCCTCAGACTTAAATGTACCCTTCACATTCTTGTTTATGCCCAAAATGACTGGCTACACAAGTTTTGTAGCAATAGGCTCTAGGCCTATGCACAGCATCCATATTCTGTGGATGCTGTGCAAAATGGAAAATGGACCTCTGTTTCATTCTGTGTAGCACAGTTCTCAAACCTTTTAATTTCAAGGACCCCCATAACTCTGAGAGTGTACACATGGAACCATGGGTCCATTTGGTTCCATTTGTACACTCTCAGAGTTACACACCTGTAAGAGGCCATTTGGAACCCGCTCAAGGAACCATGAGGGTTCCTGGACCACATTTTGAGACCCATTGTGTAGCAGAGTGTTTCCAGTGAGCCAACATGCACGATATCAGCACCCGGACTCTGTTCGACCAGAATGGAACAGAGCCTTCATTAGTATCATTGGTAACACCTGTGAACCCGCTTCATTGTTTACAAAACACACCGTAGGCCTAATGAAGACAGGAGGATGGAGCTGCTGGTGTTATAATAATAAGTTACATTGTAGTGATGGTACCAACCTGCTATGTGGAATTTGGTGTCTGGTTTTAAAACCACATCCAGGATGCTTTGTTGTTGTTGTTTGGAGCTGAAAGCTTGATCCTCATATTCTGTTAGAATCCTTTCAACCTCCACTAAGATCTCCTCAGCGGCCAAGGAGAGTCGCTCGTTGACAAAGGATTTTAGTGTTTGTAGTAAAGCCATGTTTAATCATGTGTATGACAGATAACAAATAAAGCCAGCTATGTGCTAACCGTGCAGCTAACACGTTGATAACACCGACGTATTCTGAATACCAGAACGCTCGCCCCAAAACACGCTCGCCCCGGGGCAAAGCTGGCGACCTCGGCACGGTCGCCACCAGGTATTCCTAAAAGCTAGGCGTAAGCGTAACCTCAATAAACTATGCCTAAACAACCTAACCGTATTCCTAATTGCAACCTCGGTAAACTATACCTAAACCTAACCTTAAAACCGTAAACGTACCCTCAGTAGAACTATGCCTAAACCTAATGGATTGGGGGCGAGCGTGTTTTGGGGCGAGTCTTCCCTGACTGCCTGGACACACAAAGCACGTGACAGTGTGACGCCATTAACGTCATCGCCTCTCTCTGCAGGGATATTTTTGCCTTGTATTTGGTCTGCAAGGATATCCACACTCTTATGTTCCCAAAATCCCAAATGTCAGATAAATGTGCCGTGGTGCCCCCCCCCCTGGGATACAAACAAACAAACAAAAAATAAGCCATTATTAATCCATTATTATTATTATTATTATCAGGGTCTGTGACCCAAAATGGAAACCGAACCATTGTTAGGGATCATTGGCAGTTGGCAAAAAAAGAAACCCACGATGGACACTGAAAATAGCAGATCTTCATCTTCTACACGTCTCAACGTGTTGTGGGCTTGTAGATCTGCTATGTTTTGGCTAACGTTCACCACCAGCAGGTGGCAGCAGCACCTGACATCGACGAACCGTGAACAGGGTTGCCATGTCTGCTTATTATAAGCTACTTTGGGGTTATTTCCCCGTAAAGTTGCTTGTAAATATTGGTAGTTGCGGCCTGCGGGTTGCTGTTTTAGGGGCTTTTTGCTAAAGTTTAGCTGATTATTTGGGCTTGTTTCCTATGGTTTAATAACCAGTGGTTCTTAAACATTTTCATGTCAAGGACCCTCGAATTAAAATACAATATGTTGTGCCAGCTAGGGACCCCTGTCACCCCCATACACGATTTGTGTTGTTAAAATGTTTCAAATAATAAAAAAAAATTACCTGTTTTTTTCTCCGAGTTTATGTTTTTCTTTTTTTAAGTGTTTAGGTCGGATTTATTTTTCAAATAGCCGTCGCTTCTTTTCGTAGACCTGCTTGCTTATTTCTCTCGCACGATCTGGCAACACTGACCGGGAAGTGCATTGCATCGTTGAGGTACGATAGAGCTAACGTTAAACTGTGCAGATTGTTTTTTAATGTAAATTAATTAATTCTGCTAAACATGGCTTTACTGCAAACACTGAAGTCCTTTGTCAACGAGCGTCTCTCCATGGCCGCTGAAGAGATCTTTGTGGTGGTTGAAAGGATTCTAACAGAATATGAGGATCAAGATTTCAGCTCCAAACAACAGATTGAGCAACAACAAAGAATCCTGGATGTGGTTTTAAAACCTGACATCAGATTACACAAAACAGGTTGGTTCAGTCAACTATAATGTAGCTTAATTCAGTGCTTCTCAAACCTTTTTCATGTCAAGGACCCCCAAATGCACACTTATTAGCCCGCGGACCCCCATTTGAAAATATATGCCAATTAAGGACCCCATAAGAGAAGATTTTTACTGCTCTAGCAGTGATTCTCAACCATTTTAATTTTAAGGACCCCCAGTTTGACATGCATTAGGCTACGGACCCCCATTTAATGGCATCTCTATCTCTGGGACCCCAATTTATATTATTATATCAATGTTAATTTAACTCTGAGAGTGTACAAATGGAACCAAATGGACCCTAACGGGTCCATTTGGTTCCATTTGTACACTCTCAGAGTTACAGACCCATAAGGGTCCATTTGGTTCCTATCCATCATTTAGCTGGGGACCCCCTGGAACCGCCTCAAATACACCTGGGGGTCCCCGGACCCCACTGTGAGAACCAATGCCCCAGATGACAGTGAAGTGACAATTGAATGCCTTTTAAGACCTTTTTAATACATCAAAAAAGAATAGAAAGAAATGAAAAAAAAAAAAAAATCCATTACTGCATCAAAAGTAATCAACAAACTATGCTATAAAAACTGATCAAACATTGGCCAAATTGTCAAATAATATAAGAAGGAGGCAAACATTGTGAAATGCTAGCTGTAGTATACAACCCTCGTAGACGTATTTATGATTCTGACGTCTTCAATCTACGAGAGTTGTAGGGTTCACGCTCCATGGAGACATGGACTTTCTGCACTATGCCCCTTAGACACTCCAAACATGTACAAATGTCAAATAAAGGTGCTTACCCCCAAGCCCCAAATGTTAACTGGGTCTACGGGGTAGTAGTTTAATGTAATAATCCATATCTTTCAATAAAGAAGTGTGTTAATGCCGAACGCCATTTTTTCACCCTCGTTTACTTCCTGTTTACATTTAGTGTAATTCCGGGTTTCACCGGATGCGCCCCGTCACTACCCGTCACTACCGCCCATTGGGAACTTCCGACAGAATCGGCCACAGACGGCATTAAAACACTTCTTTATTGAAAGATATGGATTATTACATTAAACTACTACCCCGTAGACCCAGTTAACATTTGGGGCTTGCGGGTAAGCACCTTTATTTGAAATTTGTACATGTTTGGAGTGTCTAAGGGGCATAGTGCAGAAAGTCAGAATCATAAATACGTCTACGAGGGTTGTATACTACAGCTAGTGAAATGCAAGCTCGAAAGGCATTGTGAGCTTGTAGATCTGCTATTTTCACAGTGGAACCGAGTCAAGTTAAATTCAATGCCTCAACTCCTACATTCCAAGTGCTTGTCAGGGTTGGGGGTCCCCAGTTCAAATATGATTATTTTGGGGGGTCACAGCCTGAAAAGTTTGAGAGGCTTTGTAAGCATGAAACCAGCATCTCTTTCCTGTGTTTTCATGCCCGGTGTGTGGAAGAAAGAACGTAATGGGGAGACTGTCCATCAAATTAGACATACTGTGTAAAAGTTGTCTCTTTTAAGGCTGTCTTTAAATGGATGACTAACATTGGCTGTACAGGAGATGTTGTGTGTTTTAAAAAATCTGAACATCACCAGACAACGGGCAGACAACTGATTACTTCAGCAATAAGTCTTCACTTGTCTCGGAGGCAGGCCTTGGATCAAGACTATCATAGATGTATTTTATCAATTATTTTAAAAGACATTTGCATATCTATGATACGAAAGTAAAAGTCAGACATAAAGTCATAAAATACATCTATAATAGTCTTGATCCAAGGCTAGGAGGCAGGCAGCAGACACAACACATTACTGTGTTGCCTGCAGTAACAAAGTCATTATTCAACTGCAATTGCATATCGTATCTCCAAGGTAGCAAACTACATGCAATAATTCTAGTTTTTATTTTGCTGTCTTTATTCGTATTGCACCTTTCATATGAAGCTGCAACATGTAACACCCAATATTTAACAAGCAGAACTAGGCATTTAATAAGGGTCAGGATTTTTGATACAGTGGGGTAAAGGCCTTTGCAGACAGGGTGCGATTTTTCACACGGAAAAAACGGACAATATATTTTTTTTAATGAACACATGGTTCTCAATGACCTCATGCACACGGCTCCAAATTTACCGTGCGGCGATGCGATGCGGTTTTTTTTCTCCAATCGAACCCATTTCGATTCGTGCGTCTTTTCGCATGCGGTAAAAACTGATTGACTAATCGCACCCTGTCTGCAAAGGCCTTGACTTGGGTTGCTGCTGGCTATGATCATGACATGATTTTAGTTGACAATTACTTGTCAAATAAGTTTAGCGGCAGCTCGTTTATTTTTGTAGAATCACCTGGCGTGACCAGGTGATTCTATAATAATTGTTGACAGGTCTACCGTTACTACTAGAGATGTAACGATACCATTTTTTCCTTCCCGATACCGATTCCCATAACTTGCGTATCGGTCAATACCGAGTACCGATCCGATACCAGTGTGTAATTAAAAAAAAAATCTAGGACAGTGCTTCTCAAAGTGGGGTCCAGGGACCCTCAGGGTTCTTTGAGGGGGTTCAAAATAGACCCTTACAGGTCTGTAACTCTGAGAGTGTACACATTTCCAACATTTTGTTCCAACAATGTTGTTTCCAATAAAACTACTTATGCTGAATGCTGAGGTAGTGGATTCAGACGTTATTATTATTTTCACCCCCTTTTTCTCCCCAATTCAGTCGTTATGCCAACTGATTCCTCCCCCACACACATTTCACATTTCTGTGATGTCACTGCTGTTGTATCCTACTGACTCGCCTACCCGTGAGGAGCCCCTACCGGGAGGAAGTAGACGTAGAGCCTTTTGTCCTACTCCTCCCGCCCGACGCTCCCTGCTGACAGGTGCCGCCCCAGCCCGTAGGATTACGTGCGGTGACAATTATCACCCTCCCTCCGCCTGGCTTCCCTCCCCCCCACGGGCCAATTGTGTTCGTGTAAACCAGTGGTTCTCAACCAGTGGTCCGGGGACCACCAGTGGTCCTTGAGGGGGTGCCAGGGGGTCCCCAGCCAAATTGATAGTTAGGAACGAAATGGACCCTTATGTGTCTGTAACTCCGACAGTGTACAAATGGAACCAAATGGACCCTCACGGGTCCATTTGGTTCCATTTGTACACTCTCAGAGTTAAATGAACACTGATGATGATGATACTACAGTGTAGATTGGGGCCCCCAAGAAATCAAAATGGTCGAGTCCCTGATATATCTTTTAAAATGGGGGTCCGTGGGCTAAAACGCGAAAAAGGTTGAAAACCACTGGTGTAAACGCTTGATAATAAAGCCACATGTACCACAGTGGATTCGAACCCACAACCTCCGTGGTGGTGGGCAGGAACTTTACCACTGTGCCACCCGAGCGCCCAACACATCACATTATTAAGCATAATTTATACTTAATACAACAGTGTCAGTGTTACAGATCCAACGCTCCTGTATTGTGAGCTTGTAGATCGGCTATATTCAGAGCTATATATAACTGATTCACTGCCAATCGCGTAGATCTACGTGAACTAAAAAATATATATTAATATTAATATTATTTTTTCAATTTGACCCAAAGACCAAGGAGATATGATTTTTCGAAGATCTAGACTCCTATCCACTTCCTTGTTAACTTAAAACTTAAAAATTCTGTATCTCGGCTCCTGAGTACTTTTTTTTTTCAATGAAAAACTCTGGCACTGGCTAAAAAAATATGAAAATACCTCTGGCAGTTAATGGGTTAAGACTGTGTTGCCACAGTCGTACAACAGAGCATAAACTGGGCCGTCATTACTGGACTGATTGGTTGCAGCTGGGGAGCTACGCTATGCAGCCTGCGTGTTTTGAGTTCGCTAAACATTTAACCTACAAATTAGGAGGAAGAAGAGAAACAATCACTGTCCAAAAGCAGAAAGTTGACAAGGATATTTGACAAGTTTGCTGTCCATTCCTGCGTTCATCCTACCTGGTTGCTTCAATGTAAAGCTGTGTTGTGTTCTGCTATAAAGTAGGTGGGTGTTGGGGGGAGAGTGAGGGAGAGAGGGCTCTAGTCAAGTTCTAGTGTTTATATATAGATATGTCGTGTTGTGTTTATAGCAAACTAAAGACGGTTGCTTCCCCACTCAACGCAATTGCCCGTCGGGCAAACCTGCAAGCAAACTCCAAACGTTTTATTTACTTGCCACGGGCAGTCAGGCAACCGCTTGTGTGTGTGTGTGTGTGTGTGTGTGTGTGTGTGTGTGTGTGTGTGTGTGTGTGTGTGTGTGTGTGTGTGTGTGTGTGTGTGTGTGTGTGTGTGTGTGTGTGTGTGTGTGTGTGTGTGTGTGTGTGTGTGTGTGTGTGTGTGGGACAACTTCTGCAAAGTTGGTGAAGCATTTGTAAATGTCATGTACAGTCTCCTCATAGAGCTTGCCAGTTCATGAGGTAACATGTTATGTACGTGTGTTCACCTTTATGAATAATAATGCGTTTCAGTAGAGGTGCACTGAGCAATCGGCCGCCGATCAAAATCGGCCAGTATTTGGGTGATCGGCCAAAGTTTTTTGACACAAGTCATAAATTACGTTTTTATGCCAGGTTTGTGTCAAATATATAAGCATGAAGGCTGGAAGGCAGGTTTATTTAGTTTATTTCGGCCATTAGCCATGTAAGAATATGACATACAACAACACTAACACGAAACAGCACAAAACTGCTAGACCGAAGCGTTAAGCATATAAGCGAATTATATGGAAGTGTATAAACACTGGACATTGTTACAAAACAAATCGATCAGTAAGAGAATCAATCTGATCCATTCAGAAAGCACCTTAAGTTGCTATATGCTGACATTACATCATATCTCCTTCTACAGTAGATCTCCCACTGTCTCCTGTGTATGAAGATGTTTCACTGGACCTGCAGGAGAGGAGCTCCAGTCTGGTCCAGGAGGAACCAGAGCCTTCACAGATGAAAGAGCAACAGGAGGAGCTACTTAAAACACCTGAGGAGGGTGATTCCTCAACATTGACATTACTAGCAGTGAAACAGGAAGATGATGATGAAAACGGATGGCCTGTAGTAGCCAGCACCTCAAATGAACATGTGAAAACACAAGCAGATGTAGAGGACTGTGGAGCATCACAACCAAATTGTGATGTCCAGCTTCTCTATTCACACTGTTCTGAATATGACACTGAAGATAGTGATGAGTGGGGGGAGACCAGGAAAGATCAGTCAGCTTTAAACAAACTGGAATCACACAAGACACAAAATGTGGCAGGACAAACATTGTCTTTGAGCAACAAGCTGTCCCAAGTCCTGGAATTTCCAAAACACACTCTATCCATGAGTACAGATTATGGAAAAGGCTATATTCAAAATTTGAACACACAAATGACTCATACAGAGGAAATGCCGTTTAATTGTGCAGTTTGTGGCAAATGTTTTAGTTTAAGGTCTGGCCTAAAGAGACACATGGTGATTCATACAGGGGAAAAACCCTTTAAATGCACATATTGTGGCAAAGGCTTTAATCGAAGGGGAAATATGAACACACACTTGATGACGCACACAGCGGAAAAGCCATTTATTTGTATGTATTGTGGCAAAGGTTTTAATATAAAGGGAAATTTGAATAAGCATATGATGACGCATACAGGGGAAAAGCCCTTAACTTGTGCATATTGTGGCAAAGGCTTTAGTGAAATGGGTAACTTGAAAAGACACACCAAGACACATACAGGGGAAAAGCCCTTTAATTGTACAGATTGTGGCAAAGGCTTTGCTGAAATGCTTGACCTGAAAAGACACATGAGGACTCATACAGGGGAAAAGCCTTTTGTTTGTACAGATTGTGGTAAAGCCTTTAGTATAAAGGGAAATTTGAACAAACACATGATGACTCATACAGGAGAAAAGCCCTTTAAATGTACAGATTGTGGCAAAGGCTTTATCCAAATGGTTGACCTAAAAAGACACTTGAGGACGCATACAGGGGGAAAACCCTATAGTTGTACCATTTGTGGAAAATGCTTTGATCAACCGAATGTGCTGAATACACACATGATGATTCATACAGGAGAAAACCCATTTGAAGGGGCTGTAAGTGATATGTATTGTTAAAATAAATATCACTCTGTCTCTTCAGCTCAACTTAAAGAATACAGGATAAACAATTGAAATTGGATGTGACTAAAATAAATATTTATACTGTAACACTAGAACATTTAAACTGATAAATAGGTTCTCTTGGATAAAATTGCTGCTTAGAAAGACCTGTCCTATGATTACAGTTTGTTTTGAGAAGTTTCATTTATGCAGAGTGCCACAAATGAACAGAAGATAAGTCTTACTAACCCACCCGTACCACAAAGTGTACTGGAATTAACTTGGGAGAATTTAAAAGAGAATGAGAAAAGACATTTATTATTCCTGTGCCTCAGAACAGCTTGGTCAGTAGAAACTACCAGTGATGTCACTCAGACTTGGTACTAGATACTACACAGTTATTGTGCCTATTCACCACATGGTACCATGGTAGCTTAACTCCACTTGGCTTTTTGTTGGACCGTCCTAGACCTCCAATTACAGATTTCTGACCAATAGTGAACAATTTTATGCAAATGCACAAATAACATGATAGATTACAAACATTAAGTATATATACTGTATGAAAATAATATTTATCTTATACAATGAACAACTTGCTCTCAACACATTGCTTGTAAATTGGTTATAAAAAAAAAAGTTAAAGTGAAGTTTGAAAGTGGTTGAAAATCAGGACACATCTGCTGCATTATTGCTCAGTTTATGAAACACAGGATAAGATGTAGATTTCCTTTGTATAGGCACATACATGAGAGTGTTGAGAGAGTGATGAATGGTGGATGTAATGGAACTAGGGTTAGGTTGTAATTTGGGACGCATCATCAGTAGTGTTCCCTTGGTTCTTAGGGTGTTTCGGCCTCGACACTATATACACCCTCGCCAAAGGTGGCCAGCAACAGGGTGATCAGCCCTGAGCTTGCGTCATGAGTCGCCTTCCTATTGAATGGCAGGCTTCTCATGGGACTATGCATGGCAGGGGCCGACAAAACCTCTGCACCCCATCACCTCCACTGGGCGGACCTCAGCGTTCCAGCCGCGATGTTGTGCTTCAGCAGCAAGCTGGGCATAGCGAAGGTGTTTTTGCTCATAAGCCTCATCCACTGAGTCCATGATGAACACCTTTTTTTAGAGAAGGGGACCAGAGCACCAAGTCAGGTCTCAGAGTGGTTGTAGCGATCTCTGGAGGAAACGTGATCTTCCATCACGGGCTAAGCGTAGCTGTCCTCGCTCATACCAATGTCTTCAGAAAAGTCAAACAATGTCTGATATATCAGGCTGTAAAACAAAATAAATGGCACCAAAACTTAGAAGAGTGGACATGGTACAATAAAAGCTCACCAAAATGTCAATTGGGGGAAGGAATTAGAAAAAAACATGTTTATAAAAGTTAATGTGATTGAAGACTGTGAATAAAGTTTTTTAAAACATATCTAAGACTTGTTCCCTGTTTATTGTGTATCAACTATTCATTCCATCTGTCATCATATAACTGGTCATTTCAAGATTGTAACATTTAACCAAGTAGCCTTACAACATATGTTACAGCATGATACTTGGGATTGAAAATTGTCTCATGTTCGGGTAGAAACCTCATATATCTGTCGGGCAGACACCAGCTAACTCCAAAATGTTCATTTTACAGGAAATGACAAATACAAAACAAAAAGGGAGTTAGGAGGTTTTGTTCATCATTGATAAGAACAGCTGAATGGACCTCTAAGCTCACAATGAGGTTGGAGGTCAAAAGGGGTGGAGCCTGGAGTCAGAAAAAAAAAACTAACTCCACCCCCCTTTGGTGAACTTAGCAGAAAGTTTGATGATCATATAGACCCCCTAACAGACGACGTCACACTGATAAGAACCAGTATGCGTGCAACCAGTATGCGCTAAATGAAACCCATTCTATCAGGTCTGGCTAGCCAACACACAAGAGGGGGTTGGGGTGTGCTGAAACCACAAACCAGCGCACCCCGAAACAGCAGGTTGAGAATTGATTGCGTGAAACAATCACCTGTGCGTCCAGTCTCAATGTTAGTAAACAAATAATTGGTCTATGGCGTTAGCTGGTGTTGTCAAAATATATTGAACCATACTTTTCATTGGTTCAATATATTGTTTTAATCAACACACCGACGTAAAGGGTGTTCAATAGATTTGGCTGGTTTCTGCACGACAGCAACGATATCCAAAATGTACTTTTCAGGATTACAATTCAAATATCATAAGTAGCAGATCTACAAGCTTAAAGCGTGACACTTTGTGCCACGTCTATTACTTTTGATGCTTTTGTACACAAAGCACAAACTAGATATGCAATGCTAAAACCAGTGCAGGACGGGCCGTACATACACTTCATATGTTGTACTTTACAATATCAATATGATATTTTTATATAATACAGTGAAGTATCTGTTACTAATACTGCACAGTAGTAGTTCTAATAATTTAGAAAGCTGAATATAAAATACTTCAAATAGGCTATGTCAGAAATGTATCTAGTGTTTCACACAAGTTACTATGGTTCATTGTTGGGTGTGTGGGACTTTTGTCATTGATTGGTCTATCTTTACCATTCACATGTAATTCAGTCAGTAAAGAAGTGCATAATGATAGTGGCTCGTTGTCATTTAAGGTGAGGCATTGTCATTGTTTTGTCTGTAAGGAACACTAGTGTGTAACGATGATGGTTCATTGCATTGGTCATTGCTTGGTCTATACAGTAGGTTTACCATTGACATGTAATTCAGTCATCATTGTAGTCCAATTGCCCTGCCAGTCATTAAAAGGTGCGAATGTCAAGAATGTTATCAATATGCATGAAGCCCTCACACACTGTTGCACGACAAACAAGTATCTACCATTTAACATTGTAATATCTTGAAATGAAATCCTACATTGAAAGTGCCTTGAGTTTAGCCCATATGCTCACAGTCATTTAGAAGTATCTTGGACAATATTCAAGCAATTGTTTATCTATTAAATGATCCAGTGCAGTCCAGCTCAAACTTCAGGCCTTTGCAGACAGGGTGCGATTTTTCGCACCCTGTCTGCAAAGGCCTTTAATCGTGTGATTTCTACAAATCCATGATAATGTCCATCCGGTGAAGAGAAGAGCTCACAAATCAACACAGACCAGCAGGGCTGAACAGACCCCTCTTTCTACTTAGCTGCAAACATTAAAACATAGTCTATGCATCAAGCCACTGAAAGAGAGAACACATAATACATGTTGATTAATGTTACAATGTAGCCTACGTATTAGACGAGACAACAAACACATTTTGCAACTTGTAACCATTCCAAACATATTCTCTTTGAGTGAAAGGGGTAAATATGCTGTAATCTGTAGCTTATTTTAGGTAGTCGTTTAACCCAGTGGTTCCCAAAGTGCATTGAGTTTAGCCCAGTGGTTCCAGGGTCCACCAGGGGTCCTTCATGGGGTTCCAGCAAAATAGGATAAAAATCTGTTTAACCACTTGAACCCTACATGCATCGGATATTTGAACATAGCTGATCTACAAGCTCACATTGCGCTGCAAAGTGTAGCCTGCAGATCTGCTTGTACATCTGCTATTTTCAACATGTTTTTGTTGAAATCACAACTCTTGTATGGGGGTCCCTGACACCAATATTTTCAGCTGGGAGTGAAAATGCATATTAATTTGGGGGTCCTTGCCTTGAGAATCACAGCAGAATCACAGCAGACTATAACAAACTTGAACCAATGACTTGAAAACACGTCGGAGAAACAGAGTTTGAATGAAACAAGCTCAAATGAACAACTTCATTTGAAAGAACTTAATTCAATCTCCAATATATGTGTTTTTTTAATTGATTGATTCAGTGTTGAATTCATTCATTAAATCTAGAGACATATGTTGTACTTGGTTTAACTAGGGAGTGGATTCAGTGAGGCGAAGGGTTAAGTGGGGGCAGGCAACCAACCAGTTTCTGTCTATTGATGCCCCACCCCCTACCCCCTCTCCGATTGGGCCATCAGGCACCCTCTGTGAGTATTTAGCAACAGGGCTTTTGCAGTCTGGTGTCACTTTAATCTGTGTTCTTGTCAAGAGCTGAACTTTCTCTCTTCTGGACTTGGTGAAGTAATCAGGTATGTGGTTTGTGCTTTCAGAATTCTTGTGTCTTGATTTGGGTACAGTCAACTAACAATTGTCTGGTTTCCATCTACTGTGCACAGTTACTATGGGCATAATTGAAAGTTGAGTAGGAAGATTGGTTGAGTAGTGAGAGACAAGTAAAATACTAGTGATATCATCTCAAATGAAAAACATTTATATTATGAATGAACGAAATGCCCAATTTTGGCAGAAATGCAACAAAGTGTGTTGTCTTGTTTAATATTTAAGTGTGTTGTTTTCCCACGTTAATCAGACATTTCCCACTTTCTCTGCAATATTCTAACGTTGCAACATGTTGTCTTATCATAAGCCTTTGGTCTGAACTAGGCTTCAGTTTCAGCTAAGTTTCAAACAAATTCAAAGTCACTCATAATGCTAACACTGTCCTCTACTTTTCCTCTACTAGAACTCTTGCTGTGAATTTGCAACACTGGTCACTCATGGCCATGTCAGCATCAGGGAACATTCCAAAGGAGGGAGTGCTACAAGCAGACAAACTGGCCTCCCTTTTGATCCAGCAGGAAAAGGAGCTCACCTGTCCTGTGTGCAGGGACATCTTCAAACATCCTGTTCTCCTGTCGTGTAGCCACAGTTTCTGCAAAGCCTGTCTGCAGCAATGGTGGTCAGTAAAACCAACTATGGAATGTCCCGTTTGCAAAGCATGCTCCTCACAGGACAAACCTCCTATCAACTTGGCGTTGAAGAACCTGTGTGAGAACTTCTTAGAGGAGAGCAGGTCTGCGTGGTGTGAGGTTCTCTGCACTCGGCATGGCGAGGATTTCAAGCTCTTCTGTCTGAACGATGAACAGTTGGCATGTCTTGTGTGTCGGGATTCCGAAAAACACGATGGACATAAGTTCATACCCATCAACGAAGCTGCACAATGTCGCAAAGTTTACCTCCAGGACGCACTGAAGTACTTCCAGGAGAAACTGAGGGACTTTACTGAAGTTAAAGCAAACTATGATAAAACGGCAGAACACATTGGAGTCCAGGCCTGGAACACGGAGAAGCATATTAAGAAACAGTTTAAGAAGCTTCGGCTGTTCCTACAACAGGAAGAGAAGGTCAGGATTAACGCACTGAGAGATGAAGGCAGGCAGAAGAGGCGGATTATGATGGTGAAGATCGAGGCGCTGAGAATAGAGATGACCATTCTCTCCAACATCATCAGAGATGTCGAGGCAGATGACGTCACCTTCCTGCAGAACTATAAGACCATGGTGGAAAGAGTCCAGCGCACACCGCCAGATCCACAGCCAGTCTCAGGAGCACTGATAGATGAGGCTAAACACCTGGGCAACCTGGCCTTCAGCGTCTGGGACAAGATGAAGAACATTGTCACCTACACTCCTGTGATCCTGGATCCCAACACTGCCAATTCTGAACTCATCCTGTCTGATGATCTGACCAGTGTGACGTGCGATGAGGATTTTACGCTCCCTGACAACCCAGAGAGGTTCGATAGCTGGGACATTGTCCTGGCTTCTGAGGGCTTTAACTCAGGCACTCACAGCTGGGATGTTGATGTTGGAGACAATATATTCTGGGAACTGGGTGTGTTAGAAGAGTCTTTCCAGAGGAAGGGAGTACAGGCATACACACAGGGTAAACACTGGAGAATAAGGTTTGTTAATGGTAGATATACAGCATTGTCCTCACCAGGGTCAGGGACTGACATTTCACTGAACCAGAGACCCTGGAAGATCAGAGTCCAGCTGGATTGGAACAAAGGAGAGCTGTCCTTCTCTGATCCAGAGTCTAACACGCACCTGCACACCTTCACTCACACTTTCACTGAGAGACTCTTTCCATTCATTCTAAATGGAGATGATGACGACATCGCCTCTCTGAAGGTGTTACCTAAGAAGGTGTGTGTTACTCTGGAACACCACGGTTAGATGTAGAAGACAATTAGCACGGATAACAATTAGCAAGTTTTAGATAGGAGCATATCTACACAACACGTCACCAAAAATGTCCACAGTGTTGCTTTTAAGTTTCAGGGGATTTGAATATGTTGTAATGACTTCGTCAATGTGCACATATTATAAGGTTTGTTTACTTTGTGTGAGTACTGTAACGTACACCACATACTATGAATACATACATGAATAATGTGTGTGAGGTATTTTATTTCACTTGGGGATCTTCTACCACAAAACGTGAATTCTGACCATCCAGTGTTTTTGATTTTTTTGGTTGGCTGGATATTTCTCTAATTATTTTTTTATATCTTCTACCAGGTAGAAGGTATTATTTTATTTCATGTTTTATTGTATTATATTTTTTACTGTTGATAGTTGTTTATAATAATGTCAGGGGATGGTTGACATTTATTGTCCTGGACAACATCAACTACCTGTAACAGCTAGACTTTCTATTTCATTTACTTGACTTTTGTAATAAACATTCAAAGATAAGAGGTGGTGTGTGGTTTATTGGAGTACTGTTAATCACATGACAGACCCGTTGGAAGGCAATAACAACAATGTATGTTAGTTCACATAGCATGTTTGACCGATGAAACAAGATGCTGTGGTATGCAATCACATCCTATAAACTAAACTTCACCAACACCAGTTTCAATTGTTCTGAAGGAATTTGGAGCAATTGTGTGCAAATAAAGTTTCTACGTTTCTATAGTGACTTGATTGGCCTATCATCACTGGAGGAGAGAGAGACTTGTTCACACATGAGTAGCACATGAATAGAGTTGTTTGTTTACATGTAAACAAGGCAGGACATGCAGAATGGACAGCAGTGACCTGTACACACAAAAGATGGAATGAGGTTTAAATGTTACTTTTCAAAGTCAGAGGTAGTTAACTATTTATGTATTCTGTATGTATAGAACAAAATAGCAGATCTACAAGCTTGTTTTAATGGCCAAAGTGTAATGGTTGAAGTGGTTACAGAGATGCTTTCCTGGTTTTAACAGGTTAAAACACTCATAATAAACTAGAAACATGTGCTCCAAGGAGCACAGATTCTCACCAGGACAGGTTGCCCACACAGGGCCCCAGACAGTCCAGCAGAGGGCAGCAGTGTGAACTTGACCTGCAGCAGTGACGCTAACCCACCAGTACTCTGGTTCTGCCAGGAACTGTGGATTTCTAGCCTGGCTCCAGACCATAGACTCACTGAGTGGACTTCCTCTTATAAATAATGACCTTTAAGGGCTTGATAAAATGTGTTGTGTGTAGTATTGTGCAATAATAACATGTCCATGGACCATGAGCCTCCCACTGTGTATTTATGCTGCAGTAGTTGTGTATATTATAATAATCATAACAGAGGTCCATGTCAACACATTCTTACTGAGCATCATACAATGCATATAGGCGTAGATTTAGCCAATGTTGATGGAATGGGGGCGGCAGTGGCTCAGGAGGTAGAGCGGCGCTTGGGGACCGGAAGGTTCCCAGTTCGATCCCGGGCTCCCCCAGAGTTAGTGTCGAAGTGTCCTTGAGCAAAACGCTGAACCCCTAATTGCCTTGCATGGTTTGCTCCGCCATCAGTGTATGAATGTGTGTGTGAATGGGTGAATGTAATGCACAATCATTGTAAAGTGCCTTGGATAAAGGCGCTATACAAATGCATTATTTACCAGGATGCATAGCAAGGGCTAAACACTTAGCCCATATCCCCACCCAACACAACAGTGGTCCCCTGGTTGATTTTTAGTCAGGGTGGTGGTCCCTGGTTCACAATCAGTTGAAACTCCCTGGATTAAATTGTCTGTTCAAAATGTACTGTACACGAGAGACCTCAGTTACTGTCAGAATGCGAGTGGAGTTCGACACAAAAGCAGGCGACTGGTGTGGTGGAAATCTGGCCAAATTCAAACTAGAGAATTCGGTGGCTAAGAGTTGACTTCAACACCATTCAAATAATACCGGTTGAGAATAACTCAGATACCCAACTCAGAGACACGACTCCATGACACAACTCTCAAGGAAGTGCTTTTTATTCAGTGCACTGAATCTAGATCCTATGTAAAGAGAGAGCTCAGGCAAACACTAACTTAAATACAGGAATATAGCACAGTCCCTCTGGCATGACAAAACTCCTCCTCGTTCTATCTGCAGGTGAATAACATTGGCTGACTGAGCCATGTGCAGTTGAAATATTGACGTGGCAGTCGGATACCATTGACTGATTGAATATTTTATTAGACAGAAATGCAAACAGCACGAGGTACAGTCAGACATTTGGGCTAAAAGGATAACAAAAAAAAGCTCTGGGGACTTGTTTCCATAAACTAACATTTCTAGCTAAGGTATTGCATCTCTCTGTGTCTTCTTCATACAGATAATAACATATAGGCTAACATTCCTAACTGTGGATTTTTGCACTTCTTCTGTGCTTTTGTTCAGAGTTTAGCATGAATCAACTTTCCAACTGTAGATATTTTACATGTGTTTGTGATCTCTGTCCAGGTACTGTTCTATAGTTATTAACTACTTAATACACTATAAATGGCTTCTCTTGTAACAGTTGGGTTCATTATCTTATACTTAATATATGCAAATGTAATACATCCCATGCACACCGTTTGTAAGGCAAGTAAGTATTTATGGGCAAATTCTAAGACAGCACTACTTTTCTACTTCAATTGGGTTTTGTAACACTTTGCGTTCATTCATGTGCTAAAAGAGTGTCAATAAGGAGAATAATTTGGATTATCAGACACACTTGGTTCCATTTGTCTGCTATCTTCAAAACGTCTTGAAAACATTTGGGAATATGTTTGAAAGATTTTAACACCACAAATCTTGTATGGTATTGTAATTGTAGAGGTATTTCAAGTCCAAACCTCTATTCAATGGTACAGGCCCAGCGTCCAGTCTCAATGTCCGTCCAGTCTCAAACAAATAATTTGTCTATGGAGTTAGCTGGTTTTGTCAAAGCGCTTTAATACTTTTCATTGGTTCAATATATTGTTTTAATCAACACACCGACGTAAAGGGTGTTCAATAGCACTGATTTATGGGGGGAAAAATGCAAAAGCGACAGCAACGATATCCAAAATTCACTTTTCAGGATTACAATTCAAATATCAAAAGTAGCAGATCTACAAGCTTAAAGTGTGACACTTTGTGCCACGTCTATTACTTTTGATGCTTTTGTACACAAAGCACAAACTAGATATGCCATGCTAAAACCAGTGCAGGACGCAGGACGGGCCGTTGTACTTTACATACACTTTATATGTTGTACTTTACAATATCAATATGATATTTATATATAATACAGTGAAGTATCTGTTACTAATACTGGACAGTAGTAGTTCTAATAATTTAGAAAGCTGAATATAAAATACTTCAAATAGGCTATGTCAGAAATGTAGCTAGTGTTTCACACACGTTACTATGGTTCATTGTTGGGTGCGTGTGGGACTTTTGTCATTGATTGGTCTATCTTTACCATTCACATGTAATTCAGTAAGTAAAGAAGTGCATAATGATAGTGGCTCGTTGTCATTTAAGGGGAGCCATTGTCATTGTTTTGTCTGTAAGGAACATTAGTGTGTAACGATGATGGTCCATTGCATCATTGGTCATTGCTTGGTCTATACAGTAGGTTTACCATTGAGATGTAATTCAGTCAATAGCTTATGTAAGAGCTCGTGGAGGGTCATCATTGTAGTCCAATTGCCCTGCCAGTCATTAAAAGGTGTGAATGTCAAGAATGTTATCAATGTGCATGAAGCCCTCACACACTGTTGCACAACAAACAATTATCTACCTTTTAACTTTGTAATATCTTGAAATGAAATCCTCCATTGAAAGTGCATTAAGTTTAGTCCATAATGCTCACAGTCATTTAGAACTATCTTGGTCAATAATCAAGCAATTTTTATCTATTAAATGAGTGCAGTCCAGCTCAAAGGTAATCTTGTGCTTTCTACAAATCCATGATAGTGTCCATCCGGTGAAGAGAAGAGCTCACAAATCAACACAGACCAGCAGGGCTGAACAGACCCCTCTTTCTTGGTTGCAAACATTAAAAAAGAGTCTATGCATCAAGCCACTATGAAAGAGAGAACATATAATACATATTGATTGATGTTACAATTCACGTAATAGACAAGAGAACATAAACACATTTTGCAACTTGCAACAACCATTCCAAACATATTCTCTTTGAGTGAAAGGGGTAAATATGATTTAAACAGAGCTGTAGCTTATTTTAGGTAGTAGTTTAACCCAGTGGTTCCAACGTGCATTGAGTTTAGCCCAGTGGCAACCCAGTGGTTGCAAAATGAGTTGTCTCGTCTAATATGTGAATTGTAACATTAATCAACATGTATTTTATGTCAGTAGTGGCTTGATGCATAGACAATTTTTTAATGTTTGCAACCAAGTAGAAAGAGGGGTCTGTTCAGCCAGGGGTCCTCCATGGGGTTCCAGCAAAATGTGTGAATGTAGGAATGTACATAGCTGCTTGTACATCTGTTATTTTCAACATGTTTTTGTTCATCACAAATCACAATCACAAATCTTGTATGGGGGTCCCTGGGACCCTGGCACAAATATTTTCAGATGGGGGTCGAAATGCATATTAATGTGGGGTCCTTGCCTTGAGAATCACTGGTTCAGCAGACTATAACAAACTTGAACCAATGACTTAACCTGAAAAAACGTAGGAGAAACAGAGTTTGAAAGTTATTTCAAACTTCATTTGAAAAAAACTTCAATCTATAGATGTTTTTTTTAATTGATTCATTAATTGTTGAATTCATAAAATCTAGAGAAATATGTTGGTTTAACTAGGGAGTGGATTCAGTGAGGTGAAGGGTTAAGTGGGGGCAGGCAACCAACCAGTTTCTGTCTATTGATGCCCTAGCCTGGTAAACCCTCCCTCCGGAAATCTCATTTGTCATTTGAAATCAAATGGAAATGAGATTTTCCGGAGGGAGGGGCTTTACCAGGCTATTGATGCCCCACCCCCCATCCCCTCTCTGATTGGGCCATCAGGCACCCTCTGTGAGTATTTAGCAACAGGGCTTTTGCTGTCTGGAGTCAATTCAAACTGTGTTGTCGTCAAGAGCTGAACTTCTCTCTTCTGGACTGGTGAAGTAATAGGTATGTAATTTGTGCTTTCAGAATTCTTGTGTCTTGATTTGACTCTGTGTGGGGGTACAGTCAACCAACAATTGTCTGGTTTCCATCTACTGTGCACAGTTCAGTTAATATGGGCATAATTTAAATGTCTTGTTTCATCTTTAAGTGTGGTGTTTTACAAGACAGCTGCCACTTCATCTGCAATATTCTAACGTTGCAACATGTTGTCTTATCATAAGCTTTTGGTCTGAACTAGGCTTCAGTTTCAGCTATGTTTCAAACAAATTGTGTGGAAGTTTCAAGGTATGAATCTAGATTCAGAATACTACAACAACTTGCGTCACTCCTACTCATAATACTAACTAACACTGTGCTCTACTTTCCTCTACTAGAACCCTTGCTGTGAATTTGCAACACTGCTGACTCACAGCCATGTCAGCATCAGGGAACATTCCAAAGGAGGGAGTGCTACAAGCAGACAAACTGACCTACCTTTTGACCCAGCAGGAAAAGGAGCTCACCTGTCCTGTGTGCAGTGACATCTTCAAACATCCTGTTCTCCTGTCGTGCAGCCACAGTTTCTGCAAAGCCTGTCTGCAGCAATGGTGGTCAGTAAAACCAACTATGGAATGTCCTGTTTGCAAAGCATGCTCCTCACAGGACAAACCTCCTATCAACTTGGCGTTGAAGAACCTGTGTGAGAACTTCTTAGAGGAGAGCAGGTCTGCGTGGTGTGAGGTTCTCTGCACTCGGCATGGCGAGGATTTCAAGCTCTTCTGTCTGAACGACGAACAGTTGGCATGTCTTGTGTGTCGGGATTCCGAAAAACACGATGGACATAAGTTCATACTCATCAACGAAGCTGCACAATGTCGCAAAGTCTACCTCCAGGACACACTGAAGTACTTCCAGGAGAAACTGAGGGACTTTACTGAAGTTAAAGCAAACTATGATAAAACGGCAGAACACATTGGAGTCCAGGCCTGGAACACGGAGAAGCATATTAAGAAACAGTTTAAGAAGCTTCGGCTGTTCCTACAACAGGAAGAGAAGGCCAGGATTAACGCACTGAGAGATGAAGGCAGGCAGAAGAGGCGGATTATGATGGTGAAGATCGAGGCGCTGAGAATAGAGATGACCATTCTCTCCAACATCATCAGAGATGTCAAGGCAGATGACATCACCTTCCTGCAGAACTATAAGACCACGGTGGAAAGAGTCCAGCACACACCGCCAGATCCACAGCCAGTCTCAGGAGCACTGATAGATGAGGCTAAACACCTGGGCAACCTGGCCTTCAGCGTCTGGGACAAGATGAAGAACATTGTCACCTACACTCCTGTGATCCTGGATCCCAACACTGCCAATTCTGAACTCATCCTGTCTGATGATCTGACCAGTGTGACGTGCGATGAGGATTTTACGCTCCCTGACAACCCAGAGAGGTTCGATAGCTGGGACATTGTCCTGGCTTCTGAGGGCTTTAACTCAGGCTATCACAGCTGGGATGTTGATGTTGGAGACAATATATTCTGGGAACTGGGTGTGTTAGAAGAGTCTTTCCAGAGGAAGGGAGTACAGGCATACACACAGGGTAAACACTGGAGAATAAGGTTTGTTAATGGTAGATATACAGCATTGTCCTCACCAGGGTCAGGGACTGACATTTCACTGAACCAGAGACCCTGGAAGATCAGAGTCCAGCTGGATTGGAACAAAGGAGAGCTGTCCTTCTCTGATCCAGAGTCTAACACGCACCTGCACACCTTCACTCACACTTTCACTGAGAGACTCTTCCCATTCATTTTAAATGGTGATGATGACGACATCGCCTCTCTGAAGGTGTTACCTAAGAAGGTGTGTGTTACTCTGGAACACCACAGTTAGATGTAGAAGACAATTAGCACGGATAACAATTAGCAAGTTTTAGATAGGAGCATATCTACACAACACGTCACCAAAAATGTCCACAGTGTTGCTTTTAAGTTTCAGGGGATTTGAATATGTTGTAATGACTTCGTCAATGTGCACATATTATAAGGTTTGTTTACTTTGTGTGAGTACTGTAACGTACACCACATACTATGAATACATACATGAATAATGTGTGTGAGGTATTTTATTTCACTTGGGGATCTTCTACCACAAAACGTGAATTCTGACCATCCAGTGTTTTTGATTTTTTTTGGTTGGCTGGATATTTCTCTAATTATTATTTTATATCTGCTACCAGGTAGAAGGTATTATTTTATTTCATGTTTTATTGTATTATATTTTTTACTGTTGATAGTTGTTTATAATAATGTCAGGGGATGGTTGACATTTATTGTCCTGGACAACATCAACTACCTGTAACTGCTAGACTTTCTATTTCATTTACTTGACTTTTGTAATAAACATTCAAAGATAAGAGGTGGTGTGTGGTTTATTGGAGTACTGTTAATCACATGACAGACCCGTTGGAAGGCAATAACAACAATGTATGTTAGTTCACATAGCATGTTTGACCGATGAAACAAGATGCTGTGGTATGCCATCACATCCTATAAACTAACACCAACACCAGTTTCAATTGTTCTGAAGGAATTTGGAGGTATATCCAGGACTAAAAGTAGTTATTACACATGAGAATATTACTACCAGATGATTTTGTTATAACACATTTGTTTAATAATAAGCAACTAGGTTAAAGAAATTGATGTCTCACTCAAAGTCCACTGTGCCTAACAAAAGACTAATCAGTTCTCACATTTACATTGAAATGTGTGATGAGTACATCACCTGATGAAGCTCCAAAGACTGAACTACTTTGATGAAGAGAACAGAGGGTGGTCACCAATGTAAATAGCATAAATCATGGGTTCCTCTCTTTTACTGATTCCCCAGACAAGCAAGACAGTTGCTGGAAGCCAAAAAGCAAGTTTGTAAGGAAATACATAAGATAAGTAAGATAAAATAGAGTTGAGTTGCAGTAATTTTCCATGACTGTGAAAAACCAAAGGTCACCAGGCTTAAGCATTTAGCCAAATGTAATTACCTAATGTCAATTAGTCTAATTATTAGGTTGTAACTTTTTCTAAAGTAGACTTAGGATGAGAAATAGTAAAATGTAAGATCCTTTAAAAAACTGTAAAATAGGTAAATAAGACTTTAGGTGGAAATATAATAGTATCTTGGGTTAAATATGATCACTCATTTAGTTTGTTTAGAGTTACAGAGAATGGTCAAATGTTTAACTGGATGAAGAAACATGACTTCTAAATATTAAATAATATCATTTGGTTTACTCTTCAAAAAGTATTTATAGGAATTAGGTGAATTAAACTTTGGTGATAAATAGTCATGAAAATGTAATTGGATATCATGCATAAAGTCTATTTTTAGTGTAATCATTTTAATTCTGTTTTATTTTATTATTCTGGGTTAACATAAACATATTTTTTATGCTGTTTGGACATTTCTTGAAGTACATGAATTGTGGAGTAATGTTTAAATTATGAGTTTCTATTTTAAAGTCATACCTTTGCAAAACAACTGTTGTGGTTTAAAGTTTTGTGCTAATTCATTTATTTGAAAAAACCCGCTGATGTGAGAGGTGGAGTCAGATGCAGTTTACCTGACAAAGTTATTGTCAGGATCTGCATTGCTTGTGTTGTTTTGAAAGTATGTTCCTGAATCTTATTTTGAAGTATGCTCTTGTGTTTCCTGTCTTCCATTGTGCTTGTTACCTGTCTTGTCTCACCTTCCCTGATTTATGGTTCATGTGTATCACCTGTGTCCTGTTTGCCCCAGCCAATCCCTGTGTTTATTGTCTGTTGAGTTCACCTGTGTCCTGTTATCCTCGTGTGTATTTAAGCCCTGTGTTTGGGCGTGTTGCTTTGTTGGATTATTGTGTTTGTATCCTGAGTTTCCAGTCTGTTCATGTTTTCAGTTGTCAATTAAACTCTGTCTTCCACTTCAAGTTTCTGACTTCCGTGCATTTGGGTCCTACTAGAAAAACGTCCTGACATAATAATCCAACCACTATTGGACCCAGCAGGAAGAGTTTTTGTTTAGTTTTTTGTTTTATTCAAGATGCCAGCAGTTTGGAGCAAGCTGCTAATGGACCTAGTGGGTCCAGGTCTGTCTGTGCACACACCTTTGACACTTGCCTGCACTCTGCCGTCTCCTGCCCATGCCATGCCCACCCAGGGGCCCCACGTTCCTCATCCTGAGCGTTATGGAGGTGATCCTGAGACCTGTGACTCTTTCATTGCCCAGTGTTCGGCAGTTTTTGAGGACCAGGCACCTGCCTTTTCCACTGAACATTCCCGCCTGACTTATGTGAGGTACATGCTCACAGGAGAGGCCCTGTCCTGGGCTATTGATGTGTGGGAGGAGGAAAGGGAGTTTTGCTCCTGTTACTACTCTTTCACAGCAGAGCTGAAGAGAGTTTTTGGTTCTCCAGTGCCCAGCGTTCAAGAGCCCGTGCTGCCCAGTACCACAGAGCCCGTGCTGCCCAGCGCCACAGAGCCCGTGCTGCCCAGCACCACAGAGCCCATGCTGCCCAGCATCACAGAGCCCGTGCTGCCCAGCACCACAGAGCCCATGCTGCCCAGCATCACAGAGCCCGTGCTGCCCAGCACCACAGAGCCCATGCTGCCCAGCATCACAGAGCCTGTGCTGCCCAGCACGCCGCTGCCCAGCACGCCGCCGCCCAGGTCGCCGCCGCCCTGCTCGCCGCCGCCCTGCACGCCGCCGCCCTGCTCGCCGCCGCCCTGCTCGCCGCCGCCCTGCACGCCGCAGCCCTGCTCGTCGCTGCCCTGCTCGCCGCAGCCCAGCACGCCGCAGCCCTGCTCGCCGCAGCCCTGCTCGCCGCTGCTGAGCTCACCGCCGGCCTGCTCACCGCCGCCCTGCTCGCCGCCGCCCAGCTCGTCGCCGCCCTGCTCGCCGCCGCCCTGCTCGCCGCAGCCCAGCACGCCGCAGCCCTGCTCGCCGCAGCCCTGCTCGCCGTTGCTGAGCTCGCCGCCGCCCTGCTCGCCGCCGCCCAGCTCGCCGCCACCCAGCTCGCCGCCCGGCCCTCTGCCGCCCTGCCGCCCGGCCGTCCGCCGCCCGGCACCCTGCCGTCCGGCTCTCCGCCGCCCGGCATCCTGCTGCCCGGCCCTCCGCCGCCCGGCCCCCCGCCGGCTGGCACCCTGCTGCCCGGCACCCTGCTGTCCGGCCCTCCGCCGCCCGGCACCTTGCTGCCCAGTGCTGCTGACACTCTGCTGCTTAGTACTGATGAACCCTCGTTGGCTGTCCCTACACCTGCCTGTTCCATGATGTTCCCTGATCCTGTCTGTCCTGACTCCGCACCTGTCTGTCCTGAGCCGACTCCAGCCCAAGACCCATTTGAGGGGTCTCGTTTGGTCGTGTTCAGGGGAATCCGTGGGTCCTCCAGAAGGGGGCGTGATCGCCATGGTTCCCGACACCCCCAACACTCCCTGTTGCCCAGCGCCCTGGAGTCCCCGCTGCCCAGCGCCTTGGAGTCCTTGCTGCCCGGTGTCCAGTGTGTCTCGCTACCCATCGTTCACAAGGCTCCACTGCTGCCCAGCGCTACAGTTACTCCGCCCCCAGTCTTGCCTGTGATCTTGTTGGCTGTTCCCGCCAACACCCTGCCTGTCTTGCCAGATACCTCGTTGGCTGTCCCCACCTGCGTCCTGTCTGAGTCCTCGTTGTCTGTCCCCGCCTGTGTCCTGTCTGTGTCCTTGTTGTCTGTCCCCGCCTGTGTCCAGCCTGTGTCCTCGTTGTCTGTCCCCGCCTGTGTCCAGCCTGTGTCCTCGTTGTCTGTCCCCGCTTGTGTCCCGTCTGTGTACTCGCCGGCTGCCCCCGCCTGTGTCCCACCTGTTTCCTTGTTGGTTGGCCTCGCCGACGTCTCGCCTGAACCCCCGTCGGCTGCCCCCACCGACGCCCTGCCAGAGACTTTGTCAGTGGACTATGCCGATGCCCGAGCAGATGTCCTGTCGGCTGTCCCTACTGACAGTCTGCCGGGACCCTTGTCCGTTTCCCCCACTGACACCCCCGTTGAACTTTCTGAACTGCCACTGGTTGTCACTGCTGAACCCAACTCAGCACTCCAGCCATTGGACCCTGGTCCCATACCCAAGTCGCCGGGTCTTGGGTCTGCACTCCAGTGGTTGGACCCCGGGCCTGCACTCCAGCAATTGGACCCCGGGCCGGCACTTCAGTTGCCGAGTTCTGGGCTTGCACTCCAGTCGCCGGACCCCGGGATGGCTGTTAAGCCACCTGACCCCTGTTCTGTCCCCCCAGTTTTTCAGCCTTGCACCCCTGTTTCTCAGAATGTCAGCCCCTTTGTTCCCCAGGTCTCTGTCCCTCAGTTTCCCCAGGCTACTCTCTCTCCCCGGCCCCCCTCTGCTACGCTCCGCTCTGGAATGTCCTGTCTTTTGGTGAAGCCAACCAGCCCGTTAGCCGCTCTCCCTTTCTGTTTGTCTGCCTGTCTCCCTCTCTGCTTGTCTGCTAGTTTGTCTGCAAGTCTTTTCGTCCGTCTGTCTACTCCCCAGTCCTTCAGTCTTCCCTCTGACTTGTTTTTCCGCCTGTTAATGTGTCAGTCCACTTGTTTTTCCACATGCCTGTCTGTCTGTCAATTGATTTGTTTGTCACTTGGTCTGTCTCAACTTGTGCCTATGTGTTTATCTATGTGCCTTTCTGCATGTCTGTCTGTGTGTCTGCCTGCCGACCTGCCTTTCTGTGTGATTCTGCTGGTATGTTTGTTCGTCCTTCTGTCGGTCTCAGTCAGTCTCGTTGGTTGTGTGTAGTCTCTGTCTAGTCCTGTCTGTCTGCTCCACTGTCTATGTCTTGGTTTTCCTCTCGTCTGTCTGTCAGTGTTTCCTTGTTCTCTGTCCAGTTTATCAGCATTACAGATAGCCGTCTGCCTGTTGGCTCGTCTGTGTTCTGTCTCTTTGTCTGGTTTATTGTGCTTGTCCTTGTGTGTGTCTTCTTGTAGGCCTGTGTGCTTGTTTCCTGTTCTCTGTCTTGTCTCTTTTCTGCGCGTTTCTTGTCACCTTTTCCCTGCCGGTGTCCTCAGTCCTTCTCCTCGTACTTGGTCAGTTTCCCCAGTCCTTAACTACCCTGCCCCGAGCCAGTTTTGCTCTGTCGTCCTGTTCTTGCCCTGCCCCGTAAGAGTCCTGTGCGCTTCTTCTGTTTGCTCTGTCCTGCCCTGTCCCTGCCAGTTCAGTCCTGTTCCCCGGTGCAGTGCCCCAGTCCCTCCGCCGGACCCCCTCCTGTTTGTTGTTTTTGTGGGACGTCTGGTAGCCGTCCCTTTGAGGGGGGGTAATGTCAGGATCTGCATTGCTTGTGTTGTTTTGAAAGTATGTTCCTGAATCTTATTTTGAAGTATGCTCTTGTGTTTCCTGTCTTCCATTGTGCTTGTTACCTGTCTTGTCTCACCTTCCCTGATTTATGGTTCATGTGTATCACCTGTGTCCTGTTTGCCCCAGCCAATCCCTGTGTTTATTGTCTGTTGAGTTCACCTGTGTCCTGTTATCCTCGTGTGTATTTAAGCCCTGTGTTTGGGCGTGTTGCTTTGTTGGATTATTGTGTTTGTATCCTGAGTTTCCAGTCTGTTCATGTTTTCAGTTGTCAATTAAACTCTGTCTTCCACTTCAAGTTTCTGACTTCCGTGCATTTGGGTCCTACTAGAAAAACGTCCTGACAGTTATTGGCTGTTGAGAAAGTAAAGGCGTGTCTAAGTTCATTGTTAAAGAAATGGAGGTAGACCTACTGTTCAGTATAAAAGGTGTGTTTGTTGTAATGTAATTTGCGCTATTCTCATTTGATCCTTGAATGATTTTGCCTCTATGACAATAAATACATTGTTATAAACCCACACTTGAACCGAAGCTTTGTTCATCATTTTAACACTCAGGAGATGATACTTGTTTTCGTTGGAAAAACTTAGACCATTTACCACACCATCAGGCACCCTCTGTGAGTATTTAGCAACAGGGCTTTTGCTGTCTGGTGTCACTTCAAACTGTGTTGTCGTCAAGAGCTGAACTTCTCTCTTCTGGACTTGGTGAAGTAATCAGGTATGTAGTTTGTGCTTTCAGAATTCTTGTGTGTCTTGATTTGACTCTGCGTGGGGGTACAGTCAACCAACAATTGTCTGGTTTCCATCACAGTTCAGTTACTATGGGCATAATTTAAATGTATTGTTTCATCTTTAAGTGTGGTGTTTTACAAGACAGCTGCCACTTCATCTGCAATATTCTAACGTTGCAACATGTTGTCTTATCATAAGCCTTTGGTCTGAACTAGGCTTCAGTTTCAGCTAAGTTTCAAACAAATTGTGTGGTAGTTTCAAGGTATGAATCTAGATTAATACTACAACAACTTGCGTCACTCCTACTCATAATGCTAACTAACACTGTGCTCTACTTTCCTCTACTAGAACCCTTGCTGTGAATTTGCAACACTGCTGACTCACAGCCATGTCAGCATCAGGGAACATTCCAAAGGAGGGAGTGCTACAAGCAGACAAACTGACCCAGCAGTGTCGTGTGTGCAGTGACATCTTCAAACATCCTCTCCTGTCGTGCAGCCACAGTTTCTGCAAAGCCTGTCTGCAGCAATGGTGGTTACTCAAACCAACCCTAACCCTGAAATGTCCTGTTTGTTCAGGGTATTTGATGTGGTGTTAATGACAGAGCCGTTGGAAGACAATACAAAAATGTTTGTTAGTTCACATGTTTGACCGATGAAATAAGATGCTGTGGTATGCAATCACATCCTATAAATTTCATTTTAAATGGCGATGATGACGACATCGCTGCTCTGAAGGTGTTACCTAAGAAGGTGTGTGTTACTCTGGAACACCACAGTTAGATGTAGAAAACAATTAGCACGGATAACAATCAGCAAGTTTTAGATAGGAGCATATCTACACATCACCAAAAATATCCACAGTGTTGCTTTTAAGTTTCAGGGGATTTGAATATGTTGTAATGACTTTGACAATGTGCACATAATTATAAGGTTTGTTTACTTTGCGTGAGTACTGTAACGTACACCACATACTATGAATACATACATGAATAATGTGTGTGAGGTATTTTATTTCACTTGGGGATCTTCTACCCCAAAACGTGAATTCTGACCATCCAGTATTTTTTTTTTTTTTTTGGCTCGATATTTCTCTAATTATTTTTTAATATCTTCTACCAGGTAGAAGGTATTATTTTATATTTTATTATATTTTTTACTGTTGATAGTTGTTTATAATAATGTCAGGGGATGGTTGGTATTTATTGTCTTGGACAATATCAACTACCTGGTACTTCATTTACTTGACTTTTGCAATAAACATTCAAAGATAAGAGGTGGTGTGTGGTTTATTGGAGTACTGTTAATCACATGACAGACCCGTTGGAAGGCAATAACAACAATGCATGTTAGTTCACATACTGTAGCATGTTTGACCGATGAAAAAAGATGCTGTGGTATGCAATCACATCCTATAAACTAAACTTCACCAACACCAGTTTCAATTGGTCTGAAGGAATTTGGTGCAATTGTGTACAAATAAAGTTTCTAAGTTTTCTATAGTGACTTGATTGGCCTATCATCACTGGAGGAGAGAGACTCGTTCACACATGAGTAGCACATGATAGAGTTGTTTGTTTACATGTAAACAAGGCAGGACATGCAGAATGGACAGCAGTGACCTGTACACACAAAAGATGGAATGAGCTTTAAATGTTACTTTTCAAAGTCAGAGTTTGTATATTTGCTTTTTTTAATGGCCAAAGTGTAATGGTTGAAGTGGTTACAGAGGTGCTTTCCTGGTTTTATCAGGTTAAAGAAAAGAAAAAATAACACTCATAATATTAAACTAGAAACATGTGCTCCAAGGAGCACATATTCCCACCAGGCCAGGTTGCCCACACAGGGCCCCAGACAGTCCAGCAGAGGGCAGCAGTGTGAACTTGACCTGCAGCAGTGATGCTAACCCACCAGTACTCTGGTTCTGCCAGGAACTGTGGATTTCTAGCCTGGCTCCAGACCATAGATTCACTGAGTGGACTTCCTCTTATAAATAATGACTGTTAAGGGCTGGATAAAATGTGTTGTGTGTGGTATTGTGCAATAATAACATGTCCATGGACCATGAGCCCCTAAAAGTCTTATTATATATAATAATCATAACAGAGGTCCATGTCAACACATTCTTACTGAGCATCATACAATGCATAGGCGTAGATTTAGCCAATGTTGATGGAATGGGGCGGCAGTGGCTCAGGAGGTAGAGCGGCGCTTGGGGACCGGAAGGTTCCCAGTTCGATCCCGGTCTCACACAGAGTTAGTGTGGAAGTGTCCTTGAGCAAAACGCTGAACCCCTAATTGTTCCCGATGAGCAGGTTGGTGCCTCGCATGATTTGCTCCGCCATCAGTGTATGAATGTGTGTGTGAATGGGTGAATGTAATGCACAATCATTGTAAAGTGCCTTGGATAAAGGTGCTATACAAATGCATTATTTACCAGGATGCATAGCCAGTGTTACCAAAACACTTAGCCCATATCCCCACCCAACACAGTGGTCCCCCGGTTGATTTTTAGTCAGGTTGGTGGTCCCTGGTTCACAATCAGTTGAAACTCCCTGGATTAAATTGTCAGTTCAAAATGTACTGTACACAAGAGACCTCAGTTACTGTCAGAATGCGAGTGGAGTTCGACACAAAAGCAGGCGACTGGTGTGGTGGAAATCTGACCAAATTCAAACTAGAGAATTCGGTGGCTAAGAGTTGACTTCCACACCATTCAAATAATACCCAACTCAGAGACAGGACTCCAGGACACAACTCTCAAGGAAGCGCTTTTTATTCAGTGCACTGAATCTAGATCCTGTGTAAAGAGAGAGCCCTGATCTCAGCCAAACACTAACTTAAATACAGGAATATGGCACAGTCCCTCTGGCATGACAAAACTCCTCCTCATTCTATCTGCAGGTGAATAACATTGGCTGACTGAGCCACGTGCAGTTGAAATATTGCAATATTGACGTGGCAGTCGGATACCATTGACTGATTGAATACTTTATTAGACAGAAATGCAAACAGCACGAGGTACAGTCAGTCATTTGGGCTAAAAGGATTTTTGTTTAAAAGCTCTGGGACTTGTTTCCATAAACTAACATTTCTAGCTAAGGTCTTGCATCTCTCTGTGTCTTCTTCATACAGATAATAACATATAGGCTAACATTCCTAACTGTGGATTTTTGTACTTCTTCTGTGCTTTTGTTCAGAGTTTAGCATGAATCAACTTTCCAACTGTAGATATTTTACATGTATTTGTGCTCTCTGTCCAGGTACTGTTCTATAGTTATTAACTACTTAATACACTATAGCTGGCTTCTCTTGTGACAGTCATTATCTTATACTGAATATGCAAATGTTACTTCTGCCTTTTCACCTCACACTCTGCCTCTCTTGCTTGCATACATCCCATGCACTGTTTTTAAGGCGAGTAAGTATTTATGGACAAATTCTAAGACAGCACAACCTGTCAGACACCTACAATAAGTGTCAATAAGGAGAATAATTAATTGGATTATCAGACACACTTGGTTCCATTTGTCTGCTGTCTTCAAAACATCTTGAAAACATTTGGGAATATGTTTGAAAGATTTTAACACCACAAATCTTGTATGGTATTGTAGTCTTGTATTTTTTCCCTGGCACATGATATTTTCAGATGGGGGTTCCGTGGACAAATAGATATTAATTTTGGGGTCCTTGACATGAAAACAGTTTGAGAACCAGAGCTTTATAATGAGGAGTACATTCCCAGCTTCCTGGCTGGGGTTACAGGGTTGGTGTAGGTTTGTGGCTGAGGTGGTCTAAGGGGGCTGCATGGTAGCCCCTGACTAAACTGTCGGGTGAGTGGGGGGGGGACAAAATATGAACTTTATATTTAGAAAACTTCATATATTTTTAATCAAAGATTTGCCACAGACATTGTAATGTCTAGTCTCTGACACATTTGTCCATGTACAGACAGATTGGTGATGATCCCCGATATCACACATAATGGTCTTTAATGTGGTCACAAATTAAAATTTATTTTACCTTTGTTTACCAAAACAAAACAAGTTAACTCATTGAGTGCCATAATTATTAATATCTATTTCTGGCCATTACAATTTTTATTAAAATTTAGTAAAACAAAAGTGCTTAGGAAGCGAGATACAGCCTTTTTCAGTTATAAGTTAAACAAGGAGTGGATGGAGCTGCAAATCTTCAGATAATGATATCTTGGGTTCGGTTATTTTTCTCTTTTTTTTTCAAAAACACGTGAAACACGTTAATGGCACGTTGCACCATAGCGCTAAAACACGTTAATGGCACTCAACGAGTTAAGAACAAACTTTTATTTACAACTGCAGCCTGAGAAAAGGGCAGCCTCTTGAGGGAGAGGAAAAAAGGGATTAAAACAATAAAAACAACACAATGTAATAATTTACAAAAGGTTCAAATGCACACTATAAAAACAAACATTACACCACCATAATCAAACATGGGAAGGATGGTCATTTGAGTGTTAATTTAGACGAGGTGAAAGTGGAGCACATTCTATAAAGGAAACCAAATTTAGATTTAACCTTGGACTGTAATTTGTCAATATGAAATGAAAAGGACAGTGTTATCTAGCCAGATTCCCAAATATTTATATTCACTCTAAATGTTTTTAATTGATTGATTTTTTTTTTTATTGACAACAAATATGCTCTCTAGGTCGTCCTCAGACGAGCCCTCCGTTGTCGCTTCCAGTACCAATATGCACAAAACAATTGATTGCATATTTTGGTCAAAAGGATAACACAGAAAAGCCTGAAGGCTTATACATTGTGGTCCTATTTGTTGTTGTGACAAGGAGGACTTAAAGCTAGTAATAGTCCCAATTAGCTTAGTGACCGCATGCAGGCAACCCATTCCATGTGATAGTTGCAGAATACAAAAAAAAAAGAGTCCTTTCCAATACCGCGATTAATTCTGCATGGAACAAAGTTAATAGTTTCTCCAGTGGAGAAGCTATGAAAATCCCAAACCCTAGAAAAGTAATTGCATAAATATTTGGGTGCCTCATTGTTTACAATTCTGTGGACCATACACATATTCATAAACAAAACTCTCCTCCACTCTAAGCCAACCAAGGCTACTAAAAGGAGTGTGGATCAACCTAACTAGGTTATTCTGAGAGCTCCGCAATTTATTTTTTAGGATCATAGGGGTAACATTGCACCACGATGTGGTGGCATAATCAAAAGAACTGACGTAGAAGGATATATATATATATATATATATATATTCCTAGAAGATGGAAACTACTTATCTTTGGGTCTTGGACAATTTTTTTTGGGTTGCGAGTAAATATCTCCTTTTTTCCATTTCCTACATTAAAAATAATAATAATTATATATATATATATATATATATATATATATATATATATATATATATACACATATATACACATACATATATATATATATATATATATATATACATATATATATATATACATATATACATATATACATATATACATATACATATATATACATATATATATATATATATATATATATATATATATATATATATATATATATATATATTTTTTTTTTTTTTTTTTTTTTTTTTAATCACCAACTTTTCATCTATTAAAAAACATTCAACATTTTTCTAAAGTATTTCATAAATAAAATGAAGAAATTGAATAATTTCTAAAAAATACACAGTTTGGGAAACACTGGTCTACTGGTATAATAAATGCTCATATCAATATTGCATTCCCAAATACAACCTTAACCTTTTTAACAAAGTTTTTGCTCTTTTCATGTAGAACTGACCAAACAAACATGTAGGTATTTCCAAAACAGCATCCATGGCGTCAGAGAGGGTGCTTGCAAATCCTTTGATTTTATCCTTTAGATTAAAGTAAGCCTATTTGATTGTGTGGTGGATAATTTTCAACACAAATGCATATTGCCTCCATGTGATGTGAATTAGCACAAATTAGCTTCAACAGTTTATGATTCTGGGCCCTATTAACACAATCTATGGCCCAGGGCACAAATGCATTGGGGATGTGTTCAACTCCAATTTGACATGAACATGCATTTACCGGGTGCTAAGCAAGGCCCACGGCGCAAAAGCGTTGACTAGTAATCTCTGAATTAGTCATGGGGGTGTTTTGGGTATAAGCCAATCAGAGTATTGTCTCTTATTCCCTTTAGGAGCTAGTTGAGCCTGCACTATGACATATTGTTATTCAAATGACACAAGTTGAAGGAGACAATATTTTCTGCTGAGGAAATGGCTGCATTTGACCAAAGTATTTGGAACCAACTACATTTAAAGTTACTTTTCACCTGTATGAGTACTCATGTGCCTCCTGAAATAAGCAATTTGAGTGAAGGTTCTTTTACAAACTGTACAAGTGAAGTGATTTTTCGGTGTGTGAGTCTGCATGTGTGTTGTCAGAGTAAATCTTCGACTGAAACTTTTTTCACAAACTGTACACGTAAAAGGGGTTTCCCCGGTATGAATCCTCATGTGCCTCTTCAGAGTAGCATGTCGATTAAAGCTTGTTCCACACTCTGTACAAGTAAAGGGTTTTTCCCCCGTATGAATCCTCATGTGTACTTTCAAATCACGCATTTGAGCAACGGCTTTGCCACAAACTGTACAACAAAAGGGTTTTTCCCCCGTATGAGTCTTCATGTGTGCCTGTAGATTTTCATTTTGATTGAAACTTTTTTTACAAACCGTACAAGTAAAGGGCTTTTCCCCTCTATGACTCCTCATATGTACATCAAAATTACCACGTCGAGTGAAGCTATTTTCACAAACCGTACAAGTAAAGGGTTTTTCCCCTGTATGGCTCCTCATGTGCCGGTTCAAATGACACATGCGACCAAAGCCTTGGGCACAAACCTTACAAGTGAATGGCTTTTCCCCTGTATGAATCCTTGCATGTTCCTTCAGATTTCCCTTACAAGTAAAGCCTTGGCCACAAACTGTACAACTAAAGATTTTCTTCACTGTGTGACTCCTTGCAGATGTAGTTTGTTTTGATGATTTCAGGTGCTGGGACAGCTTGTTTCTCAAAGACAATCTTTGCCCCTTTTCATTTGTGTTGTGTGATTTAAGTGTGTTTAAAGTCGATTGATCTTCTGTGGTCTCCGCCCACTCATCACTGTCTTCAGTGTCAGATTGAGAAACGTGGGAAGCCCAGTCAGCACTGTCTTCAGTGATGTCTGATTCAGAACAGTGTGATGAGAGGAGATGGTCATCACTAGTATGTTGTGATGCTACACAGTCCTCTTCATCAGCTTCTGTTTTTGTTTCCATATGTTTAGCTGAGGTGCTGGCTAGAGGCTCTGTCTCTCTGTTTTCATCATCTTCACCTTTCACTGCTAGTAATGTCTCAGATTCCTCCAGGACCAGACTTGGGCTCATCTCCTGCCGTTTAGGGGAAACCTCCTCTTTACAAACAAGGAAGTGCAGGAAGTCTAGGCAAAAGACAAAATAACAATAAAATGTTCAATGTGTGAACTTTACATTTTTCCATGCAATATTTATTGTTTTCTTGGTTCCACATCTGTCCTTGTTTTGGTCAAAGCTCTGATTCTAGTGTGAGATGCCATAACATACGCCTATCCTGGTTCATCAGAGATGTGTTGTCAGACACAACCATTTTAATTTACAATAAAATGGTTGACTGTGGTGGAACTTGAAAACGGTCTCAGTTTTGTAATGCAATGTTCTGTGTAAGCTTTTGTTCAACAGGCTGTTATAGTTTGAAATGTATTTACATCATAATAATCCCCCCTGGAATCCATAGAAAAAGCAGACATAAAAGAATAAACCTGAATTAAAATTAATTATTTTTTTATTCAAAGATTAAGTCAAAATGATCTATAAAATAGATACAAAGCTAACTAGAAAATGTAATTCAAACATATTTTTTCCTGTAGTAGGCTGCTTTCCCGAACTCAACTCAAAATTAAAACAAATGGACCCGCTCCCTAGTCCACGTGTCAACGCAATAGACACCTGGGAAATGTAATCAAATCTCACAGGAACAAATGACGTTTGTGTCTTATGCTTGGTTGGGGATGAAAGAGAGGGAAATGATGATAAAGCGGACGCAAATGAGTGTTTATTTAGCCATCATCTGTTCTGGCAACTGGGTGAGGACTGCTTATGGAGTTGGTACAACTGAGGTTCGGGAGGATGGACCAAGGAGAAGAAAACCAAACACAACTCTAACCAGCCACTGGCAACTCCACCCTGTGCCAACCACTCACCTATCTCCAATCAAGCTGACAACTCCTCCCCTGCCAACCACTGGGGTATTTAAACCCAACTTTCAAAAATGGCGGTGTGCATAGTACCCCATACATGAGCCTAACAGTCCACTACCTAACAGCTGACTGGACTCTGCAGTCCAGGTGTTTGGAGACAAGATATACTCCAGAGAACAGGCAAAAATCCTTTTAGTTTGCTTGCCCTGTTGTAGTTTGTTTACAAAGCCTAAAAGGAACAGAGAAGTTATGTTTTTGTCTATTTCTTGAAAATATTCTATTTTCCCGTCTATTTTCTTCTACTTCATTAAGGTGTACAGTAAGTCTTTATTATTAAAGTTTATACTATCATAGCGGCATATAATGAAGAGGGAATTTTTTTTACAATATATTCGTCAATCGCAATCATTTGTATGACCAGGGGTGCACATAACTGGTGCGCAGGTGCGGATGCGTCGTCAAAATGCATGCTGCGCGGCACATCAGACGAAGGGAAGCGCTTTTGCGTACCAACAGCTGGGACCGCTGGGACAGGAATTTACTTCCTGGAGCCACACTCACACAATCACGCTAAAGCACGCGTCGGCCCCATACAGAGCCATTAGGCGGAGGGGGAGGGGACGCATGCTGCACGTAATTGTGTGTCGAATCCTGACACACAGACAGTCGCGCGACTCGCACACAGCACGCTGCTGGCTGTGTTACAGGCACTCGTCACCGATGATGAACGCACTGTGATGGTGCAAAATATGCCGTGAACGTCCCAATCTGGTGGATAAAAGTAGCGCAGCACAGGGCACCAACCTTGGGGGGGCACCGTTCGTTCGTGTAGGGCTACACAGGCAATTGGGACATCAGCCAAGAAGTGGTATCATCATCCAGTTCAATGAGGCCGCTGACTCCATGTGGTGATTTGAAGATTGGGCATTCATCGATAATATGTTCAACAGTCTGTGGTTTTCCGCATTCACAGAGATCAGTGACAGACACTCCAATCATATGCAGGTAGATTTGGGTCTTTGCTACTCCAGACCGAAGTCTGTTGAGGTTGACCCAGGCATTCCGTGGTAGGTCACACCCAGGTGGGTTGGTTGAAGGAGAGTTGATGAACTTCCTCAACGTGGATGTTGACTTGGACCATTGCTTGTTCCAGCAGTCAAGGATCCATCCAGGGTGTGGAGGGCTCGTGGTAAGGAGTCTCCTCGCTTCGGTGGAGAAGTGTTTGCGTTTGAGTCTCTGGTGGCCATATTCAGCAGGCGGGGGAATCAGGCTTGTTGGCTCATCTGCACTCTTGCAGGCCAGCTTCAAGGTCAGGAAGTTTCGACGGAGCTCTGGAGGTGGAATGCCAGACAGTATGGGGAGGAACTCGACAGGGGTTGATGGTAAGGCACCACTAATTAGCCTCATGGCGGTGTTCAGCACAACATCAATAGAGGCTGTATGGCTGCTGTGACTCCATGCAGGGGCGGCATACTCAGCCGTAGAGTATGCCAGGGCAAGGGTAGAGGTGCGCAGGGTGGTGAAGTTTGCACCCCACCCAGTGCCAGCCAGTCTCTTCAGGAGGTTTACACGGGCAGCAGTCTTGGCAGCAACTTGTTGAATGGGGGGGCACCATTCAACAAGTGGGGGGGGGGGGGGGGGCACCAAACGGCGTGAAGAAAAAAAAAAACGGCGAAAAACGGCGGAATTTAGAAGTAGGGCGCTACAACATTGAAACGCGCCGGTGAAGCGTCGTTTTTTGTCGCACAGAAATTCATAATCGTGACAGCGCTAGTGATAATCCTATATTGAATCCCTGATAAGGTGATAACACCACAATAGAACAGAATCAAAGAAATAAACGTACTGATGTCCAGGTTGTCTCCAGGTTCCTGTTTAATAGAAACGGTGCTGGCTGACACTGGGGAACTCATCTTCCCCTGCAGGCTGGACTCCACAGACTGGTCTGTGGTACTACGGTAAACCATGGTACTTATGAATCCAGATGGTATGATCTTCAATACTGTCAATACCGGCACCCCTTTTCCTATCAAACAGATACAATGTATTGTTATTGTAGTGCACAGCATGTACCACCAGGTGGCATTTTGAAACGGCGTGAAGAAAAAAAAGAAACAGCGAAAAACGGCAGAATTTAGAAGCAGGGCGCTACAACATTGAAACGCGCCGTTGAAGCGTCGTTTTTTGTCGCGCAGAAATTCATAATCGTGACAGCGCTAGTGATAATCCTATATTGAATCCTTGATAAGGTGATAACACGACAATAGAACAGAATCAAAGAAAGAAACGTACTGGTGTCCAGGTTGTCTCCAGGTTCCTGTTTAATAGAAACGGTGCTGGCTGACACTGGAGAACTCATCTTCCCCTGCAGGCTGGACTCCACAGACTGGTCTGTGGTATTACGGTAAACCATGGTACTTATGAATCCAGATGGTATGATCTTCAATACTGTCAATACCGGCACCCCTTTTCCTATCAAACAGATACAATGTATTGTTATTGTAGTGCACAGCATGTCCAACCAGGTGGCATTTTGAGCTGAGCTGAGAAAGATGGCGGCTGAAAATGACGGGGATACAGCAGAGGAAGAATGGTTCTGCCACTGTTTAAGTGTTTTAAGCCTGATTTATAATTTGTTGTGCGGCGGTGTCGCTCGCTGTAAGAAGCAAATCGACAAGCTCACAATGTGTTGCGATCGTCGCGATGCGTTGTGAGCTTGCAGACCGGCTATTTTAGGCAAAGACTTGTGTCAACTAGTTTGAATTGTTAACTCAGCCAGTACAGTTAGTGCACCAGTTTTCTTGACTTGTGAAGAAGAACGAATCCACAACATTCAATACAAAAGTTTATGGTAATAAGATGCTATATATTTCTAAATTGTTAGTAGCTGCATTCTTTATTGTGTTTACTTAGGCTAGTCAAGTAGTACTGTAAATGTTAACTTTAGACTAGGACTGAAAGGAATAGAACATATAATTGTAAAATTATATTAATTCAATGGATTAAGCTGATTAAGGCCGGCACTCTTCTCAAAATTATGGGTCATAGTTTGCTAGCCTTAATGTTTAAACTGAAAAGGTAAAGATATCTTGCTAAAGACATTATCTCCTTTGGGAAACCATACTGAAGCTGCAAATTAATTGCTAGTCACATCTCTGCATTCCTGCAAAAGCTGTGGTATGTACTCTTGTCCACATGAGGGCATGTGTGGTCTTTTAATCACCCTCCTAAATACCTACATTTGTTGGAGTAGCTGTACTTGAGTATGTGTTGCTTATGTTAAAATAGTGAAAATACTGTAGCTGACCTACAAGCTCACAAAGCACCATGATGAGACACTTCGATGAGGTTGTCGATCTGTACTTTCACAAACTTATTTTTCAGTCATAGTTTAACTAACCTTAATGTTTAAATTGAAAAGCTAAAGGTAGATTGCTAAAGACTGACTTTTCTTTACCTCATGACTGCATTTTGTCACAGTAGATAAAGTACTGAGACATGTTCTGTACTTCTCAGCAGACTGGATTCATTGCCCAGCGCCCTGACCTGCACCAAAGAGAAGACAGCAGCCCTGACCACTACTCAACACAAACTATAATTCCTAAAAACACCATTATAGGATATTCCCAAATCAGAAACTCTTGATAAATAAAAAATATCTGTGAGACTCTGAATACATAGGTGAACCTCAATTTATAAGACAGGGCTGACTGAGGACAGGCAACATGGAATATAAAGCAGCAAATTATGATTTTCAAAAAGCAGTGAGGAAAGCCAAAATGGAGCATGGAGAGAGAATGGAATTGGAGAAGGGAGACTCTAGGTCTAGGAGTTAACAAGCCCACACCAGTCCTAAAATGAGAACAGTAAAATTAATGAGGACTCATACAACACATTTAGATTAAAACACAGTTTAGACAGTGTCTGACCGGGGGTTTAATGCCACATAATAGAATCATTAAAATAAGCTCAAAGCTCATTTTCTTTGGCCTGCATGTGAAAGAGAGAAGTGGCAATGTTTAACCATGCAACCAACTTAGTGAAAGGCTCGCTTGAAATGCCCACAAATGCTTGCATGAAGCACACATGGACAGAAATAATGTTCGCCCGGTTTTACACATTGAGTCAAAACTGGCAGCATTACACAAGTCGTTGTGACCGTTATGCACGACTTTCACAATTGCACATGTGGAAATGATTATGTAACTTTCCAACCGTTGTAGGCTACCTGTCATTTTGTAACCTAATTCTAAGAGCGACAAGCACAGAGGGGAAACAGATAGACAGAACGTGTAGGCCTAATGGTCCAGGGTTGAAATGAAAAGCATTCCATTCCCTCCATAAGATATGGGGTGGATTACCTCAAGGGCCTACCGAGCCCAGGGGCCCAAGAGCTCTAGGGGGCCCGTAGCCAGAGCCTTTGTGTGAATTATTGCTATTAATAACTTTGGATTTCTTTTCAAAGGGCTTAGTCATTCATGTCAATAACAGAGTCCCAAAAGTCCTGAAAACGGAAGGAATAGCCTAAACATTCACTTTGTAGCTGTTACATGAAAGAATTATACCTTTTAGGTGCATGTTTGTCCTGCCAGTTTATCTATAGGACTTTAGAGGGGCATGCAAAAAGAAAATGCAAAACAGCATTGGAACCCCAAATCCTGTTGAGATGCAGGGTGTGTTAATAGTGCGTGGCAACGTGTCATCAGCAACGGGGGCGTGGCCCTTAGCGTAGTATAGCTGCAGCCATGTTAGGGGTCAGAGAGTACATAAAGACGCGCTTCAGACTAGAGAGTGACTAATTTACTTTCCCTATCCCTCTTTCCCTATACCTCAAGAGGTTTGACTAAGAGAGTGACTAATTGACTTCAAAATGCAGTTTTTTTTTATCATATAAATGTATTTTTGTCAATGAATCAACAACATTTTTAAATAGTTTATTTTATAATCAATTAACTGTATTGATTAACCAGTTGAGCCCTGTATTATATTTTGTTGTACAACGGTGACATACAAAAATAGTGAGCCCGTAATATTTACCATACAGATCTTGAGAATTATGAGGGCAGAGTTATAAACGTATACAAATATATATCGCCCAGCCCTAACGACTATAGATAATTATCCTTATGGTGATGTTCTTGCCATGATAATAATACCCTGAAACATTGATAAGGTGATAGCCCTACAACAGAACAGAAGAACAGAAAAAGAATAAAAAGAAAGCAAGAGAGAGTATTAAACGTACTGTCCAGGTGGTCTTCGGGTTCCTGTTTAAGAGTAACAGTGCTGGCTGGTGCTGGAGAACTGGACTCCACAGACTGGTCTGGAATTAAGGAGTAGCAAAAGGACTTTAATTCAACATGGGTTGTGGATGAAGGTTGAATACAAAACAGAGGCTATAATGTTAGCTTGTTCACTTAAAATAGGATACACGACAGCAGAGTGACTGCGTGGATAATGTTTAATGTATACATCGCCATGTGCAAAAATGTTGTGAGCTTGTAGATTTGCTTAAAGGCATAGTATGTAACTTTGCCCTGTGTTTACATAACAAAACAATACATTTATTTTACCATTTCCCTCTTTACCAGCAGTTAGAAGCAACTAGTTAAGACCCTCCAGAAAAACCTGGGCAAAAATCCTTGATTATGCAGGCTAAAATCCTTGATTTCGCGATTAAATATGCAGGGTTTTATGTTATTTTATGCGGTGAAATTGCGGGAAGTTGCGAAATATGCGGGAACTGGAAAAAAGGTGATTCTTCTCCCGTACCCAGCCGTTACTAGGCCAGTAGGCTATACTGAATGAAAAACAGCCATTTTAAAGACTTTCAATGATAAACAAGCATACTAGAAGCAAGCTACATCACAGAAAGAGTGCTGGTAATGTTTTAGTTCTTTGTTTTTATTTTCTCAACTTTTCTGTTGGAAAGTAAGTAGCTCATAACACGTCCGGTGGATTTTAATGAAACAAAAACTTTGCATATAGAAAGATGATAATCCAAGCTTTCCGCACAGCTGGAGTCCTGAAACATGACATGTCATACCAACCATATGACAGACGAGCGTCATGTGAACCAGTACAGCAGCAATGTTAGTGAGTTTAACGTTGTTTAATACAATCAGATGGGACTTTCTGGCTGTCAAGGGTTGGTGTTGCAACTCTAGATTCCAGATAGCTGTAGAATACAACTCTCGTAGACGTATTTATGATTATGACGTTTTCAATCTACGAGAGTTGTAGGGTTCACCCCCCATGGACACAGGGACTTTCAGCACTATGCCCCGTAGACACTCCAAACATGTACAAATTGAAAATAAAGGTGCTTACCCCCACGCCCCAAATGTTAACTCTCGCTACGGGGTAGTAGTTTAATGTAATAATCCATATCTTTCAATAAAGAAGTGTTTTAATGCCGTCTGTGGCCGATTCTTCGGAAGTTCCCAATGGGCGGTAGTGACGCGCCCATCTGGTGAAACCCGGAATTACACTCAATGTAAACAGGAAGTAAACGAGGGTGAAAAAATGGCGTTCGGCCACAGACGGCATTACAACACTTCTTTATTGAAAGATATGGATTATTACATTAAACTACTACCCCGTAGCGAGAGTTAACATTCGGGGCGTGGGGGTAAGCACCTTTATTTTCAATTTGTACATGTTTGGAGTGTCTACGGGGCATAGTGCAGAAAGTCCCTGTGTCCATGGGGGGGGGGGGGGGGGGGGGGACGTCAGAATAATAAACACGTCTACGAGAGTTGTATTCTACAGCTAGATTCCAGATATTAAAAATAGGATCTAAGAGTTGCTTGCGGCTAAGCCTAGCCTTCCCTGGTTTACATATTGGAATAGCCTCCTTCCAACTTTCTGGCGATGTCCCTGCCCTCCAAACTATATTATACAATTAATAATACAATCTAATTGGTGATTCACAAAGATGATTAATCATTTTGATAGCAGATCTGAGACAGATCTGATCCTACCTGGAGCTGTCATCTTCGTTTTCCTTAGAGAGCGCCTCATTTCTGTTACTGTAAATGTCTTTCCCTTTCACTTAAATCAGTTTCTTTCTCAACTGTAGTAGGTCTTCATTCTCTGCTCACGTAGTTCCTCTTTTCCCTTCCTCTCCAATAGTTTCGGAAGTTCAAGTTCGGAACTATGAAGTTTAACAAAAGCCTTTGCCAGCATCTTTGCTCAGGCTCACCGTTAGTGTTGCCAGGTTTAAGGAGAGAAACAAGCAACCCGGTCTGTGAAAACAAGCCCAGAAGAAGCGGCCACATGCATGAGCACTTAAAACCTAAGATGGCTGATCTACGAGCTCACAACGCGTCGCATCGAGCTTGTAGATCTGCTATTTTCAAAAGAATCTGAAAGAAAATGTGAACATATTTTTGAAACATTTTTAATGACACAAATCTTGTATGGGGGTCAGCTGACATAAAATATTTTCAGATGGGGTTCCGCAGACAAATACATATTCATTTGGGGCCGGGGGTCCTTGCCATGAAAATGTTTTAGAACCACTGGTTTAAATGACATTAGGAAACAAGCCCAAAATAAGCAACTGCATGTATTTTAGAAAGCCCAAAAAAACACAACCACCAATATTTACAAGTTTACAGAAAAACAAAGCCCAAAGTCGCTTATAATAAGCAGACATGGCAACACTGCTCACCACATGATTTCAACAAAAACATAAACAACACGCAGTTACTTCCGGGTCAACGTGTTTCACACATGCGCAATAAATGAGATGCGTCGTTGCGAGTGGGGCGTGGTCTGGGGGCCGGCAACGTTTTCTGGTCTGTTACAGAAACAGGGAAGGCAGGGCGGGCACTGTTGGTTTGGCCCCCTGGCGGAGGAGGCGTGTAACTGTCACTGAATTAGATACTGACTGACTGACTGACTGATTAGTATCAATAACATTAGACTGTGACACTACTAGAGTCTGACACTTTAGTCATCTGCACATGGTCTGACTGATTATGTAGGCCTACAGTCTATCACCAGTGAATATATGCATTGCCAATGCCAATGGATATATTTGGATATAATGTACAGAGTCAGACTATCAACAGTGAATATGAATCTGCTATATGTACAGTGTCACCCGGGCTACTGAATAGGCCTATTATATGGATATTGCAATTTATGTAAAGATTATTAACCTTGCATTTGAGTAATAGTGTAAAATACATCAACAATGAAACACTCCTAGAAAATAATATATTTTTTCCTAGCAGTTCTCCCATGTATTTTCATCAGAGAGAGTGAGTGAGTGAGTGAGTGAGTGAGTGAGAGTGAGTGAGTAGTGAGAATGTGAGGTAGGAAATAATGTGTAAGTTGACTATGTCGACAAAGTAGTCCTGATTATCATTTGAACGAATGCCAGCAGACGCCTATACTGTAGGCCTACCTTCTGACCAATCATCACTTATACCTTCTCCTCTTAGGCCTACAATAGGTCAAATAGTTTTAATTCTTAACTGCTCAGACAGCACAGTAGGCCTACACCTACACCATTTTTTTTCTACTTGTGAAGAAGAACAAATCCACAACATTCACTTACAAAAGTTTATGGTAAGATGCTATATATTTCTAAATTGTTAGTAAGCTACATTCTTTATTGTGTTTACTTAGGCTAGTCAAGTAGTATTTTATTGTTTACTTGCTTTATAGGACTGAAATGAATATAAGAAGAACATATAATTGTAAAATTATATTAATTCAGTGGATTGAGCGGATGTTATCAGTTCAGACAGACTCTCTGCTCTGCTAGCCTTAATGTTTAAACTGAAAAGGTAAAGATATCTCGCTATTAAAGACATTATCTCCTGTAGGAAACCATACTGAAGCTGCAAATAAATTGCTAGTCACATCTCTGCATTCCTGCAAAAGCTGTGGTATGTACTCTTGTCCAGGGGGAAATGATTTCCAAAATTTTTGTTCAGGATTGTAACTTCTTTATTTAATTATTCGATTATGGTATATCTGTTCTGTTCTAGTTCTTTGACTATTTTAGTTTTTGAGTTCTTACTGTATTCTGATTCATGTATTTTATTGCTGTATGTGAATGTCTATTCCTGTTGATTACTGTGTTCTGTATCTCGGCTACATTGAAAATGAGGGCCTGCCCCTCAACTGTACTCCGAGCTGAAATAAAGGTTATGATGATGATGATTGTCCACATGAGGGCATGTGTGGTCTTTTAATCACCCTTCTAAATACCTACATTTGTTTGAGTAGCTGTACTTGAGTATTTGTTGCTAATAGTTGCTAAAATAGTGAAAATACTGTAGCTGACCTACAAGCTCACAAAAGCACCATGATGAGACATATTGTGAGGTTATCTGTACTTTCACAAACTTAGTTTTCAGTCATAGTTTAACTAACCTTAAAGTTTAAATTGAAAAGCTAAAGCTAGATTGCTAAAGACTGACTTTTCTTTACCTCTTGACTGCATTTTGTCTCAGTAGATAAAGTACTGAGACGTTCTGTACTTCTCAGCAGACTGGATTCATTTCCCAGCGCTCCAGCCGCCCTGACCTGCACCACTCAAGTCTTCACAGCAGCCCCTGTGTCCACAGACTTCAAACACAAACTATAATTCCTAAAAACACCATTATAGGATATTCCCAAATTAGAAACTCCTGATAAATAAAAAAAATATATGTGTGACTCTGAATAGGTGAACTGCCATTTATAAAACAGGGCTGACTGAGGACATACAACATGGAATATAAAGCAGCAAATTATGATTAGCAAAAAGCAGTGAGGAAAGCCAAAATGGAGTATTAGAGAAAGTGGAATTGGAGAAGGGAGCTTCTATAGGACTGAGGGAGATAACAGATTATTCCTTGAAGAATGCTGATGAGTCTTTGGCACATGGCACCTTCTATGCACGTTTTGAAGCTACTGTTAATAATAAGCAACAGGTGAACACCACCAGGAAGGCTGCAGGACCAGATGGTATTATGCAGGGAGTGAACTTAAACCCTGTGCTGACCAACTTGCACCAGTATTCACAGCAACATTCAACCAATCTCTGACCCTGTCTGTCATTCCCACTTGCTTCAAGGAGTTCATTACAAAGCTCCCACACCCAGTCTGCAGTGTTGCCATGTCTGCTTATTATAAGCGACTTTGGGCTTGTTTTTCTGTGAAGTCGCTTGCAAATATTTGTAGTTGCGAGTTGCGTTTTTTTGGGGCTTGTTTCTAAAGTGTAGTTGCTTATATGGGTGTGCTTCCTAATGTTGTTTAACCCAGTGGTTCTCACACATTTTCATGTCAAGGACCCCCAAAATGTTATGTATTTGTCTGCGGACTGAAAATATTTAGTGCCAGGGACCCGTTAACCAGATTTGTGTTGTCAAAATATTCATTTTTTTAAATAATTTCCTCCCCAAGATTCTTTTGAAAATAGCAGATCTACAAGATCGGCTATTTTCAAATAGCCAATGTATATGGTATAGGTGTTCATGTGGCCTAGTTGCTTCTTTTGGGCTTGTTTTCATAGACCTTGTTGCTTATTTCTCTCACAAAATCTGGCATCACTGCCAGTCAGCCTAAATGACTATCACTAAAGACCACATTTCCTTATTTGACAACCAGTTGGCCTATCGTCCCAACACATCTACTGATGACGCCATTGCACGTACTCTTCACACTATGTCCGCGTAGATGACAGGAAGAAGAAAGACAGTTATGTGAGGTTATTATTCAATGACTGTAGTTCCCCTTTCAACACAATAATCCCATCCAATCTCAAGGATTTAGGACTCAGCAGTAGCCTACACAGAGTATTAATATACTATATACAGATGTAGTAACCACCTGCTTATTTCTGTCTTTGTGTGTTTCATGCAAGCATGAAACATTAAACTATACCCAGACAGGGACTGTGCTGATGCATAGTGAACAAACACAACTGAAGCCCAACGGGCCAGCTTTGTTTGAAGAAACGGTCTGAGGACACGCACATAAATGAGAGGAGACGCCTTAACGAGGGCTGAGAGTGTACTACTGGGTAAATACTGCAAGTAATCAGCCCACTGACGAGTGGGAGGAGGATGGGCCATGGGCAGAGTGAGAGACAACGCTCATCCTGCTACACATGCTGATTCATTTCCTTTAGGCTGCATGCGAAAGAGAGAAGTGGTTATGTTTAACCATGCAACCAACTTTGCCGAATGAGGCGTGAAAATACGAAAAAAAACAAATGCTTGCATGGAACACACAAGGACAGAAATAAGCAGGCACATTATTTTCGCCAGCTAAAATCTGCATGTTCGCCTGGTTTTACACATTCAGTCATAACTGGCAGCATTACACAAGTCGGTGTGACCGTTATGCACGACTTTCACGATTGCACATGTGGAAATGATTATTTAACTTTCCAACCGTTATTGTAGGCTACCTGTCACATTGTAAACCTAATTCTAAGAGCGACAAGCACAGAGGGGAAATAGATAGAACGTGTAGTAGGCCTAATGGTCCAGGGTTGAAATGAAAAGCATTCCATTCCCTCCATGTGATATGGGGTGGATTACCTCACAGCCTACCGAGCCAAGACCCAGGGGCCCAAGAGCTCTAGGGGGCCCGTAGCCGTTGTGTGAATTGTTGCTGTTAATAACTTTGGATTTCTTTTGAAAGGGCTTAGTCATTGATGTCAATGTCAAACAGAGTCCCAAAAGTCCTGAAAACGGAAGGAATAGCCTAAACAAGCAAGGACTGCAAGGACTATGGCACAGGGTGGAGCAGAGGGCACATGCAGCAGGGGAAGGTGCAGACCTGAACGCCAACACCCCTGGAAGACGTAGGCGCGGCACGCCGGCCGGCCCGAAGACTTTGGCAGCGCTGACAGGAAACCAACCCCAAGTTGACAGCCGTGGCATATGAATCTACGGAGTGATGCTGGGCGAAAATCCCCTCTGGCGAATGACCTGCAGGTTGGCCACCCGGGTCACTCAGACGGGCGCCAAGACCAAAACGTCACACGGGAGTAGGCAGGGAGGAGAAAGCAGCAAGGAGGAGGACTGCAAGGGCTCTGGCACACACTGGAGCAGGAAAGGCGCCTCGGTGTCACTGGACCGCGGGGCACTGCGTCACTACCCGGGCAGACTGCAACCGAGAAACGGCCCACCATTCAGGGACCCTTGGCATCGGCACTGGCGAGGGCGAATGAAGGACCTGCGAAACGTTACCACTCATCGAGGCGGCGCTGGGCAGTGGAGATCTCAGGAACACATGGGCAGCAGTAGGAACTCACGTCGCAGGACACAGGAGGACCAGGGCACAATCAGCAGGGTGGGCGTGAGGACCTCCAGGGAAGTCACAAGACGCAGGGCAGCGACGAGTCCACGACGTCACTCACACAGCCAGACCCGGGAAGGACACTCCTTCAGGAACACCGCCTCCAGCAACGAACCAGGATGCAGTCACCCCAGGGGGAAACAACCAGGTTGCTGACGTCTCGTCGTCGCTGGACCCTGCAGGGCCCAACTCTGACACAGACTCAGACAGACCAGGAACGTAATTACAGACGACCCTGACACACAGGACCACCAGACGGGGAACAGGAACACCACGTGAGAGACTGGACCCATAGAGAAAAAATAAAATTCACTGCCGCTCAACATCGCAGCAAACGAACAAGAGACAATGATACAGCAAACTAACTCATGGAAGACTCCTTAAATACACTTCCAAGTCCAATTACTGTACACAACAGTCTACAGCTGGGTTGCCCAGGTGGAACCAGTCAGTCAGGGCAGCCAGAACAGGGGCAGATCGTGACAAAAACAATATTAATAATTCATCAATCGCTCAGTGTGGCTAGAGCTCATATATGGACAGACTCCGATAAACACACCCTGCTTCTTGGTTCAGTGTGCTTAACCACATTGGCAAAGAGCTTAGCTCTGCAAATGGACTCTGTTCAGACATGCCCACATCCTGTCTAGTTGCCCTTCACGCATCTGCCTAGAATACTGTCATATAGCAATAAGCAATTTCTTATAAAGATAAGCATGTTTCACAATTAGGCTTCATCAACATCATACATTTCACGATCATTTACTTTATTTTTATAGTACACATTATACTGATCATTGTTACAATTTCCTGATCTGACCCTGTTTTTGTAATAGTCTTTTCCCTCCTTATTCTCCTTTTTTAAGTTCTTGCCGGTTGTCTCTGAGTTAGAGTGGGGATCCCGGCCTTCTGCCATCACATCAGTAGCAGCTTGTACTTCATGCAGTACAGCATGATTTCTTTAACACACTATTACTAAAGAGTAAACTAAATAATAAACTAAAATTCAGCAGTAGATAAAAGGTAGGGTAAGTCAAGGGTTCCCATATTTGACAGGCTACAACCCCCCAAAATAATCATATTTTAACTGGGGACCCCCCACCCTGACAAGCACTTGGAATTATAGGCATTACATTTAGTTTGACTCAGTTCCATAGAACTATGCTAATCATCTGGGGACCTCCCAAAATAATCCGGTAACCACTGGGGTAAGTTAATAAACAGAAAATACCTTTTCAGGTGGGTTGCCAATTTTCAGCCAATCAGGGAAGACTCAAGAGTACCCATTTATCCGCTTACATTTGATAGTGCTCCAGTTCCAAATGTGTCTACTCATTTCTTTGTGTCATGACTTCAAATTTCACTTGTTTATTCTGTATCCGTTGTGAGTTCTCTCTCCTGATTTTATCAAATTGATATCCTGACCAGAAAATGCATTGTCTTAAAGAGCTGGGGAGACAGAGAGACTCGTGTTACTGAACAAATACTCTATAGCAGTAAGTACTATCAGAATATAGAGCCTTTTAACACTTATTTTAACACTTACCCTACCTTTAATATTTATGTGCTGTATTCTAAACTGTACAAGTAATGTAAGTAATGTGTGGGGAGGAAGGAACTTAAGGAAGGGAGTAAACAACACATTCTAGTGGTTTTGACCTTGACTTCTCTTTTTAGTTTTGGGTGCGTGTTGTTGATCTGGTTATCAGTATGTCTAGATGACTGTTAATGTAGACGTACTGGACAGACAAGCTCTGGAGACAAGTGAGTACGTCTGAATTACCTCACTGTAACTTAGAAACAATTATACTTTATATATTCACTGACAGGATTGTATCTTATTCATGTTTTATGAGGTAGCATGAGATCACTTTCACTTCAAACCATTCAGAGATATGAGTGAAGGGGTGATCAAAAAATAAAATAAAATACCAACTTTCAATGAAACAAGATGTTATATCATATAGTAGTGTTATTAATAGATTGATAGATTTATTGACAGCTTATTGACAGTCTTTCATTGCAGTTACTTGATGCTGGGGTCAGTTTTCACCTCAAGATACCATGAGGTTTCTAAAGACAATCAGTGTGATCCTGGACATTCTGATCTTGGTACCTGGTAAGGAAGTAATTTTGTAGATCTATGAGGGGCGAACACACTGTGCATATAAAATCATTTCAAAGTACAAATCAAATACTGTGTACAACACATAGTTAAATGTGGGTAATGAACATATACATGTACAAATATTGAGGTAAATATAATATTGTATTGTATTGTATTGTATTGTATTGTATTGTATTGTATTGTATTGTATTGTATTGTATTGTATTGTATTGTATTGTATTGTATTGTATTATATCTACTTTCAACTAATTGACATCATGTCATATTATCACGATCTAGTGGACCAACAGAATGAGGCTAGAAGGTCAGAATTATTATCTCTGATAGAAAAGAATAATCTGAAGATTGACATTTCTGTTGACAGCTGTTTATTTATTTGTCTTTTACAGGTGTTTGTAGTGGTGAGTGGAGAGTGAGCTTCACCAATTACTCGCCATGTGTCATGAGAGGGTCATCAGTAGATATTGGTTGTTCATATGAATACCCAGTGGGTCGCACTGTCACTGATACATTCTGGTACAAGAACAATCAAATATTTCTCCATGGCTCTCAGTCTCACTCTCAACCTTATCCAGGTCATGTTCAATACATTGGTGATAAACTGAATAATTGTGCCCTGAGGATCAATAACGTTGACGACAGTGATGAGGATAATTATCACTTCAGGTTTGTGACAACACATGATAATTGGACCAGTACATCAGTATCTTTGTCTGTTACAGCAGGTAAACAAGAGTACTTTTTTAACCTTTCATGTAATCACAGTTAAATCTTTCCTGTCAATCTCACCAACTGACATCCATCTTGTTTTTATTCTTCTGATCAGAACTGTCTGTACAGGTGACTCCTCCCACTGTGTCAGAGGGGTCATGGGTGACACTCACCTGTCAAACATCTTGTAAACAAAGACCCAACATTGTCTGGTTTAAAGATGGACAATCAGCATCCTGGGCGGCCAGCCCAGAATTCCAGGCCACAATAAAGGATGGTGGGAGTTACCAGTGTGCTATTGAAGGACAAGAGACATGGAAGTCTGAAGCTGTGATGATGGATGTGCAGTGTGAGTTTATATGAGTTCATGTCTTTTTCTCTCTGTTTCATTCTATCTTGTTTCCATTCCATTAATTCAACAGCACATTCAAAGAAGAATTATATTATGCTTTGAAATCCAGAATATTTATATTATCTACAGTAACAATAGTGTCTGAAATAGGTCATTTATTATACCTTTCTGGAGTGTTTTTAAGCTGGACATAACAGTAGGGTGGTCGGATGTTTAGGGGTTGTCTTGGATCTATACAACAACCTAAGTCTATTCTCATCAATGTGTGCAGGGTCAACTCATGACCTTGTGCTTCTCTGTTTGATAACTGAACAATACTCTTGAATATTACACTGAGATTTTTTCTAATGTCACAACTCCATTTTCCTCCTGCAGATGGTCCAAAGAAAGTTACTTTGATCATCAGCCCATCATATGTTCTTGAAGGAGATTCAGTCACTTTCACCTGCCATAGTGAAGCCAACCCCGAAGTAAAAGCAGAACAATACAAACTGTACAGAGACCAGAGGTTTGTGACATCAGCACAGAGTCACACCATCTCTAACATCCAGAAACAGCACAGAGGACAGTACAGCTGTCAGGCTCACAATGACATCAACGCAACCATGTCTGATCCAGTACCTCTTGAAGTTCAATGTGAGTATGGTCACGTTTATTGTTCTCGAAACTTGCAGAAAAGAATGCATTCAATTCATGACTTTTCTGTGCAGTTTTTTAATTATTTAGACCAAAGTTGGTCACCACATATTCAAAGCATTAATGATTAGTTAGTTGTTACTGCTGCACTTTAAATATAGAATTGTTTACTTGTTGAATCTACATGCAACTTTAGCCTCATTATGAATGAATGTACATAGAATTATCTATTACAAGATAATAGACAAGATATACAAGACATCTGAAGTCACTCTTCATGTTTACTGTGAGTTTCTAATTTAACTAAGATTGAATTAAATTGATGACTTTAGTGTCTTGTATATAATTTTGAATTTTAAACTAAATGTATGATTTATAATATATATATATATATATATATATATATATATATATATATATATATATATATATATATATATATATATATATATATATATATATATATATATATATATATATATTTATGTATATTCCAAGCTATAGTATACTTTACGAAATAATAGCTATGGATACTATAGACATTAGTTCACTTTTTTTAAATAAATGGCCAACCATCTACCAGTATAGGATGTACATGATTCTTTATTAAAATTAAATTATAATTAAATGTTAAACATCTTTTGAGCATGAACCTCTTTTTCCCAGAATTTTATTTCATCATCTCTGATTATAATTTTATGGTCCGAGCAGATGTCATTTCTAGCCTCATTAAATTCTTGCATATTATTCACAAATCAAGAATAACTTTAGAAAAGGACACCAAGAAGAACTGCACATTTTAACCGTTCTCCTCATTTTTATTGTTTCTCCAAAGCCAACAATGTTGCTCTAATATCTGGAGTTGGAGTTTCACTCTTTGTGCTGATTTTGGCTTTCATCATTGTTTGCTGCGTCAGGTGAGTGAGTGCGTTTGTGCGTGTGTGTGTGTGCGTGCGTGCTAATTTTAATAAAGCAGCATAGATACTGTGATGGTAAATGTTACACGCACTTTCATACTAAACATGAACTTTTCACATGTGAGCTTTTGACAGCAGATTTTATGTCAAGACTTAAACTAAGACTACTGTCATTTCATTGATCACTAAATGATGTAAATAATGAGTTAAATGTTTTGTTTTAACAGGAAGAAAATGACAAATGCAAACAAAGAGGTATTATTTTACTTTTCTTCCATGTATTGAATTGAGATTTTTCATACTATTTATATATCATGTATATTATTTCTATTTAAAAAAAAAAGGAAACTTACCAACAATAATTAAGGAAGAAAATATAATTTCAGTATCTTGAAGCTGCACTATGTAACTTGTACTGGGGATTTGTACCCAGGCCACTGTGCAAGCACTGACTGTTTTACCACTGAGCCTGCTTGCCTCAGGCAGTACCAGTTGCCATCCAGCAGTGGACCTTAGGAATTTCTAAATAGAAGAGCAGGGAGACCAAATACAACCACTGCAGTTGTGTTAGTTCTATTGTAGTATTACCATACAGATTTGTCAAACTAAAAATGTATTCACAAAAAAAGTTACCTAGTGTTGCATTAAGTGTTAACACTACATAATATAAACACATGTCTAACAGCTATCACTCAAATCACACAGCCATCTGTTCTTTAATTCAAAATGTTTCCTGGGTTCGATTCCCGCCGGGGACGCTGTGGGCGCGGGGGGCGTGTCTTCTCCTCCGCGTCATCAGCGCCCATACCCTAGGTGGGGTTGGCGAAAGGGCCTACTCTGTGTGGAGTTTGCATGTTCTCCCCGTGTCTCCTAGGGTAGTTAATACCCTCACAAAAACATGTAGTAATCCTGGTCACTATACTGCCTCCCCCTGGTCAGCCGGGGCGCCTGATGGAGGGGAAGGGAACTGGTTGGAATAACGTGTTCCTTCCACGCGCTACGTCCAACCAGGGAAACTCCCTCCTGTCAGGTGACAAGAAGGTCAGTTGGCTCTCATGCATTGAAGGAGGCATGAGCTCGGCCCTGGCCTCCCTAGGCTGGTGGGGGGAGTGTAGTGCCCAGGATCACTTAGCAAATTGGCACCGGGTGAAAAAAGGGTTACAAAAATCGAGGGATAAAAATTTTAAAAAAAATGTTTCTCTGATATTTTACTTCCTGTTGCGTCCCACACCAGCCTGCGTCTGTTCCAGTGGTCAGTGGGAGGAGCTTGGCGTCTGTCCCAATGGTCAGTGGGAGGAGCTTGGCGTCTGTCCCAGTGGTCAGTGGGAGGGGCTTGGCATCTGTCCCAGTGGTCAGTGGGAGGAGCTTGGCATCAGTCCCAGTGGTGAGTGGGAGGGTCTTGGCATCGGTCCCAGTGGTCAGTGGGAGGAGCTCAGACCCTTCAGTCCTGCAGGTGCATCAAGACTCCTCCTCTCATTGTCCCTCCTCTCAGATCAACAGTGTCTACTCCACAGTCCAGCACCACTCTCTGTCCTCTCCTCATCCTCCTACTGAGGAGATCCCTCTTTACTCCATGTTGAAGCTCCCGTCCCGTCAGTCTGCTTCACACCCCCCTGGACAGGTACTGTGTCTAAAGGTCACATGGTCTTTGATTTACACTTGAATCCTTTACCCAAGAGACCCACCAGAACACTGTTTGATTACAATTTATTTCTCAAAACCAGTTTTTCTGCGCTGTTTAGAAATTAGTTCCCTTCTCCTTTCTTATTTACATATGTCTTAATTAGATTACACTACACTCCTGTGACTCATAAGTCTTGCAAACTACTTCAATTTTCTTTCTTTTCTTTTAATCTCTTCTCTACAAAGATGACAGTTATATTGTTCCAACGATCACCTATTAATTATTTAATATATAAGTTAACAGGCTAAGTGTGTAATTGTACTGTATTTGAGAACGATTTTTTAAGATGTTTAAGCTGTTTGAGTTTCAGCATTGCATTTCATTACATTACTGATGGCACTTTTGTTATTTCTTTTTATATTGTATTGCTCAGCAAGAGCAAGATGTTGACTATTCTTCAGTGACATTCAACCCAGGGACCAGCAGGACCCTTGCAGACAACAACATAGCCCTGCAACACACACTGTAAGTTATAAAAATGTATTTGATTGTGAATTATAACAGCTCAACTATGCATTGGAAACAGTGAAATTCTGATATAATGCTAGCCTGATTATCAGACTGAAGCTTCACGAAGCAGTTATTTTTTAGCAAAACTAAACAATAAAAGCCTGGAGATCGAGGCTACCAAGCAGTTAACTCAGTGGAGTGGGCGGGGTCTATGGTCTTGAGCTAGGCTAATATAATGCACAAATCCAGATGCATTTCCAGTATTTTAAATAAGACCATATAGAGAAGTTGTGCTTTACAGAAGCTTCCTTCCATTAGGGTTACATGTGTAGTTAACAATAATATTAATAATAAATACACGCACGCACGCACACACACACACACACACACACACACACACACACAATTTAGTATTAGCACTTAGTTCTTCTCTACATTAGTATGAATGGCTGTGTATTGTTCTTCTCAGGTCTGGTGAAGCAGGAAATGAAGATGCGATCTATTCCACTGTGAAGGAAGACGTCTCTGCAATCTATTCCGCTGTGGATAAAACACCAAAGGCAAAACAAAGCAAAGTAAAACCATGATAGATTTTTTTTTTTTAAAGAAGAAAATCCTGTGCATGTGTGTATGGGAAATACAGTTTGAGGCAATATCAATCAGTTGTGTGTCTCAGCTGAAGTGTTTTCTGTTTCATCCCAGTGTCTAGTTGTTGTTGAGTTTCTATTTCTCCTCATTATTCTGTCACCCAATGACACAATGCAAGAAACTGCAACTCAGACTATGTGACGCTGAACCTAATTCTTTCATTATATTCTACTGCCATCTACAGTTTAAGAGGCAGAACTTCATCAGATATATCTAAATATCATCAATATTTGTGCTTGTGTATGAAACAGAAGGATGTATGTATTGCCAGATATTTTATTTTGTAATGGGTTTGGGTGGGGGGGGGGGGAGATATAAAAGTTTAATAACCAAAAGGATTGATTTATAGACCAGAGAGGGGGGGAATCCCCCAGCAAATCATACTCTGCTTCTAGTCAACTGGCTCCTCTAAAATGTTCTCTTTTTTTTTGTTCTTCTTTTTTTTTACCACAGGAATGTTTTATTCATTGACATGTATTACATTTATTGTAGATACTGTATATGTAAATATTATATGTCGCTTTGCTATCTAATATTTTAATAAACTTAAACGATTTGGATACTTCTGGGACATTAATAAAGACCTTGACTTTGACAGTCAGTTCCACAGATAAATATTGTGAAAATAGCCGATGTACAAGCTCACAATGCCTCTCTTTGCGAGGTTGTGAGCTTGTAGATCGGCTATTTTCAACATGTTTGACAATTTGGCCTATGTTTGACTAGTTTCTATCATACAGTTTGTTGATTACTTTTGATGCAGCAATGTTATTTTTCTTTTCTTTCTTTTTGAGGTATTAAAAAGGCCTTAAAAGCCCTTAAATTGCCACTTTACTGTCATCTGGGGACCCCCTCAAAATCATGTGGGGACCCCCCTGGGCTTCTGGACCCACAGGTTGTGAACCCCTGGATTAGGTTATTGGTTGGGGGAGGAGTCAGGCCTGAGGGTGTTCTCTAACACTGCACATACTGTATTCACTTTCACCCTGGGAGAGTAATTCCATCACCACATCATTACTGATGGAACAAAGAAGAATAAAGTTAATATCTTGTAATGGCCAAGTCAAAGTCCTGACCTGAATCCAATATAAATGTTGTGGAAGCACCTGAAGTGAGCAGTTCATGTGAGGAAAGCCACCAACATCCCAGAGTTGAAGATGTTCTGTATGGAGGAATGAGCTCCAATTCCTCCAAGCCCATGTGCACCACTGATCAACACTTACCACAAACCTTTAAACCCGATTGACCAGACTTGCTCTGTTATCAGCCCTTGTTTTTGTTGCTTTAAATGTAATTGTGGTTTGTACCACTTTGTGTTTTGCCATCATTATAAAAGTTTATTTAAACATAATTTATAATCTGTTGATGGCAATTCAACCAGCGTGGACAGAGGCACACAATATAGGCTATTCCCTCGATTATTTCCATCCTCCAAATCAACCTGTTTACTTTTCAATAAGCTACAGCTCACTCATTTCTGTCACACCAAAATGATACTTACAAAACTATGCTAAGCAGGTTCAGCTATTTCCGTTCTCTAAACAGCCAATCTAATATTTCTCTCTCTCCTCTGTGTTGTTTCTGCAGCATTTATTTATAATACCTCTATATCTATATCACCCTTCTCTCTCAGTGTGGATAGACAGTAGACAAGTGTCAAATATACAGTAGTCCAGTAAATACACTCTGTTTCAAACTCCTCTGAACTCATGTCTAATCTAACCTAACAGCTGCTTCAGTGTGGTTAACCACATGTGCAAAGAGCTTAGCTCTGCAAATGCACGCTGTTCAGACATGCACACATGTCAGTTGGATTACACAATTTGCCCATGATACTCTCAAAGCAAATGTGCATCTCATACACAGATAAGCATGTTTTTTTTTATTCATCATTCTTTAATGGAAATACCTCCATTTGTTTTCATGTTTTTTGTAGGTTTTGAAATATTTGACTTTAATTTTATAATTGAAGTCAGTGTGGCTCTTAGGCTGAAACCTTGCCTAAATTTGGAATCATACATCATAGATATATCATAAATGACAGAAGTAACAGGCTGGTCACATGAAGTCCTGTTGATCCTACACTGTTTCTACGTGGATCCTGAGAGATTGGTAGTTGTCTCCGCCAGGCCGAAAGGCATGGCGAGAGAGTATGTTTTACCCCCTGTCCGTCCGTCCGTGTCTCCGTCATTCTGTCTGTGTACAGCTAATCTCCGGCACCGTTGGCTTGCTCACAGTGAAACTGTGCACACACACTCCCTGGATACCACAGCAGAACCTCTGCCCCAAATGTTTCACATGGGCATTTTATAGCGCCATCAGAAGGCCGATTTGTGCAAAACATATTTTTTGACAGTACTCCTACAGATTTTGTCCAAAAATCCCGCAAATCGGTACACAGTATCTCTATAGTCATTAAACGAAATGTGTCTTTCACATTTTTCATATTCCATCCTGATTGGCTAAAAATGTCTTCCAAAGTTTGTAGGAGTGCTCCGTTTTGAACAAAATGCCTCAAATCATGAACACAACATGCAATTTCCTTGAAATTTTCCACGCATATTTCCACTATGCCCAGGAAGAAATGCCACTTGAACATTTTCAAATCAGCCTCATGGTGGCGCTATAACAGGCCAATTCGTGTTTTTACCTATAACTGCACCGATCTGTGTAAAACTTTGTAAGCGCACTCCATAAAGGTCAAGGAGGCCGACTTATGTAAAACAATTTTTTTTATATTACTCCTTCCGATTTTATCCAAATTTCACGCACATCGGTACACATGATCTCTATAGTCATGTGATCAATACAGATGTGTTTGATTTTTCATATTCCATCCTGATTGGCTAAGATTGACATCTAAAGTTTGCAGTAGTGGCATGTTTTGAACAACATGCCACAAATCATGAACGCAGCGTCCGATTGTGGTCAAACTTTGCACGCACATTCTCACTATGTTGAGGAGCAAATATCACCCTTTTAACATTGGCCTGTTATAGTGCCACCAGCAGGTCTAATTTAGCAAAACAAATTTTTGAACAACATGCCTCAAATCATGAATGCAGTGTCCGATTGCCATGCAAGGCCTAAGAAGAAATGGCACCCTTTTCACATTGGCCTATTATAGCGCCACCAGGAGGCCACAATAACCTACCTGACCTGGCGGAGACCTGTGCTCCGGGGAGCACTTTTTCTAGTTGTCTCTGGGTTAGAGTGGGGTAGAGATCCAATCCTTCTGCCATCGCATCAGCAACACCTTGTAAAGCATGCTTTCTTTAACACATTATTAATCCAGAGAACAGTGAACTAAAAGTCATCATAGTTACTAGTTAACAGTAACACAAACATTCAGTACTCTAATGTGTATAAGTAATGTGTGAAGAGAGGGAGGAAGGAAGAGTAAACATCACATTCTAGTGGTTTTAACCTTGACTTCCTTTTTAGTTTTTAGTTTTGGTTGCGTGTTGTTCTGGTTATCATTATGTCTAGATGACTGTTAGTGTAGACGTACTGGACAGACAAGCTCTGGAGACAAGTGAGTATGTCTGAATTATCTCACTGTAACTTAGTAATAATGATACTTTATATATCCATTGATAGGATTGTATCTTATATACATGCATCTTATGATACATGTAACTAAATTAAAAGACTAATATAGTTTCTACAGCCAGGCCGTCAGGCTGCTGAACAGGCTCTGAGCCTTTATGTCAGTCCTGGTGAGCAGTGGCTACACAAGCCGTCACACTGGCTCTATGACTTTATGTATGTTATATACTTTATTCCCACAAATGTAATACATTGATAATCTGCTAAAAGGTGATGTCTCTTACTTGCACAAGAGACTGAGCTACTCTACCTTATATCTATTTAGTTTTTTGAGCACAGACCTTCTAGTATAATGTTGATATATTGCTTGGATATTTGTCATTTACCGTACCATTTCATTAACATTGGTGAGAGTCAGTATAGTCATAGATTTACTGACAGTTTATTACAGAACAGAGAGTACAGTACATGTGTTGGTTGTGAAGTGTGTCTTTCATTGCAGCTCCTTGATGCTGGGGTCAGTTTTCACCTCAAGATACCATGAGGTTTGTAAAGACAATCAGTGTGATCCTGGACATTCTGATCTTGGTACCTGGTAAGAAGAGTTTATAATGGTTTCATATTCACAGTGTGTTCACCTGTCATAGATTTACTAAATGACTGCCAAACTGCAAAGTAAAAGTTAAAAAATCTGTGTCCAACACATAGTTAAATGTTGTAGTTAATGTACAGATAAACAAAAATCAAAGATTTTATTCCATTATATTATATTAGATAAATTATCATATTGAGGAAAATATCTACTTTCAACTATTTGACATGTCATGTTATCACGATCAATGGAATGAGGCCAGAAGGTCATATTTGTTATGTCATATGATAAAAATAACAATCTGAAGACATTTTTGTTGACAGATGTTTATTTGTTTGTCTTTTACAGGTGTTTGTAGTGGTGGGTATGGAGTGACCTTCACAAATCCATCTCCATGTGCCAAGAGAGGCTCAGCAGTAGCTATTCGTTGTTCATATGACTACCCATGGGATCACACTGTCACTTCTAAATACTGGTACAACAACAATGGCATTGTACTATCTCATCAAGGTCGTATTCAATACATTGGTAATAAACTCCACGATTGTACCCTGAGGATCAATAACATACAAGACAGTGATAAGGGAGGTTATTACTTCAGGTTTTGGACATCACGTGATGCATTTAGTAGTCAAACAGTATCTTTGTCTGTAACAGGTAAACAAGAGTACTTTTTTAACCTTAGTGTAATCAAAGTAAAATCTTTCCTGACAATCTCACCAACTGACATCCATCTTGTTTTTATTCTTCTGATCAGAACTGTATGCACAGGTGACTCCTCCCACTGTGTCAGAGGGGTCATGGGTGAAACTCTACTGTCAAATATCTTGTAAACCAAGACCCAACATTGTCTGGTTTAAAGATGGACAACGAGTACCCAATCCAAGATTCCAGGCTAAAATAGAGGATGCTGGGAGTTACCAGTGTGCTGTTGAAGGACAAGAGAGATGGAAGTCTGAAGCTGTGATGTTGAATGTGCAGTGTGAGTTCATATGAGTTCTTGTGAGCTCTTTCTCTCTCTTTGTCTGAATCTTTTTCTCTCTGTTTCATTCTGTCTTTAATGCATTCAATTAATACAACACCACATTCAAAGAAGAATCATATTCAATTAAAGCTTTAAGCAGCGATGACCGGCCCGTCCCTCGTATCTTTATAATGTATGAGGAGGTGGTCATTATTGAAATTTAAAGCCCGACATAATCACCCTGAAGGGCTTTAAATTTCAACAATGACCAACTCCTCAAACATTATCCCGCTTATTACACGGCTACTTAATAAATCAATAAATAAATTGACCCAAAAGTAACAACAAAACAAAGTATTTCCTTGCTTACGGCAATGAAAGTATTCCATAAGTATTGGGCTGGGCGGACAAGTTTGCCTCGGAAAACAAATTACAATATTCCATAAGGTAACCGGAAGACTCGCCCCATAACACACTCACTCCCATTCTATATACCGCCGATTTGCCTGTAATACCGCCGGATTTGCCCTGGAGCGACTGTGTTTTGGGGCGAGCGTTTTGGTATTCCCCCATTGTTGCCACGATAAACAAGGAAGTGCAGTGGATCAAATAGAATCACTTTTCGGTTATTGCATCGTATTTCTCACTTCAAAAGTTTTCAAAAACATTCTTGAGAGCAACGTTTAGTTGTAAATTACATTGTTTGTTTGTTTACATGGCTGTCATGTTGGATAAAGCATAAAACCAAGCAGTGCAGGTTGACATGAGCAGGTGCTCTGAGTCTCTGATTAGACAGCGGTCCGTTATAGAGCTCATCGGTCATTATCCAGAAATAATGACCGATGACTGACCAATCAGAATCAAGCATTCAACCAAGCCGTGAAATAAAGTATAATAGCTATTATATATTTTTTCCCCAACAGATGATCCCAAGAATGTTTTTTTGTCAGCAAGTCCACCAGGAGATGTTGTGAAAGGAAGCTCAGTCACTTTGACCTGCAGCAGCAGTGGTTCAAATCCACCAATCCAGAGCCTCTTCCTACTCAAAGACAACGTTAAAGTGACACAGAAGAAGATAATGACCATCTCTAACATCCAACCCAGTCACAGTGGAAGATACTCCTGTCAGGCAAAGAACTACATTACCACAGTCACTTCACCTGAAGTCACTCTTCATGTTCAGTGTGAGTTTTTAATTAAACTTAGATCAAATTATATGTCATTTGCTTTATTATTTTGACATTATTTGAACACAGCAAATAATGTCAATTATTGTATTGTATCAATATCCATTATTCCTCTACAGACCCTCCAGTAATGACCTCAATATCAGTGAATCCACCAGGAGAAGTAGTTGAGGGCAGTAAAGTGACTCTGACCTGCAGCAGTGATGCCAACCCACCAGTAGACAACTACACCTGGTACAGAGACAGAGGAAGCAGCTTTATCTCCACTGGTCCTCAGCTGGTAAAGGACAATGTGTCTCCTGCAGACTCTGGACAGTACACCTGTCAGGTGACAAACAAACATGGATCCCAAACGTCATCACCTCATTCCATTAATGTTCTCTGTAAGTAAAAGAATAAATAAAAACGTCATAGTCCAATTTAAATATTTATTTACATAACAATATATAGTGTATGATCAAAAGTAATTTGTCTTACGTCTTTTCGTTTCACAGTGTCCAGTGTTGTCCAAAGTTGGTGTAATATTAGACACCACACACAGTAATCAATAATAACAACATCAGAAATGCACATTTTAACTTCTCTCCTCATTTTGATTGTGTTTCTCCAAAGCCAGCAATGTTGCTCTAATATCTGGAGTTGCAGTTTCACTGTTTGTACTGATTCTGGTTTTCGGCATTGTTTTCTGGGTCAGGTGAGTGAGTGTGCATGCATGTGTGTGCATGTGTGTGCATGTGTGTGTGTGTGTGTGTGTGTGTGTGTGTGTGTGTGTGTGTGTGTGTGTGTGTGTGTGTGTGTGTGTGTGTGTGAGTGCGTCCGTCCGTCCGTCCGTGCGTGCGTGCGTGCGTGTGTCTGTGTGTGTGTGTGTGTGTGTGCGTGCGTGTACTAATTGTAATGAAGCAGTATACTGTGATGTTAAATGTTACACCCACTTTTATAACAAACGTTAACTTTTCAATTGTGAGCTTTTTACAGCAGATTCCATTTCAGACTTAGACTAAGATTATTGCAATTTCATTCATCACTAAATTATCTAAATAATAAGTTAAGTCTTTTGATTTGACAGGAAGAAAAGGACAAATTCAGACAGAGAGGTATTTATTTGTTTGGATATTTATGTTAACACTATATACATAGCCTAATACAGACATTAAGTTTCACTGAAAACATCTGATGTGTTACTTTCTGTTGTGTCCCACACCAGCCTGCATCTGTCCCTATGGTCAGTGGGAGGGGCTTGGCATCTGTCCAAGTGGCCAGTGGGAGGGGCTTGGCATCTGTCCCTATGGTTAGTGGGAGGAGCTTGGCATCTGTCCCAGTGGTCAGTGGGAGGAGCTTGGCATCTGTCCCAGTGGTCAGTGGGAGGAGCTTGGCATCTGTCCCAGTGGTCAGTGGGAGGAGCTCAGACCCTTCAGTCCTGCAGGTGCATCAAGACTCCTCCTCTCATTGTCCCTCCTCTCAGATCAACAGTGTCTACTCCACAGTCCAGCACCACTCTCTGTCCTCTCCTCATCCTCCTACTGAGGAGATCCCTCTTTACTCCATGTTGAAGCTCCCGTCCCGTCAGTCTGCTTCACACCCCCCTGGACAGGTACTGTGTCTAAAGGTCACATGGTCTTTGATTTACACTTGAACCCGTTACCCAAGAAACCCACCAGAACACAGTTTAATTACAATTTATTTATCAAAACCAGTTTTTCTGCACTGTTTAGAAATTAGTTCCCTTCTCCTTTCTTATTTACATATGTCTTAATTAGATAATCTAGAGAAGTAGATAAAAGAGAAGTAGCCTAGTTTGCAAGACTGTTATGAGTCACAGGAGTGTAGTGTAATCTAATTTAGATTACACTACACTCCTGTGACTCATAACAGTCTTGCAAACTAGGCTACTTCTCTTTTCTTTCTTTTCTTTTAATCTCTTCTCTACAAAGATGACAGTTATATTGTTACAACCATCACCTATTAATTATTTAATAAATAAGTTAACAAGCTATGTGTGTAATTGTACGTATTGGAGAAAGATTTTTAAGATGTTTAAGATGTTTGAGTTTCAACATTTCATGACATTACTGATGGCACTTTTGTTATTTCTTTTTATCTTGTATTGCTCAGCAAGAGCAAGATGTTGACTACAGTTCAGTGTCATTCAAACCAGGGACCAGCAGGACCCTTGCAGATCACAACACAGCCCTGCAACACACACTGTAAGTTATAACAAACACATTTATTTGATTGTGAATTATAACAGCTCAACTATGCATTGGAAACAGTGAAAACCTGATATAATGCTAGCCTGATTATTATTACATACATACATACATACATACATACATACATACATACATACATACATACATACATACATACATACATACATACATACATACATACATACATACATACATACAATTTAGTATTAGCACTTAGTTCTTCTCTACATTAGTATGAATGGATGTGTGTTGTTCTTATCAGGTCTGGTGAAGCAGGAAATGAAGATGTGATCTATTCCACTGTGAAGGAAGACGTCTCTGCAATCTATTCCGCTGTGGATAAAACACCAAAGGCAAAACAAAGCAAAGTAAAACCATGATAGAATTATTTTTTAAAGAAGAAAATCCTGTGCATGTATGTATGGGAAATACAGTTTGAGGCAATATCAATCAGTTGTGTATCTCAGCTGAAGTGTTTTCTGTTTCATCCCAGCCTCTTATTGTTGAGTTTCCATTTACCCTCATTATTCTGTCACCCAATGACACGATGCAAGAAACTGCAACTCAGACTTCACTATGTGATGCTGAACCTAATTCTTTCATTATATTCTACTGCCACCTAGAGTTTAAGAGGCAGAACTTCATCAGATATATCTAAATGTTTATCATCAATATTTGTGCTTGAAACAGAAGGATGTATTATCAGATATTTTATCTTGCAATGGTTTGGGTGGGGGTGGGGGAGATATAAAAGTTTAATAACCAAAAGGATTGATTTATAGACCAGAGAGGGGGGGAATCCCCCAGCAAATCATACTCTGCTTATAGTCAACTGGCTCCTCTAAAATGTTCTCTCTTTTTTTTTTTACCACAGGAATGTTTTATTCATTGACATTTATTACATTTATTGTAGATACTGTATATGTAAATATTATATGTCGCTTTGCTATCTAATATTTTAATAAACTTAAACGATTTTGATACTATATTAACCCTCTGGCTTCTGGCATTTTGATTTAAATTACAAAATGACTCTCCTAATTTAGTTGTGGACCCCCTGGACCAAACATTGAGAGCCACTGCCTTACATAATCTGACCCTGATTAGGGCAGTAGTTCTCAACCTTTTCAGGCCATGACCCCCAAAATAATCATATTTTAACTAGGGACTCCCCATCCTGATAAGCACTTGGAATGTAGGAGTTGAGGCATTATATTTTTGGTTCCACAGATAAATATTGTGAAAATAGCCGATCTACAAGCTCACAATGCCTCGCAAAGCGAGGCATTGTGAGCTTGTAGTATATACTGCTTGTAGTATATACTGTAGTATATACTTGTAGATCGGCTAAGTATATACATTTACTTGTAGATACATTTACTCAAGTACTCTACTTAAGTACAAGTTTTAGATATTTGTACTTTACTTGAGTATTTCTAATTTCAAATACTTCTACTCCACTACATCTCAGAGACAAATATTGTACTTTTACTCCACTACAATTATTTGAAAACTTTAGTTACTAGTTACTTTGTATATTATTAATTGATTTTTATTACAACACATGCATTAACCACTTCAGCACTATGCACATTTTGGCCATTTGAAAATAGCCGATCTACAAGCTCACAATGTGCATCGTGAGCTTGTAGATCTGCTATTTTCAAAAGATTTGTATACGTTAGTTTTCAAAGTTTGAAAACTTGAAATGGGACATTCTGCATAATGACTGCTTTTACTTTTGGTACATTAAGTATATTTTGATACCAATATACTTTTGTACTTTTACTCAAGTAAATGTTTTATTCAGGACTTTTTCTTAACAGAGTATTTCTGCATTGCATTATCGACACTTTTACTTAAGTTAAAAATGTTTAGTACTTTTTCCACCACTGGAGGAAAGCCACCAACATCCCAGAGTTGAAGATGTTCTGTATGGAGGAATGAGCTCCGAATCCTCCAAGCCCATGAGCACGAGCACGAACACAAACATGAACACTTACCACAAACCTTTAAAACCCATCAAATGACCAGACTTGCTCTGATATCAGCCCTTATTTTTGTTGTTTTAAATGTAATTGTGGTTTGTACCACTTTGTGTTTTGCCATCATTATAAAAGTTTACTTAAACATGATTTATAATCCGTCAATGGCAATTCAACCAGCGTGGACAGAGGCAATCAATATAGGCTATTCCCTCGATTATTTCCATCCTCCAAGTCAACCTGTTTACTTTTTAATAAGCTACAGCTCACTCATTTCGGTCTCACCAAAATGATACTTACAAAACTAGGCTAAGCAGGTTCAGCTATTTCCGTTCTCTAATCAGCAGTTCTGATATTTCTCTCTCTCCTCTGTGTTGTTTCTGCAGCATTTATTTATAATACCTCTATATCTATATCACCCTTCTCTCTCAGTGTGGATAGACAGTAGACAAGTGTCAAATATAGACAGAGTCCAGTAAATACACTCATGTCTAATCTCACCTAACGGCTGCTTCAGTGTGGTTAACCACATGTGCAAAGAGCTTAGTTCTGCAAATGCACGCTGTCCAGACATGCACACATGTGGTCAGTTGGATTACACAATATGCCCATGATACTCTCAAAGCAAATTTGTGCTGGTTCTTGTAGCAATTACCTGATCTTATCTTATATTTTGCTTCCCACCACCAGGGGGGCTGCAGCCCCTACATCCCCCCTCCCCTTCCCGCGCCACTGGGTAGAGATCCAATCCTTCTGCCATCACATCAGCAACACCTTGTCATTCATCAAGTAAAGCATGCTTTCTTTAACACACTATTAATACAGAGAACAGTGAACTAAAATTCATCATAGTTACTAGTTAACAGGAACACAAACATTCAGTACTCTAAATGTGTACAAGTAATGTGTGAAGAGAGGGAAGAAGGAAGAGTAAACATACATTCTAGTGGTTTTAACCGTGACTTCCTTTTTAGTTTTTGTTGTGTGTTGATCTGTATCAGTATGTCTAGACGACTGTTAATGTAGACGTACTGGACAGACAAGCTCTGGAGAAAAGTGAGTATGTCTGAATTACCTCACTGTAACTTAGTAACAATGATACTTTATATATTCATTGACAGGATTGTATCTTATACTGATACATGTATACAACTAAATTAAAGACTAGATAGTTTCTACAGCCAGGCCGTCAGGCTGCTGAACAGGCTCTGAGCCTTTATGTCAGTCCTGGTGAGCAGTGGCAACACAAGCTGTCACACTGGCTCTATGACTTTATGTATGTTATATACTTTATTCCCACAAATGTAATACATTGATAATCTGCTGCTAAGTGATGTCTCTTACTTTCAAAAGAGACTGAGCTACTCTACCTTATTACTATTTAGTTTTTTAGTACACACCTTATAATATAATGTTGATATATTGCTTGGATATTTGACATTTACTGTACCATTTCATTAGCATTAGTGAAACTCAGTATAGCCATAGATGTATTTACATCTTATTACAGAACAGAGAGTACAATACATGTGTTGGTTGTGAAGTGTGTCTTTCATTGCAGTTACTTGATGCTGGGGTCAGTTTTCACCTCAAGATACCATGAGGTTTCTAAAGACAATCAGTGTGATCCTGGACATTCTGATCTTGGTACCTGGTAAGGACAGTTTGAAATGGTTTCATATTCACAGTGTGTTCACCCCTCATAGATAGTTTTGGGCAATGAAAACATTGCAAATATATATAAAATGATATTCTATTCTATGTATATTTAGAGGAAAGTACCTACTTTGAATTATGTGACATCATGTTGAGTCACAATCTACTAGATAGATAGAATGTGGCCAAAAGATCAGAATTATTATCTCACATGATAAAAAAAACAAAAAAACAATCTGAAGATTTAAATTTTTGTTGACAACTATTTACAGTATGTTGTGTCTTTTACAGGTGTTTATAGTGGAGAGTATGGAGTGACTTTCACCAATCAATCTCCATGTGTCATGAGAGGCTCATCAGTAGATATTGGTTGTTCATATTTCTACCCGGTGTGGGACACTGTCACTGATACAATCTGGTGGTCCCAGGACCCTAACACTAAAGCCATTGTACAACTGCTGAATCAAGGTCGTATTCAATACATTGGTAATAAACACAAGGCATGTACCCTGAGGATCAATAACATACAAGACAGTGATGAGAGAGATTATTACTTCAGGTTTGTGACAAAACAGACTGCGTGGACCAGTCAAATAGTATCTTTGTCTGTAACAGGTAAACAAGAGTACTTTTTAACCTTTCATGTAATCAAAGTCAAATCTTTCCTTTCAATCTCACCAACTGACGTCCATCTTGTTTTTATTCTTCTGATCAGAACTGTCTGTACAGGTGACTCCTCCCACTGTGTCAGAGGGGACATGGGTGACACTCACCTGTCAAACATCTTGTAAACCAAGACCCAACATTGTCTGGTTTAAAAATGGACGACAAGTATACAAGCCAAGATTCCACTTCAAAATAGAGGATGCTGGGAGTTACCAGTGTGCTGTTAAAGGACAAGAGACATGGATGTCTGAAGCTGTGATGTTGGATGTGCAGTGTGAGTTTATATGAGTTCATGTGAGCTCTTTCTCTCTCTTTGGCTGAATCCTTTTCTCTCTGTTTCATTTTCTCATGCTTTCCATTATTACAACAGCAATACAACTTACATTCAAAGAAGAATCATACTAATTGATATATTCTCATACATACTGTATAGGCCTATATAAAGTTATGTTTATCAAGAGGGGAGATAAGTCACATCATAACAAACATATCGCCACTGTGTGGTGAGTTATTGTAGAATGAAAAACAAAGATTTTTGTTAAAATGTTACAGCATTATATTCTGATAGTAATCATCAATGAGTACTTTCAGAATATAGAGGTATTTATTACTTATTTTAACAAAAACAATATCACCTAACCTACCTGCCAAAGACTAGATAACATTTCACTGTAAATTTGGTTTGAATATTTTATACAGGTGCTAGTTTATATCAAATTCAAATCAAATCTACAACCAGGGGGAATGTTCATTCCTCCTTTAATTTCTCTTTTCTTTTCTCCTCTGCACTGTAACTTTATTTATACATTTTGACTTATTTGACTTATATTTTGTTTTTGTTTATTTTTTATTATTGTGTTTCCTTTGCTTGATGTTCTGTGTAAAGCACATTGAATTGCCTTGCTGTTGAAATGTGCTATACAAATAAAATGAACTTGCCTTGCCTCCATAGACCCTCCAAAAATGACCTCAATATCAGTGAATCCACCTGGAGAAGTAGTTGAGGGCAGTAAAGTGACTCTGACCTGCAGCAGTGATGCCAACCCACCAGTAGACAACTACACCTGGTACAGAGACAGAGGAAGCAGCTTTATCTCCACTGGTCCTCAGCTGGTAAAGGACAATGTGTCTCCTGCAGACTCTGGACAGTACACCTGTCAGGGGACAAACAAACATGGATCCCAGATGTCATCACCTCATCCCATTAATGTTCTCTGTAAGTTAAATAACATTAATGCTGCAAATCAATACATTATTCATTATCTAATATAAATATAACAATATCTTAGCCACAGGTTAATTGTCTTTTTGATGTTTCTATCAAGATGCCCCAGTGAATGTATCGGTGGAGGTCAGTCCACCAGACAGTCCAGCAGAGGGCAGCAGTGTGAACTTGACCTGCAGCAGTGATGCTAACCCACCAGTACACAACTACACCTGGTACAAGAGGACTGGGCCTCCTGGTTCCAGCTCCCTGGTCCAGGTAGGGTCAGGACAGGTGCTGGTTCTGGCCTCTCTGCAGCCCTCCCACACTGGACTGTACTTCTGTCACACCAGGAACTCACTGGGAGAAAACAACTCTACTGAGGTGCTGCTGCACATGAACACAATAGACAGCAGTGGTGGAAAAAGTAGGCCTACTTAGATTTCTTTACTTAAGAAAAAAGTATACTTGAGTAAAAGTACAAAAGTATTAGCATCAAAATATACTTAAAGTACCAAAAGTAAAAGTATTCATTATGCAGAATGTCCTGTTTCACAAGTTATCATATGTCTAAAATGTAAATTGAAAATAGCAGATCTACAAGCTCACAACGCTTCGCATCTTGAAGTGTTGTGAGCTTGTAGATCGGCCAAAGTTTAAATATGTCTGAATTGGTTAATGTATGTTTTATAATAACAATCAAAATCCACAAAGTAACTCTAACTAAAGTTTTCAAATAATTGTACTGTAAAAGTACAATATTTGTCTCTAAGATATAGTAGAGTAGAACTAAAAGTATAGCAAATTGGAAATATTCCAGGAAAGTAAAAGAACCTCCAAATTACAGTACAGTACTTGAATACATGTAATTAGTTAGTTTACACCACTGATAGACAGTGAGTAGACAGAGGAAGTCGTTGGAAGGAATAATTGTAATAAAATTCATTCTGTAGTACAGTCTGCAACCTAACAACTAAATCTACTAAAGTGTATAATGTCGTTTTAGATGTAATTATTTAAAACTACATAAAGCACAACTAAACTATACTGAATAAATTATTGATTGATTTCCTTCTCTATTGATAACTTATGTGAGTAGGTCAAGTTTCTCTAAGCTTAGAATTGCGAAGAACACTGATTTTTAATACTTTTTTGTCAAGTGTTGTGGTGTAATATTAGACACCACACACAGTAATCAATAATAACTTTAGAAAAACAACCATCAGAAATGCTCATTAACTTCTCTCCTCATTTTGATTGTGTTTCTCCAAAGCCAACAAAGTTGCTCTAATATCTGGAGTTGCAGTCTCACTGTTTGTACTGATTCTGGTTTTCGCCATTGTTTTCTGGGTCAGGTGAGTGTGCATGTGAGCGAGCGAGCGTGCGTGTGTGCGTGCGTGCGTGTACTAATTTTAATGAAGCAGTACTGTGATGTTAAATGTAAAATGTTACACTCACTTTTATAACAAACGTGAACTTTTCAATTATGAGATTTTGACAGCAGATTCCATTTCAGACTTAGACGAAGATTATTGCAATTTCATTCATCACTAAATTATTTAAGTCTTTTGTTTTGACAGGAAGAAAAGGACAAATTCAGACCAAGAGGTATTTATTTGTTTGGATTTTGCTGTTTTAATTTGAGATGTTTCATAATATTTAGATATCATTTATATATATCCTCTATTATTTAGACAAATGAAGTTGATCATTGGAAACTTGGCAATTTTTTTTTTGCAAAAGCATATTTCTGTGTCTTCAATGTTAACACTACATATAATACAGACATAATATTTCACTGAAACCATCTGTTTTATTTTCTGTTTTGTCCCACACCAGCCTGCAGCTGTCCCTATGGTCAGTGGGAGGAGCTTGGCATCTGTCCCAGTGGTCAGTGGGAGGAGCTCAGACCCTTCAGTCCTGCAGGTGCATCAAGACTCCTCCTCTCATTGTCCCTCCTCTCAGATCAACAGTGTCTACTCCACAGTCCAGCACCACTCTCTGTCCTCTCCTCATCCTCCTACTGAGGAGATCCCTCTTTACTCCATGTTGAAGCTCCCGTCCCGTCAGTCTGCTTCACACCCCCCTGGACAGGTACTGTGTCTAAAGGTCACATGGTCTTTGATTTACACTTGAATCCTTTACCCAAGAAACCCACCAGAACACAGATTAATTACAACTTATTTCTCAAAACCAGTTTTTCTGCACTGTTTAGACATTAGTTCCCTTCTCCTTTCTTATTTACATATGTCTTAATTAGATTACACAACACTCCTGTGAGTCATAACAGTCATGCAAACTACTTCTCTTTTCTTTCTTTTCTTTTAATCTCTTCTCTATAAAGATGACAGTTATATTGTTCCAACTATCACCTATTTATTATTTAATCAATAATTTAACAAGCTAAGTGTGTAATTGTACTGTATTGGAGAAAGATTTCTAAGTTGTTTAAGATGTTTGAGTTTCAGCAGTGCATTTCATTTCATGACATTACTGATGGCAATTTATTTGTATCTTGTATTGCTCAGCAAGAGGAGGAAGTTGGCTATTGTCCAGTGACATTCAAACCAGTGTCAAAGTAATTTGGAATATAAGTATAAACATTTGTGAGAAACTATGTTTTAATGTAATAAAGCTTGTGGTATGCCCTGTGATAGACACCTCGGCTCCTGACCATTTGTTGATGGTTGGGTTGCAGGAGAAAGGTGTTGGCTAGGTATGCAGTTCTATTGTTACTATGCTAGTTTGTAAACAAAGGAGGTTACCTTTGGAGTGAATGTACTTAAGTCGAAGTCAGTCAGTATGTCCTTTGAGTTATAACTGGCTGGTCGTTCCGATTCTGTGCTGTGATGCGTTGATTGTAAGTTCTAGCTCCATTTGATATCAAATTAACACTCATTCTTCTTGAAACTTTGAATTGTCTCTGCCTTATTTGTCTCGTACTGTTGACTCAGTCCCCATCCAGATTTATCCAGGACATTTGAAGGTCCCGCCTCGACTATTGGACAGGTTCTGCTGTGCTTGGCTGATAACGGAGGAGGATGCCCCTTGGCCAGGCGATTTTGAATTAAATCGAGGATAATCTCCATAGTTTTGGGGAACCTGGCAGCCTCTTAGCTGTTTCAGCCAACCACAGAGTGAGTATTTCATGGTGCAATCTGTTTTGGGGGGTACGTTGTGTGTGGCAAATGCGATTCAGTAGTTTTTTAAAGAATTGGTGGTGTCTTTGTCTGTATTGTTTAAGTGTTGTCTGTTAATAGACATTCACGTACTGGAGGATATTGTAAAGTATTGTTTCATATTGACAGTGAGGTTTTTGTGCCTGTTACTTGTCAACTTATTGGTTAGTGAATTATTTATTGATTTAGCTGAATCTTTAAGTGTTGAATGGTCTAAAAGGGAGGCTACAAAGTCTTGCCTACAAGTAGCTACTGAAAAAGAAAAGGGAGGAATTCTATTCTTTGCCTTAGGGTCCCTTTTGCTAACAAAGCAATAAAAAGCGCTGAGTGAATGAGTTTGTCTGTTTGTGAGTCAAGAGAACATTTGTCTTTGTGATATTTTGGAAGTTCTTTTCAGCAACCAGGTGTTTTAAAAAAAAAATTATTGAGGCTTTGTTTATGTCTGTTAGAGGGGGAATTTTTCAATTGCCTCCCATTTATGAACGAAGCCTGCAAGAAGAAAGTCCATTTTGTTGTCTGTATTAGAAATTGCCTTATTTTGAGTTTTAATACTTTGAGTTTTAATACTTACTATAGTAAATTGAAAAGCATTACTTGAGTAACACTTTATATAATTATATAGGTTGAAGTTTAAATAATAATATTAATAATAACAATAGTAGTAATAATACTAGTTGTGTATTGAGAGCCTTAAATTTAACATGGGGGCAATACTTGCATATAAGAAGGAATATCAGGGTCCTGCAAGGATTGTGCATGACAAATTTGGAGTAAAAGGGGTTGCATTTCTGCCAAAATGGCATAAAAATTATGGTTTTCCTAAAAATGGAAGCTTCAGTCATACTGTGCTTCGAACTCTGCGGAAGCAGATGGCAAAAGAGTTTGAGGGCAGAATTGAGAAAGGAAAAATATCGGCTTGTGCCAAAATAAATGATAAATGGGCTAAAAATCTAAAAAATTTGAAATTATGGGAGGGAGAGGCAGACTCTCGGAAGCGTCTGGAGACAATGAATGCTAGTATCAAAGCCTTTGTCTCTTTGACCGTGGACGAGGCACATGATAAGATCTCCGTGGTCACACCCAAGGTTCTTGTAGAAGAGATAACAGGGACACGTTACTTCACCACTCCATTTTGTGACCATGTGTCGGAATTTGACCCCATATGGCCACAGAATGGATCATTTGAGAGGCCTGATATAGCATTGCTGAGAGAATTGATTAATCCTCCACATCCATCAGGTTTACCTGAATGGGATTATTCGTACATGCAAGAGTGTTTTGGTGTGTGGGATGCGATTAGCCGCAAAGTGGGTCATACAGATGGAGTCGTTAGATCTAGGCCTAAAGCTACTATGGTGTCTATCCACAAAGTTGACGATCTCCTGGATTGTCTAGTGAGAGTTAACCCCCCTCAGCTACCCCCTCAGCTACCCCCTCAAGGCCTACAGCCGGCCCCAGTTGTCCCTACTCCGCCCCCGTCTCCGGGGGTGGAGGTGCTGCTGCCGACACCCGCAGCCGCTGCAATCTCGGGGGCTGGGTCTCAGCTGTTGGCGCCACCTTTGTATAGTGATTTAATGGGCCAGGCCCTAGGGGGTCGAGACACCTCACTTCAGGCCAAAAGCACACCCAGTATGCTAAGAAGGGGCCCTGTCTTCTCACCTTCTGTTACTTCTCAGGATCAAAGCATGACCAGGTCTGGTCTGTCATATCAGCCACCTAATGCTTTGTGGGTCAATGATATTGAGACTTCACTGTTCACACCCATGTTACAGTGTCCCGATGGGCAGGGAGGTGTGCAGAGAATTTATAGGCCGTGGAAGGTGACCGAGCTTCAGGCCATCGTCGGCTCATTGCCAGACCCAAGAAATAATGGAAAAATATTTGCAACTGCCTTTCAAAAAATGGTTGCTCAGTGTAGCCCTACAGCTGGAGAATTGGAACACGTTTGTGTTACTAAGATGGGTTTATTGTGGGGCGACGTAAAACCGGCAAATTGGGATTCAAACACAGTTTGGTCAGCTGATCCCCAGGCTGCTTACCAGACGCAGTTGGCTGCTCTGGTTACTGCGTTTGAGACAAAATTTAAGCCGGTCATAAATATGACTATGGTTAATGCATGTGTACAAAAGCCAAATGAGACATTTAATGATTACTTTGACACCAGGGACCAGCAGGACCATTGCATATCACAACAACACAGCCCTGCAACACACACTGTAAGTTATAAAAACACACATTTACGTGATTGTGAATTTTATACCAGCTCAACTATGCATTGGAAACAGTGAGATTCTGATATAATGCTAGCCTGATTATCAGACTGAAGCTTCACAAAGCAGTTAACTCAGTGGAGTGGGCGGGGTCTATGGTCTTGAGCCAGGCTAATATAATGCACACATCCAGATGCATTTCCAGTATTTGAAATAAGACCATAGAGAAGTTGTGATTTACAGAAGTTTCCTACATACATACATACATACATACATACATACATACATACATACATACATACATACATACATTCATACATACATACATACATACATACATACATACATTCATACATTCATACATACATACATACATACATACATACATACATACATACATTCATACATACATACATACTGTACATACATACATACATACACACATACATACACACATACACACATACATACATACAACTTAGTTCTTCTCTACATTAGTTTGAATGGATGTGTATTGTTCTTTTCAGGTCTGGTGAAGCAGAAAATGAAGATGTGATCTATTCCACTGTGGATTAAACACCAAAGGCAAAACAAAGCAAAGTAAAACCATGATAGTATTTTTTCTTTAAAGAAGAAAATTCTGAGCATGTGTGTATGGGAAATACATTTTGAGGCTTTGACAATATTATTCAGTTGTGTATCTCAGCTGAAGTGTTTTCTGTTTCATCCCAGCCTCTTGTTGTTGAGTTTCCATTTGCACTCATTATTCTGTCACCCAATGACACAATGCAACAAACTGCAACTCATACTATGTGATGCTGAACATAATTCTTTCATTATATTCTACTGCCACCTAGAGTTTAAGAGGCAGAACTTCATCAGATATATCTAAATGTTTAACATCAATATTTGTGCTTGTGTATGAAGCAGAAGGATGTATGTATTGCCAGATATTTTATTTTGTAATGGGTTTGGGTGGGGGGGGGGGAATGTTTTATTAACTGAATTTTTTTACATTTATTGTAGATATATGTAAATATTATATGTCGCTTTGCTATCTAATGTTTTAATAAACTTAATAAACGATTTGGATACTATAACCCTCTGGCGTTTGGCATTTTGATTTAAAATACAAAATTACTATCCTTTTTCTGCACCAGTGCTGTATGAGACTACAATTAACAAATTGTGTTGGGGACCCCCTGGACCAAACATTGAGAGCCACTGCCATACATAATCTGACCCTGATTAGGGCAGTAGTTCTCAACCTGTTCAGGCCATGACCCCCCAAAATAATCAAATTTTAACTAGGGACTCCCCATCCTGATAAGCACTTGGAATGTAGGAGTTGAGGCATTATATTTTCGGTTCCACAGTCAAATAAAAATGTGTGAAAAAATAGTAATAGCAGATCTACAAGCTCACAACGCCTTGCTTTGCGAGGCGTTGTGAGCTTGTAGATCCGCTATTTTCAAAATGTTTGACAATTTGGCCTATGTTTGACCAGTTTTTATAATACAGTTTGTTGATTACTTTTTTTTTAAAGATATTTTTTGGGCTTGGGGCGAGAGATGGGGGGATGACAGACAGCAAAGGCCATCTGGATTGGAAATCGAACCCGCGACATGCTGTCAAGCTGGATTACCAGCATATGTGGTATGCCCCTGGACCACTAGGCCAGCGGGCACCCCTTGTTGTTTACTTTTGATGTAACAATGGTATATTTCTTTTCTTTCTTTTTGAGGTATTAAAAAGGTCTTAAAAGCCCCCCTTGGGGGTCCCGACCCACAGGTTGAGAACCCCTGGATTAGGCTATTGGTTGGGGGAGGAGTCAGGCCTGAGGCTGTTCACTAACACTGCACATAGTTCACTTTCACCCTGGGAGAATAATTCACCACCAGAATAAAGTTAATATCTTGTAATGGCCGAGTCAAAGTCCTGACCTGAATCCAATATGTTGTGGAAGCACCTGAAGTAAAAAAATAAATAAACATCACAATTACATTTATAATAGTTTGTCTAAAGTGGAGGAATGAGCTCCAATTCCTCCAAGCCCATGTGCACCACTGATCAACACTTACCACAAACATTTAAACCCATCGATTGACCAGACTTGCTCTGATATCAGCCCTTGTTTTTGTTGCTTTAAATGTAATTGTGTTTTTTTGTGTTTTGCCATCATTATAAATGTTTATTTAAACATGATTTATAATCTGTCGATGGCAATTCAACCAGCGTGGACGGAGGCAATCAATATAGGCTATTCCCTCGATTATTTCCATCCTCCAAGTCAACTTGTTTACTTTACAATAAACTACAGCTCACTCATTTCGGTCTCACCAAAATGATACTTACAAAACTATGCTAAGCAGGTTCAGCTATTTCCGTTCTCTAAACGGCATTATCTAATATTTCTCTCTCTCCTCTGTGTTGTTTCTGCAGCATTTATTTATAATACATCTATATCTATATCACCCTTCTCTCTCAGTGTGGATAGACAGTAGACAAGTGTCAAATACAGACAGAGTCCGGTAAATACGCTCTGTTTCAAACTCCTCTGAACTCATGTCTAATCTAACCTAACGGCTGCTTCAGTGTGGTTAACCACATGTGCAAAGAGCTCTGCAAATGCATGCTGTTCAGACATGCACGCATGTGGTCAGTTGATTTTTACACAATATGCCCATGATACAGTCAAAGCAAATGTGCATCTAATACACAGATAAGAATGTTTTTTTTTAATTCATCATTCATTTAATGATCATGTGTGCTGGTTCTTGTTGCAATTACCTGATCTTATTTTTATAATTGTCCTTTTTATGGCATGGCTCTGCAAGAGGCTAGCCGTGTGTGTGTGGGTGTGTGCCTGCGTGCGTGGGTGCGTGGGTGCATGCGTACGTGCTTGCACGTATCCATCCGTCCGTCCGGAGATAAACTCACAATTCACTGGACCAATCATTGCCAAATACCTCAGTTGTTTTCATGTGTTTTGTAGGTTTTTAAATATTTGACTTTAATTTCATAATTGAAGTCAGTGTGGCTCTTAGGCTGAAACTTTGCCCAAATTTGGAATAATACGTCATAGATATATCATAAATGACGAAGTCATGAAGTAACAGTGGACCAGCCTGAAGTAACAGGCTGGTCCACATGAAGTCCTGGTGATCCTACACTGTTTCTACGTGGATCCTGAGAGATCCACATCAGTTCTCCTTACTCTCCTTTAAGTTGTCTCTGGGTTAGAGTGGGGTAGAGATCCAATCCTTCTATCATCGCATCAGCAACACCTTGTACTTTATAAAGTAAAGCATGCTTTCTTTAACACACTATTAATACAGAGAACAGTGAACTAAAAGTCATCAGTATAGTTACTAGTTACTAGGTAACAGTAACACAAATATTCAGTACTCTAAATGTGTATAAGTAATGTGTGAAGAGAGGGAGGAAGGAAGAGTAAACAACACATTTTAGTGGTTTTAACCTTGACTTCCTTTTTAGTTTTTAGTTTTGGTTGTGTGTTGATCTGTATCAGTATGTCTAGATGACTGTTAGTGTAGACGTACTGGACAGACAAGCTCTGGAGACAAGTGAGTATATCTGAATTACCTCACTGTAACTTAGTAACAATCATACTTTATATATTCATTGACCGGTTTGTATCTTACAGTATATACATGCATCTTATGATACATGTAACTAAATTTAAAGAATAAGATAGTTTCTATAGCCAGGCCGTCAGGCTGCTGAACAGGCTCTGAGCTTTTATGTCAGTCCTGGTGAGCAGTGACAACACAAGCCGTCACACTGGCTCTATGACTTTATGTATGTTATATACTTTATTCCCACAAATGTAATACATTGATAATCTACTGATAAGTGATTTTTAATTTTTCTTGCTCAAGAGACTGAGCTACTCTACCTTATTTCTATTTTTATTGGGCTGCATTTGATGTCATGAAAGGTACTATACAAATAAAGTTTATTATTATTATTATTATTATTATTATTATTATTATTATTATTATTATTATTATTATTACCCTTATTAATATTATTATTATTATTAGTAGTAGTATTATTATTATTATTATTATTATTATTATTATTATTATTATTATTATTATTATTATTATTATTATTATTATATATTATATATTGCTTGATTATTTGACATTTACCGTACCATTTCATTAGCATTGGTGAAACTCAGTATAGCCATAGATTTATTGACATCTTATTACAGAACAGAGAGTACAGTACATTAGTTGGTTGTGAAGTGTGTCTTTCATTGCAGTTACTTGATGCTGGGGTCAGTTTTCACCTCAAGATACCATGAGGTTTCTAAAGACAATCAGTGTGATCCTGGACATTCTGATCTTGGTACCTGGTAAGGAGAGTTTATAATGGTTTCATATTCACAGTGTGTTCATCCTCCCTCATGGATAGTACAGTAAAATACTGTGTCAAACACCTAGTTATATGTTGTGGCCAATGTACAGATACATGTACAATTATTGAGGTAAATATGAAAAAAGAACAAAACTCTCAGTATTCTGTTCTATTTTATTATGATAATAATTGAGGACAATGCCTACTTTCAACAATTTTGCCATGGAGACCAAAATTATCCTTCATGAGCAAAAAAAAAGATTAATCTGAAGATTGACAATTTCTGTTGACAGTTCTTTGTCATTTACAGGTGTTTGTAGTGCTCAGTATGGAGTGACCTTCACCAATCCATCTCCATGTGTCATGAGAGGGTCATCAGTAGATATTGGCTGTTCATATGAATACCCAAAAGGTCTCACTGTCAATAAGGCATTCTGGTACAAGGACCGTAATTACGATTCACGACTAGAGGATCGTTTTAAATACATTGGTAATAAACGCCATAATTGTACCCTGAGGATCAACAACATAAAAGCCAGTGATACGAAAGGGCGTTATTCCTTCAGGTTTTTGACAACAGGTAAACCGATGTCCAGTAACCCAGTATCTTTGTCTGTAACAGGTAAACAAGAGTACTTTTTTAACCTTTCATGTAATCAAAGCCCAATCTTTCCTGACAATCTCACCAACTGACGTCCATCTTGTTTTTATTCTTCTGATCAGAACTGTCTGTACAGGTGACTCCTCCCACTGTGTCAGAGGGGACATGGGTGACACTCACCTGTCAAACATCTTGTAAACCAAGTCCCAACATTGTCTGGTTTAAAAATAGAAAACCAGTATCCAACCCAAGATTCCAGGCCACAATAGAAGATGCTGGGAGTTACCAGTGTGCCATTAAAGGACAAGAGACAGGGAAGTCTGAAGCTGTGATGTTGGATGTGAAGTGTGAGTTTATATGAGTTCATTTGACTTCTTTGTCTCTCTTTGTCTGACCACTTTTCTCTCTGTTTCATTCAAAGAAGAATCATGTTCAATTAAAGCTGCAAGCAGCGATGAGTGGGACCACCCCTCGTACCTTTATTGTGGATAAAGGTTTGGAGTTCTAGTTGAACATGACTCTTCTCAGAATGCACAGTATCCATCATTCTATTGCCGCAGAGCAACATGATTCCAAAAGTAGGATTAGTTTGTAAAAGTATAACTTCCAGGCACGTAGATGTTGCTATGAGTCATGAATGACTATGATTCATGTTGCCAGTAGCGATATGACTTTAACTAAATGTTGACACCTAAATGTGTTCAGGCCATGACTCATATCAAACGTGAAATTTGGGGCTGATTTGACCTTACATTCTAGTTATAAAGTATTCCCTGTTTCATGGCGAAACACAGATATCAATGTGTTATTTTATATACACTGAGTGAGTTTGAAGTGGATGTGATTATCCCCTTGTTAAAGTAAAGTTATTATACATTTTTACCCACAACAGATGGTCCCAAGAATGTTGTTTTGTCAGTAAGTCCACCAGGAGATGTTGTCAAAGGCAGCTCAGTCACTTTGACCTGCAGCAGCAGTGGTTCAAATCCACCAATCCAGAGCCTCTTCCTTCTCAAAGACAACGTTAAAGTGACACAGGAGAAGATAAAGACCATCTCTAACATCAAACCCAGTCACAGTGCAAGATACTCCTGTCAGGCAAAGAACAAGATTACCACAGTCACTTCACCTGAAGTCACTCTTCATGTTCAGTGTGAGTTTTTAATTTAATTTAGATCAAATTATATGGCATTTGCTTTATTATTTTGACCAACATTGGCACAATATTCAAAAGCAGTACGTATTGCCATTGTTCATACTAAGGAAACAATTATAATATTGTAACTATACTTTGTAAACACAGCAAATAATGTCAATTATCTTATTGTATCAATATCCATTATTCCTCCACAGACCCTCCAGAAATGACCTCAATGTCAGTGAATCCACCAGGAGAAGTAGTTGAGGGCAGTAAAGTGACTCTGACCTGCAGCAGTGATGCCAACCCACCAGTAGACAACTACACCTGGTACAGAGACAGAGGAAGCAGCTTTATCTCCACTGGTCCTCAGCTGGTAAAGGACAATGTGTCTCCTGCAGACTCTGGACATTACACCTGTCAGGGGACAAACAAACATGGATCCCAGATGTCATCACCTCATTCCATTGATGTTCTCTGTAAGTAAATAAATAAATAACGTCATAGTCCAATTAAAATATGTATTTATTTAACAACACTTAGTGTATGATCAAATGTAATTTGTCTTTTTGATGTTTCTATCAAGATGCCCCAGTGAATGTATCGGTGGAGGTCAGTCCACCAGACAGTCCAGCAGAGGGCAGCAGTGTGAACTTGACCTGCAGCAGTGATGCTAACCCACCAGTACACAACTACACCTGGTACAAGAGGACTGGGCCTCCTGGTTCCAGCTCCCTGGTCCAGGTAGGGTCAGGACAGGTGCTGGTTCTGGCCTCTCTGCAGCCCTCCCACACTGGACTGTACTTCTGTCACACCAGGAACTCACTGGGAGAAAACAACTCTACTGAGGTGCTGCTGCACATGGACACAATAGACAGTGAGTAGACAGAGGAAGATGTTGGAAGGAATGATTGGAATAACATGTACTTTACAGTCTGCAACCTGATGACTAAATCTACTAAAGTGTATAATGGAGTTTTAGATGTAATTATTTAAAACTATATAAAGCACCAGAAAACCATACTGAATATTGTTGATTGATTTCCTTCTCTATTGATAACTTAGTGAGTAGGTCAAGTTTCTCTAAACTTAGAATTGCAAAGAACACTGATTTGTAATACTTCTTTGTCAAGTGTTGTCCAAAGTTGGTGTAATATTAGACACCTCACACTGCAATCAATAATAACTTTAGAAAAACAACTATCAGAAATGCACATTTTAACTTCTCTCCTCATTTTATTGTGTTTCTCCAAAGCCAACAAAGTTGCTCTATTATCTGGAGTTGCAGTATCACTGTTTGTGCTGATTTTGGTTTTCGCCATTGTTTTCTGGGTCAGGTGAGTGTGCATGCGTGTGCGTGCGTGCGTGCGTGCGTGCGTGCGTGCGTGCGTGCGTGTGTGCGTGCGTGCGTGCGTCTACTTATTTTGATGAAGCAGTAAACTGTGATATTAAATGTTACACCCACTTTTATAACAAACGTGAACTTTTCAATTGTGAGCTTTTGACAGCAAATTCCATTTCAGACTTAGACTAAGATTATTGCAATGTCATTCATCACTAAATTATTCAAGTCTTTTGATTTGACAGGAAGAAAAGGACAAATTCAGACGAAGAGGTATTTATTTGTTTGGATTTTGCTGTTTTAATTTGAGATGTTTCATAATATTTTAGATTAGATACATTTATATATCTCCTCTATTACTTTTAAACCTACAAATGAAATTGATAATTGGAAACTTGGCAACAGTCTTTTAGCAAAAAAAAAATTCTGTATCTTAAATGTTAACACTATATATAATACAGACATAACATTTCACTGAAACCATCTGTTTTATTTTCTGTTTTGTCCCACACCAGCCTGCAGCTGTCCCTATGGTCAGTGGGAGGGGCTTGGCGTCTGTCCCTATGGTCAGTGGGAGGGACTTGGCATCAGTCCCTGTGGTCAGTGGGAGGAGCTTGGCGTCTGTCCCAGTGGTCAGCGGGAGGAGCTCAGACTACTACTCCACAGTCCAGCACCACTCTCTGTCCTCTCCTCATCCTCCTACTGAGGAGATCCCTCTTTACTCCATGTTGAAGCTCCCGTCCCGTCAGTCTGCTTCACACCCCCCTGGACAGGTACTGTGTCTAAAGGTCACATGGTCTTTGATTTACACTTGAATCCTTTACCCAAGAAACCCACCAGAACACATTTTAATTACAATTCCATTCTCCAAAAATGTGTGGTTCTGCACTTTTCTCACACAGAAAGGAGATCCATTCTCCTTTCTTTTTAACATAATATTTATTTACATTACACCACACGCTCCTGACTCATATCAAGCTAACTACTATACGTCTCTTTTATTTTATTTTCCATGTTGAAGCTCCCGTCCTGCCAGAGTGACGTATAGGGCGCTTTTTATCAACTGGCCAATCATGATAAATTGTGTCTGTTGTCTTGATATATTGCTGGCACAACCCTCTGCAATAAGTCATCAAATTACCCCTTGTTTAGCATAAAGTGTTCCAACATGTTACTACATGTTGGATACAGTAGTAACAACATACAGCACTGCCCTCTAGCATAATGAAGCTTAGCTCTGTGTGGAAGATTGATTGATTGGCATGATATAATTGATTTTGAAATTGATTGGTACCTGCTGATAAAAGCACGCCTTATGTTTGCTTTTACACAAATTAAGATTGGATTTTGATATCAAAACACCCCAACATATGTTTTTTAGAACATATCGTTAATCAATAGGTGCCAAATATAACTGAGCATGTCCTCTAATCTAAAGGGCCACTCACACTGAGCATTATAACTATAATGATAACTATAACTACATCGTTCTCCATTGTATTTTTTTTAATAGTTGGTGTGAACTCTCTCATCCACTTTTTTTTTATTTCACGATTTTTAAAACTATATTTGTTATAGTTATAGTTATAGTGCTCAGTGTGAATGGCCCTAGAGACATTTTACATGTTAACAATTAAACCCCATACGTTGTTGAGCCCTCAGGGCTCTATAGTCTCACAAAAGCGACGTGTTGTGAGACTTTATAGTCGATCTGCTACTTTCTGCAAAAGCTTTTCCATTATATGGATAATGGAGTTAAAGGGTTTAAAACGAGCTTCAACCACACGGAGCTCCTGGACAAAGTTGTGATATTAACCGTAGTGTTGTCAGCCATAGGTGACATGTTTACGTGAGGTTACGCAGCCACAACCGACTACCATCACCCTCTTTTGCCTAAACAATATATATTTATTTTCATTTTCAGCATAAAAAGTGCTCTAGGCAGCATTTCTTCTTCATAACAAACAGACAGAGTGAACACACCCTTGTAGTTCCTCTCTCAAAACCGTCTTTCTGCACTGTCCTCACAGCATGAGAAAGGAGAAGGAAACATTAAACTGCACTCTGCTAACAGTCATGCAAACTATGTCTCTCTCCTCCCCCCCTCTTCTCTTCTCTTCTCTTCTCTTCTCTTCTCTTCTCTTCTCTTCTCTTCTCTTCTCTTCTCTTCTCTTCTCTACAATCAAATAGACAGTTTCTTTGTATAGCCTATCTACTATCATCTGTTAGTTATACACATTATGATAAGTTGATAGGGTGATTGTCTAACAACTGCACTTTATAGCAGTTAGAGACAATGTAGTAAAATAATTATTATAATTATAAAAATGTCAAGAATTCTGGGTTTCATCATTCCATTCCATTTAATTACTAATTACACTTTTGTCATTATTTGTATGTTGTATTACTCAGCAAGAGGAGGATGTTGACTGTTGTTCACTGACATTCAACCCAGGGACCAGCATCCAAGCAGATCACAACAACACAGCCCTGCAACACACACTGTAAGTTATAAAAATTACAATTGAATTACATCAGATCAACTATGCACTGAGTCAGAAAAACAAATGCACATATTCAGATGCATTTCCAATATTTTAATTAGACATATTTTAAATAAGACCACACAGAGAAGTTGTGTTTTACAGAAGTATGTTTCCTGTGCTGCTGAAGAGCCATTAGGGTTACATGTGTAGTTCTTCTCTACATTAGTATGAATTGATGTGTATATTGTTCTTCTCAGGTCTGGAGAAGCAGAAATTGAAGATGCGATCTATTCCACTGTAAAGGAAGACGTCTCTGCAATCTATTCCAATGTGGATTAAACTAAAAAGGCAAAGCAAAAAACAAAGTAAAATTCTTTCTTATTCTGTCTGCAACTCACAATATGTGATGCTGAATCTAATTATTGGATTATATTCTGCTGCCATCTTGAGTTTAAGGGGCAAAACTTCATCATCTAAATGTATCGTGAATTATTCTGCTTGCTTATGAAACAGGACAGAGGATTGTTTAAAGGTTTGTGAGACAATGACTGTATTAACTTTACAATTAACATTACTAGATCATTTATTATGTAAATATGTTCAATATGTATGTGTGGGGAAGGGGGGAGACCAGGGATAAAAATAAATGACCAAAACCATTGATTTATTGACCAGAAAGGGGAAAATCCCACCAGCAAATCACAACCTGCTTCTAAGGGATGGGAGCATATTGACAAGCTCCTCTGAAATGTTGTATTTTTTTTAACTAAAGGAATGTTTTATTCATCGACAGCATTTATAGTAGGCCTATAGATTTATAGAATGGGGCGGCAGTGGCTCAGGGGTAGAGTGGCCGGGTAGAGTGAACTGGATAACCGCCAGGTTCCCAGTTCGATCCCGGGCTGGGGCGCTCCCCTAGAGTTAGTGTCGAAGTGTGCTTGAGCAAGACGCTGAACCCCTAATTGCTCCCGATGAGCAGGTTGGTGCCTTGCATGGTTTCCTCCGCCATCGGTGTATGAATGTGTGTGTGAATGGGTTAATGGCACAATCAATGTAAAGCGCTTCGGATAGAAGCGCTATATAAATGCACCATTTACCATTTTTACCATTTTATAGAAGATGCATGTAAATATAATGCTATATATCTGTTATGAAAGCTCAGGAAATGAAGTTAATAAATACGTAATCATTTGTTAAACTTGTGACTTCAGGAAGATGTATTTAACTATTATTATATTATTACTATTATTATTTAATTATGTTGTGCTTGTGTAATAATCCCAGTTCTTTGGTTTCATTCAGCTGCAGTAATATCCTAACTGTTAATAACTCTGTCTGAGCGTGTACTAGTGGATCCAACCCATTTGGGCCGCTTTACTGAGAGCGTAGAAACTCTCTCCAATTTAAATTGACACTGAGAATTTTACTGTGAAGACAGTGTGATATAATGAATGTACAGACGGATAGTTTTCATTAAATGAGTTTTGTAGAACTGGACTCACCGTTTTAATCCTTTTGCTTTTAGGATCATGGTCATTCAATAAAAAACTTGCTCTTTCACATACACACACATTGAATCACCACTGTAACTTGAAGACATTTTAGCTCTTAATTAAATTGCCATCAGTAGTCTGTGGTGTTTTCACAGCACCTTTTGGAGTCCCTTCAGCTCGCTCACAATGGTTCTCAAATGTTTTTGGCTCACGGAACCCCTGTAAATAACCTTTTAATCCACGGCACCCCCGAATTACATTGTTACCGAATTACATAGTAGTTCCTCACACATTCTATTGAATATTAAACACCTATAAACACCTAGAATCCCACTGATTATTAAGATAATGTTTTACATTATTAAAAGGTTAAACCTATAGAAAATGGTATCAGGTGCTCCATGAATGGAACACTATATGCAAGATAAAATGATGAAGTTTATGATGTTCTTTCAACATAACCTTTTTTGTGGTGTCTGGGGAGGTCTGTGTGACTAGAACCACTTGTAGTTTTATTAAGTAATAAATAAAAACAAGAAAGAAAAATGGATTCAGTTTGCAAACACGAACATGACTCACACTGACCATCCATTTGCTTATAGTTGCAAAGAGGACTGACGTTGTCATAGCATTGCAGTTTGTGCTGCATGGTGTACAGAGGCTAGTGGGGATGACTCTTTAGTCCTTTCATCTAAAGAATGAATAATTGATAAGCATCCTCCAGCATACCTTACTTAATCATCAAAGAACTCACTTTCACATCATGGCTGGCATGAACGGTAAATATTTTTTGCAATTTTAAAAAGAAAGGAGAGACAGAGAGACAGTGGGGGTTTCCATTGTTTATCAAATACAAAAAGTGTACATTGTACTTATTATCATATACTGTATACCCAGTGGTGGAAAAAGTACCCAAATTCTTTACTTAAGTAAAAGTACCAATACTGCAATATAGAAATACTAGTTACCAGTTACAAGTAAAAGTCCAGAATTCAAAATGTACTTGAATAAAAGTACAAAAGTATTGGCATCAAAATATACTTAAAGTACCAAAAGTAAAAGTACTAAAATGTTTGAAAATAGCCGATCTACAAGCTCACAACGCGTCGCGATGCGACGCGTTGTGAGCTTGTAGATCGGCTATTTTCAAATAGCCGATGTATAAAATAGGGCTAAAGTGGTTAATGTATGTTTCATAATATCTTAATTTATATCTGAAAAGTAACAAGTAACTAAAGTTTGCAAATAATTGTAGTGGAGTAAAAGTACAATATTTGCCTCTGAGATGTAGTGGAGTTGAAGTAAAAGTACAGAAAATGGGAAATACTCCAGTACAGTAAAAAAAAATCTTCAAAAGTCTACTTAAGTACAGTACTTGAGTAAATGTACTTAGTTACTTTACACCACTGTGTAAAGTATACCCCCAATTTCAGTTTGTAGTGGAGGTGGGAGTGTCTTCCTGCTGAAACACGGAGCAGGAGACACCAGCGTCTTCAGAATGGTCACAGTTGTGATCATCCCTGGATACATGGGAACAGTCCTCTAGTGAGGCCTCTTCACCGCTACACTTGAGATTGTCCATGAGGATCGTTCCTGTGCCCGGGCCAAAGCTGGCCTCTTGCCAGGCGTCTGTAGCCTCTCCACAGCCAACTTTGCGACACACAACCTCGGCATCTGGGAGGTCCCAGGCATCATCGCACACCGTTCCCCATTCGTTCTCAGAGAAGATCTCCACCCGGCCCTCACAGGGATGCTGGCCACCCACTAGTCTCACCGATCCTATATACGCACATTTAGAAACAACAGATATTTACGTTCACCTATGGGGAAACTCAATGAATACTGTACTGTTAGTTTCTATTTTCATTTTTAGTTCTGCCTATTCAATGCCTATTCAATGAAAACATTCTTTTGAAAATACTTTTTGAACTGTATGTAGTCTTTTGAATAAAATTCCATTTAGTTTTAGTCATATTTTAGTCATCTGAAATGTTTTAGTTTTTGTCTAGTTTCAGTCGACAAAATATCATAAGATTATAGTCGACTAAATCTACAGTTGATTTAGTCGACTAAAATGTATTTTGCCGGTGCCTTGATGGCGTCGTAATGGCTGATTTTACACTCGGTTGCATGCTGAAAATAGCTGATCTACAAGCCCAAAACGCGTCGAAAACGCGATGAAATGTTTTCGTCGACGAAATCAACACTGGTTAACAGTGGCCTGTCAGTGGATATATGTCTGATTAACTTACTATTAGTACAGGACCTCCGCACGGATGCGTTCTCTCCCCTGTATTGTTCTCTTTGTACACAGATGAGATCATGATCTAGAAATAATGCTATGGTTTGTACAAGTATGCTGATGACATTGGGCATAGTTGGACCTTTATTGAAGGGACCAAAATTCATAATATAATGTAATAAGCATAAGTAAAGCTGTCTCTCCCATCGTTTCTCTAGTGATCAAAACAGTAATCCATTTACTATGTCTTTGTACAGCCAAACTTGTAATATGCAACATTTCCAACGGTTTTGTGTGTCTGTGCAATTTCATTTGACCCCATTTGCGTACTCCCTCTCCGGAAAAAAAGAAGAAAAAAGAATGATGATAATTGATTGAAAGTTCTGCCCATTATATAATGGATTGTTTTTGGGAATACAGTTATATTTTCCTTTCAACCTTAAAGTAATTGTGTCCTATAAATGAATTCTTCATTATCTCCACCAAGCCAAAAGGCCAGCAGGCAGAGATTATGTTTATGTTTTATGACGCCATATAGGCCACTACTGATCCACATGTATCATCTGTTTTCCGAGTATTCATATTACATTACGATTGGCTATGATTGGCTTCCATTGACAAAGGTTATGAACGGAGTGTCATATTTTTGTCAGACATTGAGGGGCCTCTAAACAATGCTGAGCCAAAAGCAACTTCATATCCACCCGTAGGGCCTGCCACAAATACTACAAATGTCATTGTTTGTTTCAGAAACTTGAACCCCCCCCCCCCCCACACACACACACACACTAGACCTCACACCTAGGCCTCACCTAACCCCTGCTCATTATGCTATGGTGGGATGGCTCAAGGTAGAGACAGTCAGAATATACATTTCTTTTTTTTTCTTTTTTCAACCAGTAAATATGAAACCAAAGCGTATATAATACCCAACAGGGTTACACAACGATGGCCGTCAGCTCCTCAGACTGCGGCCCCACCCTGAGTCTCTCCATACCTGGGGTTCCTCATCCCGTTCCACATTCATCTCATTACGTTTCAATAAATCATTAAACTTGAGTATGTCGTCTCTTACTAGTGAAACTGCATTTATCTCCTTGTTCTATATAGCTAATTTATAAAACAAGGTGCATAAACAACCTATTTCTCCATCCGGATCAATAGCATTTTAATGATAGACACTCTAACCATTAAGGCCACTGAGCTGGTACAGTACCAACAGAAGAACCCTGCATATTCTATATATATTCTATGATTCATCTAACAGAGAGAATTTAGGGAACCGCTAAGTTAGAGAGAGAGAGAGAGACACAGAGAGAGAAAGAGAGACAGAGAGAGAGAGAGAGAGATGGAGTGAGAGAGAGAATACATAACAAGGTCAGTATAAAAAAGTACAATAATATAGACATTCATCACATTTATTGACCACCAAATATAACCCATGAAGCCAACTAAAATGATGGATATACCTCCACAAATAGACCTTTTTCCCCTTTTTTCCTCTTCACTCCATTAAGGAGGCTATTAATTATGAAGCATACATCCTTAATGTGGCAGCAGAAATAGGACATTTATACAAACATACTGTACAAACAAACAAACAAATAAACAAACAAACAAACATACTGTACAAACAAACAAACAAGCAAACAAACAAACAAACATACTGTACAAACAAACAAACAAGCAAACAAACAAATAAACAAACAAACAAACAAACATACTGTACAAACAAAAAAACAAACAAATAATAATAGTTTCACATGGATGCTTACCCGACAGTTGTGAATAATAGCCTAGAATTAAAAATAAAGGAAGACATTAGGTTCAGTCAACAACAGTTGTGTCCATGTGTGAACTTTGTCCCCTATTTCTTCATTGTGTGCCAAAACATAATTTACAGAAAAATTAAATATACATATCTGGACTACAATTTCCATTGACACTTCTATAGTTTTCCTCAAATAAAAGTAGACAAGAGACAAAACTAAAACTAAATTTCCAAGACTTTATTTGGCTATATTGAACATATTGTACCACCACTATGTCCTGTCAACTGGAATGTACTGTAAGATTCCAGGAAGCATGAGCTCAGAGTTATATGATATTATCAGCACTACTATTAACAGTGCTATGCTATTAGGCTATAATACTTGGATAAATTGTGACACACGTGTTGCAAATTTATACACAATAGTTAAAGGGATAGTTCACCCGAAATAAATCATTTTTTTCTATCAATTAGTCACCCCATGGAGACTTGAATTCATGGATCTCCATGGAGTGACTAATCAATAGAAAAAAAGTCATTTTGGGGGTGAACTATCCCTTTAAAGTCTGTCATTATGACACACTCAACAATTTGAAGATAATTGTACTCAAGACAATCCCAATTAAGGTCCCACACCTAATCCCAAAGCCTGTGGAGTTAGTTTTATGTCATAATATATAACCATTCATAATTTCTCTGTTAGTAAATATCTTAAAGTATAGCTTTTAACAGAAAACCCTAGTGGCCTAATCATGTTTAACGGAGAACCCTAGTGGCCTAATCATAGAAATTATACACCACAGTGTATAATTTGTGGCAGGTGCTGTGTCTTTACCAGCACTGATATCTAACACTTTTGTTCTTTTGCATTTGATTATTGCCCGCATGCCTATCCATCCTGGAAGGGGGTCCCCTCTTTTGAGATCCTTCCTGAGGTTAAAATTTGTCTTTGTTAAATGTGGGCCTGTAACAGTGATTAAGGCACACTTGACTTTAGTTCACTGATAAATTACATTGATTAGATAAAATTACTGGGGAATTGTTCTGTAGGTCAAGGAATGGAAGAAAATCTGAATAGTAAATGTAAGTTCTACATCAAAACCAGTGGGGGGGGATCAAATGCTGATAGAACGTACAACAGTGGCTCACAATGACAGAGCAAAGCCCTATTTTTTGTAATTGGTCATGTTTAAGTCAAAGCTTATCGTCAGATAATTATAAACAAAATATGTATAATAAAAAAATGGGGAAACTACGGCAGCAATATAATAAGAGTGCAACTGAGCAGGCCATCCTGGTAACAAAAGAAAGTTGTATTTACTCCGTTTTAGCCTTGGGTAGAAACATCAGAGAATATGGCTTTTCTTACCTTTAAGCTGCAGGACGAGCATGAGAGATATCCCACACAGCTGCTTGTGGAGGGCCATGTTTGTGTCTTCATTTCACTGACCTGATCAGCATTGTTAAATAGCTCTGTCCTCAACTCCTCCCATATAGTGGCACCTGACATCAAACTGTTTTGACATGTCACTGGTTTCCTCATTGCTCTCTCATCCAGCCTGCACACGCACGCACGCATGCGCACGCGAACACACACGCACACTCACACGCACATGCACACGCACATGCACACGCAAACGCACGCACACGCACACACACACACACCCAGACACACACGCACACCCTTCCTTCAGGTAAGTAACATAAAACCCTTTACAGTAACAGGTAGGTAAGATAAAACTTTACAGATAAATAAAAGGTGAGTATATATTTCTTTTTGTTGTCTTTTTTCAACCAGTAAATATGAAACCAAAACGTATATAATACCCAACGGGGTTACACAACGATGGCCGTCAGCTCCTCAGACTGCGGCCCCACCCTGAGTCTCTCCCTACCTGGGGTTCCTCATCCCGTTCCACATTCATCTCATTGTGAGCTTGTAGATCTGCTATTTTCAAAAGATTTTAATACATTTTATACATTTGAAAACTTGTGAAATGGGACATTCTGCATAATGAGTACTTTATACTTTTGGCACTTTAAGTACATTTTGATACCAATACTCTTGTACTTTTACTCAAGTAAATGTTGTATTCCGGACTTTTACTTAGTAACAGACATTGCAGTATTGATACTTTTACTTAAGTAAAAAAATTGAGTACTTTTTCCACCACTGTTAATTACAACACCTCCCTCCCTCGTCCGGGGTGGAGGTGGCCTTTCTGTCATCATGACACACTCAACAATCTGAAGGTCATCGTACTCAAGACGATCCCAGTTAAGTGTGCACGTCTAATGCCAAAGCATGTGGTGTTTGTTTTAAAACATATAGTCATAACTCAAGAGGAGGCTGTTTGTAGCTATACAGTTGTTTGTGACCATTCATAACTTTGTATTTGACAGCATGCTTTCTTTAACACACTATTATAAAACACAAAAATAAAAGTCAACCGTTCTGTGTAGGAAGAGAGGAGAGAAAACATTCTCACGGTTTTAGCCTTGACTTCCCTGTTAGTTTGCTCGGTGTGCGTTGTTGACGTGGTTACCAGTATGTCTCTAGATGACTATTAATGTAGATGTGATGCTGTGGTATTTACAGAGCATCACTTTGTGCCGCGCTGCCAGCTTGTACTTCTGCTATTTTTGATCTTTATCTTGAAAGTGTTTGAACAATGTTTAATCATTTAGACTTTTTTTTACTCAAATCTTCTCTTATGGGGGTCCCTGGCACAAAACATTTTCAGATGGGGGTCCGTGGCCAATTACATCATTTTGGGGGTACTACCTTGGCACAAAAAATAACTACTGGTTTGGAAGGCATTTGTAGAATGGGCCTCAGGTCTTAATGGGTTAAGAGTTGATGGTTATCAGTATGTCTAGATGACGTTAATGTAAATGTGTGATGCTGTGGTACTTCTCTATGAGTGTATTTAACTATATGGATGTCTAAATATGACATTAAGGGGAATTCACACTGACCCACGCACACACGTCACTTGACCAAGTGACCGTGTTTAAGGAGTTGATGGTTATCAGTATACGGTAGATGACGTTAATGTAGTCATGTGATGCTGTGGTATTTCTAAGTGTATTTAACTGCCATGGATGTCTAAATATGACACTAAGGTGAATTCACACTGAACCCTCGCACTGGCTGACATGAGAATCTATTGACTAGACAGACAAGCTTTGGAGACGGGTGAGTACAGTATGACTGAATTACCTCATAGTAACTTAGTAACAATGATACTTTATATATTCACTGAGGTGATTGTATCTTATACTGATACATTCACACCATACAGAAATAGTGAAGAAGTGGTCCAAATAAAACAAAAAAATGTTTAATAAATCCATGTGATATTATATCACAAATACAGCATAATCATAAAAATGTAACATTAACATTGGTGAGACTCAGTATATACATAGATTTATGGACAGCTTATTGTATAACAGAGTACAGTACATTAGTTGGTTGTGAAGTGTGTCTTTCATTGCAGTTACTTGATGCTGGGGTCAGTTTTCACCTCAAGATACCATGAGGTTTCTAAAGACAATCAGTGTGATCCTGGACATTCTGATCTTGGTACCTGGTAAGGAGAGTTTATAATGGTTTCATATTCACAGTGTGTTCACCTCTCATAGATTTACTAAATGACTTCCAAACTGCACAGGTAAAAGTCAAATACTGTGTCCAACACATGGTTAAATGTTGTGGGCAATGTACAGATAAATTAATGTAAATATTGAGGTAATTAAAAAATTACAATAAAAAAATATTAAATGGTATTCTATTCTACTCTCATATTGAGGAAAATACCTACTCTCAACTATGTGACATCATGTTGAGTCACAATCTACTAGATAGATAGAATGTGGCCAGAACATCTGAATTATTATCTCACATGATAAAAAAAAAAGAACATTTTTGTGGACAGATATGTATGTGTGTATTTTACAGGTGTTTGTAGTGGAGAGTATGGAGTGACCTTCACCAATCAATACCCATGTGTCATGAGAGGCTCATCAGTAGATATTGGTTGTTCATATGACTACACTGTGGGTCACACTGTCACTGATACAATCTGGTACTCCCAGGACCCTAAAACTGAAGCCATTGTAAAACTGCCATATCAAGGTCATATTCAATACATTGGTAATAAACACAAGGCATGTACCCTGAGGATCAATAACATACAAGACAGTGATGAGAGAGATTATTACTTCAGGTTTGTGACAAAACAGACTGCGTGGACCAGTGAGACAGTATCATTGTCTGTAACAGGTAAACAAGAGTACATTTTTAACCTTTCATGTAATCAAAGTCAAATCTTTCCTGACAATCTCACCAACTGACGTCCATCTTGTTTTTATTCTTCTGATCAGAACTGTCTGTACAGGTGACTCCTCCCACTGTGTCAGAGGGGAGACAGGTGACACTCACCTGTCAATCATCTTGTAAACCAAGACCCAACATTGTCTGGTTTAAAGATGGACAACGACGAGTATCCAACCCAGGATTCCAGGCCAACATAGAGGATGCTGGGAGTTACCAGTGTGCTGTTGAAGGACAAGAGAGATGGAAGTCTGAAGCTGTGATGTTGGATGTGCAGTGTGAGTTTATATGAGTTCATGTGAGCTCTTTCTGTCTCTTTGTCTGAATCTTTTTCTCTCTCTTCAATTAATATAACAGCAAATTCACAGAAGAATCATATTCAATTAAAGCTGCAAGCAGCAATGACCAGGCACATCCCTTGTATCTTTATTGTGGATGAACTGCAAAGTCAAATCTGTGTACAACACATAGCTAAATGTTGTGGTTAACGTACAGATAAATATATATTTTATATTCCATTATACGTATGATATGATATGATATGATATGATATTAATTATCATATTGAGGACAATATCTACTTTCAACTATTTGATATCCTTTCATGTTATCACGATCTATGAGGCCAAAAGGTCAGATTTATTATCTCATATGATAAAAATACAAATAAATTTAGCACACTGGTAACTCCCAGTATCTTCTATTTTAGGACGGGCCCGGCCATCGCTGGTTGCAGCTTTAGTCGAATATGATTCTTAGGATGCAGAGTATCCACCATTCTATTTCCGCAGAGCAACATGATTCTAAATATAGGACTAGTTTGTACAAGTATAACTTCCAGGTACCAGTAGGTGTTGCTACGACTATGATTCATGTTGCCAGTATGACTTTAACTAAATATTAACTCCTAAATGTGTCCAGGCCATATACCAAACATAAAATTATCAAACATATGATTAAAACTCATGAGTTTGACAACTTTTCATAATTTCTGTATTTTATTTACACTGAGTGAGTTTGAAGTGGATCTGATTATCTTCTTAGGAGGAGTTGTTAAAGTACAGCTATTCTATGTGTTTTCCCGAACAGATGGTCCCAAGAACGTTGTTTTGTCAGTAAGTCCACCAGGAGATGTTGTCAAAGGAAGCTCAGTCACTTTGACCTGCAGCAGCAGTGGTTCAAATCCACCAATCCAGAGCCTCTTCCTTCTCAAAGACAACGTTAAAGTGACACAGGAGAAGATAAAGACCATCTCTAACATCCAACCCAGACACAGTGGAAGATACTCCTGTCAGGCAAAGAACTACATTACCACAGTCACTTCACCTGAAGTCACTCTTCATGTTCAGTGTGAGTTTTTAATTTCATTTAGATCAAATGATATGGCATTTGCTTTATTATTTTGACCAACACTCACTGGCACATTCAAAAGCAGTATGTATTGCCATTGTTCATACTAAGGAAAAACATATATTATTGTAACTATACTTTGTAAACACAGCAAATAAGGTCAATTGTTTTATTGTATCAATATCCATTATTCGTCCACAGACCCTCCAGTAATGACCACAATATCAGTGACAGTGAATCCACCAGGAGAAGTAGTTGAGGGCAGTAAAGTGACTCTGACCTGCAGCAGTGATGCCAACCCACCAGTAGACAACTACACCTGGTACAGAGACAGAGGAAGCAGCTTTATCTCCACTGGTCCTCTGCTGGTAAAGGACAATGTGTCTCCTGCAGACTCTGGACAGTACACCTGTCAGGGGAGAAACAAACATGGATCCCAGATGTCACCACCTCATTCCATTAATGTTCTCTGTGAGTAAATAAAGAAATAACGTCATAGTCCAATGCAAATATTCATTTATATAACAATATCTAGTATATAGTATATAGTATATATCAAAAGTCATTTGTCTTTTTGATGTTTCTATCAAGATCCACCAGTGAATGTATCAGTGGAGGTCAGTCCACCAGACAGTCCAGCAGAGGGCAGCAGTGTGAACTTGACCTGCAGCAGTGATGCTAACCCACCAGTACACAACTACACCTGGTACAAGAGGACTGGGCCTCCTGGTTCCAGCTCCCTGGTCCAGGTAGGGTCAGGACAGGTGCTGGTTCTGGCCTCTCTGCAGCCCTCCCACACTGGACTGTACTTCTGTCACACCAGGAACTCACTGGGAGAAAACAACTCTACTGAGGTGCTGCTGCACATGGACACAACAGACAGTGAGTAGACAGAGGAAGATGTTGGAAGGAATGATTGTAATAACATGTACTTTACAGTCTGTAACCTGACAACTACATCTACTAAAGTGTATAATGGAGTTTTAGATGTAGTTTTAGATCAAAAAATATATAGAGCACCAGAAAACCACATTGTGAACAGTTGATTGTTGTTTTTTCTCTGATGATAATTAATGTTAAATATGGTGTCATTTTGCTGCAGGTCATCTTGTCATTCTTCGTGTTGGTATTGGAGTCAAGGTGTTGGCAGTGCTGCTGCTTCCTTTGGTTATGTGGTGGGCCTGGTGAGTTTCCTGTCATCATGACTCATTACAATGACAGTCTAAGTTCCAATACTATTGAACGATATCCTGTTCTTGTCAGTATTGCAACATCTTTTCTAAAACTGAAAACAATTGTTTTAAAATAATATGTCTTGTTTTTAAAGGAAACAAGATTCTGACATGGACAAAGAAGTGAGAAGAGCTACATTATTTTTAATTTATTGCAATTATTTATACTGATGATGTTATACATTATGATTTATTGATGATTATGAATATGATTCACTGTGTTTCAGGAGGACAGTCCAGATTATGTGAACATCAGTGGAAGTGTTGGTCGTAGACGAGGCTTCATCTCCTCTGCTGATCAGGACACCAGGGTTGTAGAAGAGGAAAGCAACGTGTAAAGAAAGACAGAAGCAAGAAGACGTTCCTTTACATTTACAATAGACCAGGTGCTTATCAGTGTCTGCTGCCTGGACACTGAAATACAGCTTGAGAAGCCAAGATCAGCTAGCTTGTTATTTGATTAGCAGAACAAATAGAAAATGTTCACTGTCATAAAACTGTGTTGAAAGAGTGAGATTCCCAGAGTCATCACACCCATACTGACCAGAGAGGAGAGATGAAGATGAACAGATTGAGTCAGAAAGGAAGGAGAGATGGTAGAGTGAGAGAAAGAGGAAGTGCATACATCTTACACACACCAGGGCCTGTAGTTCACGCACGCACGCACGCACGCACGCACGCACGCACGCACACACTGAGGAAGCAGCAGAGGAGTTGTGGGTGAAATAGAGAAATTAAATAAAGTGGTAAATATGTTATGGTGGAGTTGGGAATAGAAGGTGGAGAAACCCAGAGGGTGGATAGGTACTATAAAAAAAACATTATGAAATACAGGCTATGGATGCCTTAAGCAACATCCTTCCAATATATTGTCTACAATTCCCTCAGCTATCTTTTAGCTACTGTTTATTTTTATTTTGTTCCTCTCTGCCTGATAGAAGAAAAAGGTAAATTTTCTTGAAAGTGCTGTTATAACATTTCTACAGAGGCAGAGGTCAGCCAGGTCAGCTGTTAGGGAGTTAAAGTTGGAACAGCCGTCTACTCTGATTACTTCCAAAATGTGGTAATATATTTTTGTATATTTGTGTAATTACATTTGTTTTATTTCTTTAATAGTTCAACACATTTTGATTAAGTTGTACTCATGTATTCAATGGATAGTCACATGCTAAGCTAAAGTTCCTGCAATAAAATCATAGCTAAAAGTTCAATTCTGACTTTGTCATATTTATCCACATCATGGTATTTCAGTTCTATGGTGAATAACTATAACTCCTGCTGAACAGTAAAATATTACAGTAGGTTTTACATGCTTGACATTGTGAAAGGTTGGTTCTAGCCATAAATCTACATTTCCTTGTAGTAAAAGTTTACTAACTGACGTCCTGATATGCACAACTACTAATATGTCATTAGAGTTGTACTACAGTTAACTAAATAGTATCTTTCTACAGGTCAAAGGGAAGTGCATTTAGGTAATAAGCAGGGAAGACATCAGGATGCAGGTAGTGAGAGGTCAGATGAGTCCACTTACAGTATGTTCGGTTTGACATACAAGGTTTCCACCCGACAGCGAAGACATACAAATGATGTGTGTGTGTGTGTGTGTGTGTTAGCGTGTTTGTTAGCGTGTGTGTGTGGGTGGGTTGTGTCATGGGGATTAATCTCCTGAGCATGAATTTAACTCAGAGAGAACGTTGCGGGTCCATTTCTACGCTCTCTATGCAGATACCTGCTATTTTTGAACAATCGTGATTTTTTTTTTTCTTAAAGCAAACATTTTTAATCTTTGCTTCAGGATGAAGGTAGTGAGAGGTCAGATGAGTCCACTTATACCAGCTTTAATATATCCTTAAATATTTAAATGTGTGATATGCTCTGCCTAAACACTAACCCATATAGGAGGGAAACTAGCACACTAGGTGGTCTGTTATTGCATATTGTATTTACTAAAAGTTAGATTAACTAGCAAACAGTGTGCAGTAAATGCAGTGTATAGGGCCTACTGTTGGCAGTTGTATGGTTAAATGCAGTGTCAGTTCACAGTAAACAGTTTGTAGTTAAATGCAGTGTCAGTACACAGTACTGTCCTACAAGGCTCTGCTGTCCTGAAAATGAACAGTTTTGACCTGCTCACACTCGGTGTAACACTGATACTAGATAATGTAGATAATCACAGGAATAAAAAAATAAAATAAAAACCTCATTATGAGTTTTTCTCACATGAGACACGTTGCTCGTGTTGTGAGCTTGTAGATCTGCTATTTTCCAAAAATGTGTAAAAAAGACATTTAAAAAAAATGTATTTAAAATGTAAACATTTTTTAAGGTATAGAATTTGCCTCTGTATTGGGAAATTAGTGTGCATTATGTTATGTTGTTTTTTGTTTCTTTCTTTCTTTGGGCAGGGCTTCCTCAAAATAGAAATCTTGTACCTCAATAATAATAAAATAAAGTCTGGTTTTAGAAAGAAACAAGTGAACTGGCATGCTCAACTCAAAGGTATTGAAATGTAGTACTATTAACAATGTGTAGCGGAACGCAGTGAGCTGGGATTGAACCCGAGGCTCCCGCTCGCCAGTCCGATGTGTTACCAGTCATGCCAATAGGGCTGAGCCCGATTGGCAGGTTTGTTGCACCCGAGTTCTTGCTAATTTGACTGTGGGGGCTACAAATGCACAGCAGCAGATTCTCACGGTTTCTAAGACATAGTGGTTGGGTGTGAGAGGTGTGAAGTGTTTTTAGGTCATGGCTAACACCTCTATCTCATGCACACGATGTCTGTAAATGTGAACCTACTAGTTTTTGTTGATAGGCTTTTTGACGGGTTAATCAGGGCACCTGCCCTCTTAAAAGTCTGTGCAAGGCCCTGGCATCTATTGTAGCATCAGGATATCTTGGTGGTATTGCCTCCTACCAGGTTTAGTATTTATTTGTAATCACACCATGTCAGTGTCATATTGGCAATACAGAATGAGTTTGAAAATATTTGATAAACACTGTTACATGCATAGGTGCCAATCTCATGGGTCCCCAGGACCTCGAGCACCCACAAAGAAAGCGGAGCACCCACAGGGAATGTGCCGGTCGGATGGTGAATGTGTAATGCTTTGTAACGTGCACAGGACGCATGATGTACCCGGTCTGATACCACACGTCATTCTGAACGGATTTCTGACATTCAAACTCTCTCTGTAATCTGTAATGTCTGATTGTTAATTCCTTGTGCCAGTTATCATGAGCCAAACACATTTCATGACTTGAAATGTAGGGCGAGGGTCACTCTGCTGAATGGTGGTGATTAGCTGCCTGCCCGCGTGAATGGACGAGGAGGCGGGCTAATGGTCCGACGGCCACTATTCTGTTTGGATTTTTTTCACTGCCTGTTTTTCAGTCAGTCTTTTACTTCATTTTCTAGGGGAGGCGAGATTTTAGTTCCTGCCTCTACGGTGGGTACGCCACTGATAGCAATCATTTTTAACCACTTAGCTTTGGCTATTCAAAAATATCAGATCTACAAGCTCATTGCGCGGCACAGTGCCGCACTATGAGCTTGTAGATCTGCTATTTTTGAAAAATCTTGAAAATGTGTGCATATCTTTGAAATCTATTACATTTTTAACTAAAATCTTTGCTTCTGGGGGTCCCTGGCACAAAACATTTTCAGATGGGGGTCCGCGGCCAAATGTATATCAATTTAGGGGTCCTTGGCATGAAAAAGGTTGAAAACCACTGTTCTAAATGGCAGTGGTTCACAAACCTTGAGGCTTGAGACATCAAATTTCTCTTTTGAGAAATTTGATGTCTCGATCCCCGGGAGCCTGGGTCTTGACTCAAGACCCAAAAGAGAAAGTCTCCCCGGAATCATACGTGGAAGTAAAATGTATAATAAGCAAGAAAGGAAACACGGCCGCAATAAATGGATCCAGGGAGGAAGCATGGCAAAGTATTGCCGACAAATTAAATGCACATGTCGTCCAAAAATATATAAAATTTATATACAAGTCCATAAGTATATAATTCAGTTAGGCTTAAACTTGAATGAGTGTCCTTGGTTACTGTTTGTCTTTGTCTGTTAATTTTGTATTTTGTTTTTTATGTCTTGCATTTAACACGTTTGATTATTTTAACTGTCTTACTGTTTTGTTTTGTTCTGTTGTGCTTTGTTTAATTGTTGTTTTTTTGTCAGAAACCTCTTTGTTTTCACTGCTTGACACAATGTTCCTTTTTATTGTCTGAAAAAGATTATAAAGAGATTTGTAAAAACATGAGGAGTGTATAGTGAATATTGGAATTATCGCCTACTAATCTACAATGCGATAGCCTATTATATGCGCCATGCATCCAACCAATATGTCCGAGTCTGTGCTCAGGAATGTGTCAAAAACAAAAACGCGAGACACGAGATCAACCTGTTACCTTACCAGTGATTAGTTAAAACTCGACCACAAATGACATTGTACAATAAACTAACATTTTCAATTTCACTTAAATCTATGCCATTTATAGTTAAAATAAGACCCAACAGAGCAAATCGTTAAACCCAAGATACTTTTATTTTCCTGCTTTCTGAATTTGACATTACCAATATAAGTCCTCATGCAACACATTTGAACAAGCAAATAACAGATGTCCTGAAGATTGATCTGCAATGCGATGCAATCTATTCAACACCGACATGACTCAACAGTATGCCTTAAGAATGATTTTAAATCAATTATGATTTTAGCAATTCAGGGGATGTGTCCAGATAGTCTGCCTTTGGATACCCTATATTTGCATTGGTCCATTTTCTTTACTTAAAACAGTGGTTCTCAACCAGTGGTCCGGGGACCACCGGTGGTCCTTGAGGGGGTACCAGGGTGTCCCCAGCAAAATCAGTTAGCGTCGCAATCATTTTAACCACTTAACCATATTTTATACCGTGGCTATTCAAAAATAGCAGATATACAACCTCATAGCGCCACACAGAGTGCGGCGGTATGAGCTTGTAGATCTGCTATTTTTGAAAAATCCCTGGCACAAAATATTTTTGAGAATGGGGGGGGGGGGGTCCGCAGCCAAATACATATACTTTTGGGGGTCCTGGACATGAAAAAGGTTGAAAACCACTGGCTTAGAACACTGGAGTGCTAAAGGAGAAAACTAAAAATGTTTTTGACTGACATGGTTCTTGACAGCAAACTGTGATGAAGAAAATGTATGACATAAATGAAATCTGTAGATAACTGGTTATTAAGACTATACGACTGAAACCTTAGGGGAAACCTCAGGACAGATTCCTATGTGTGTAAAGCCTCGCCCCGAAGTCTCAGTAACTTAGTGGATTTGTATGGCGATGACGAGGGCAGTTTGACCATCTGAGTAACCATGACTACTCAGATCTTTTTAACCATCGCTCCAATAGAGCACCGAAGTCCTGACGTCACTCGTTCATCCCCAGGTTTGCGGAAGTAATGTCTCTATGGAGAATAACATTGGGTCATCTTAGAATCGTCTCATATAAGAATTGTGGTCCAAAAATAAACACCGCGTGTCGGCGTTATTGTCAGGGAGGAGGTTCTGTATAGTTTATGATAGTCAGTCACTTATATTTGATACTGTCTGTTTCTGGCGAAAATGTAACTAATTCGGCGGAAGTAACATTAGCGTTTTCTCACCGTCAGTTGATGCTTCATATCCTTAAGAATCAAACCGCCGGGGTCATGTGTTTATTTTTGGAACACAGTTCTTATTTGACGCGATATTAAACACGTCTATGTGATTCAGAACGGGGGTGGAAAACTGCGAACCAGGTAGACAAACAAAGGATGTGTAAATGACGTCAGACTTCGGCGGTCTATACAGTCCACCTCAAACCAGCAGAAAGCAACTATCAACTCCACCATGATGACACACTTGGCACTAGTGCTGAAACCATCATGTATTTTCTAAGTGATTATTCCATCGTTTACTTTTTTGATTCATCTTTTTTTTATTTGCCTATCAACGAATCAATGCAAAAACAAATACAAATGATTTTTTTTTTAATAATCAACTTCAATTATTCTAATTACTCAAGGCTTAAGCACTATTTTATACATAGCCATACAAAGTGTCGTGCAAAAATAGCCGATCTCTCGATTATCTTTTAAAATAGTAGTTTAGATCGATTGCTGCACCCATGAAGAGAACCTTGTCTACAGCAAAAACAACAATCAACATTACATACTCCTTGCCATCAGTGGTGGAAAGTAACTAAGTACTGTACTTAACTACAATTTTGAGGTATTTGTACTTTACTTGAGTATTTCCAATTTCCAATACTTTTACTCCACTACATCTCAGAGGCAAATATTGTACTTTTACTCCACTACAATTATTTGAAAACTTTAGTTACTAGTTACTTGTAGATTTTGATTATTACAAAACAAACATTAACCACTTCAGCCCTATATATATACCAATTTCGGCCATTTGAAAATAGCCGATCTACAAGTTCACAAGGCGTCGCATCGTGAGGACTTTTACTTTAACAGAGTACTTCTACATTGCAGTATTGATACCTTTACTACCCATCAAGACCTGGAACGCATCTGTGTCACTTTAGATTTCTTCGGCTATTCAAAAATGGCAGATATACAAGCTCATAGTGCGGCACCAAGTGCCGCGCTATGAGCTTGTAGATCTGCCATTTTAGAAAAATCTTGAAAAACATTTTTTTAGGATTTTTTTCAAAAAATTGTTAAGATTCAGAAAACAACAAGAATCGCCTCAGGTCTTAATGGGTTAATTAAAAAATATATACTTTTTCCACCACTGCTTGCCATCCTGAATCACTTCAGTTCCACTGTACTTGGGTCTCCTCTGTGCTTGACAGAACCAGGTCCAACCACCATTACTGTAGCCTGCCCTGCAGCACTGTGTCCTGTCACGTCTCTCTAAGCATGATGACACTCCTCGTGTCTGCTAAGTAATTATCTGAAGGAGCAATAATTAACCAAATTTATCGATTTAATTTATTAGAAATATATCGTTGCTGTCAGGCCAAAACCTCCCATCTCCGTATTTTAAACATGTTTTTTTCGTGAATGAATGCCCTACTTGATCATACTACAGCGTCTTATATGATTTACCAGCTTGCAGATCTGTCCATTTTTACATTTGAATCCTGAAAAATAACAGTTTTGGACATAATGAGGTTTCCACCCAACAGGGACGATATATATATTTTATACAGTTGTACGACAACGTATAAAGTGCGACTTAAGTGGTTAATCAGACCAATCAATTTAGTTGAAAAGTAAAATACAATTAACTTAATACATAATTTTTTTCATGTTGATTCATTGATATAATAAATACAATGAAATAGAAATTCTCAATTTTCGAATGAATAAAAAAAAGTAATCGATAGAATAATCGTTAAGAAAATAATGGATGGTTTTGCCACACAGCTCTATCTACTGGATGATAAGACATGCGTGTGTATGTGTGTACAAGTGAAAAACAGTGGCATAAAAATGAATTAGAGATGGTATGTTACTATCACTCAGCTTAAGCTATGGTAACTATACAAGTGAGTGAGAAACACAGTTGAGAGCGGGTGAGGGGAACCTATGAGAAACTACAGCACGTAGTTAATAATAGTTTGATTCACTACAGAAAAACGTTAAATACTTGGTGCTTACGTTTCTCTAAACCTTTAGGAACAAAATAAACAAAAACATAAAAACAAATATTTTCAAAGCCTCAAAAGAAAACAAGACTGTACATTTTTGCAGATACTTCAACACCCGTGAATATTTTCCTTTTGTGTTTTTTTTACGAGGAGTATTTCCTAGAAATACAGGCAGAGAAACGGAAATGCCGGCAGCCAGCTGTTCCTTTATACAGTTTCATCCAGAAACAAACTTTTATTATTTTTTTTGTTTTCTCAAGTGACACAAAATAACAGCGAATGGTATTCCCAAAGTTAAAGTGCAATAAGGAGAGACATTGACAGGTTAGGAGGAGGAGGAGGAGAAGTGACGACCGCCCTGCTTACACAAGGTCACTCCCCGGAGCGGCAGCAAGCGCGGAAGCCGCACTGCAGGTTCTGGCAGCCGCTGGCCGTGTCTGCGTGGGGACCTGATGAAGGAGAGAAATGCAGTTAGAGCAAGCTTTCACTGACTCACACACACACACACACAAACCACAGTACAAGGGCTGAGGCTTCTGTTGACAATTATGGTCACGTAAGCCCTACTTGCTGATGTTACGAAAATCGACCACAAGGATTTACACAGCAGCTGAGTAAAAGCTGAGACCACACTACCTGCAGTGTATTCCGGACGCCTGAGAAATGCCGTCGTTACGGTCACTCGAAGAAATTAAGAACACTTTCAGAGGATCAAGAGCACAGTTCTACGTAACATTACAAAACACCCCACTCGCTTATTTTGCAGACTTATGTTAAACACAATGATTATATCCTATAATCATAACGTACTCTTAACCACTTAAGCTCTATATACTTATATCATACGACGAATACTGAAAATAAGCAATCTACAAGCTCACAACTCGTCGCAATGTGATGCGTCCTGAGCTTATAGGTCGGCTATTTTCACAATTTCTTTTAGCTTGGCCTAGTGGTTAATGTACTGTGACTCATTCATGTTGTACGTGTTTGAGTATATGTATAGATGTATACCGTATTCATAATATAACATGAGTAAAACTGCCAGAATATGATGAATCTGACTGATGTATGTTTTAGCTATCAGACAAACCTTTGTACAATAACTAGTTTTTTTCCCATAACAGATTATTTTGGGGGGGAAAACATGGCATCTTTGTAGCTATAGCGCAAGCGCCCACTTACCTTCCAGCTCACAAGCTCAGCATCTGTTACATAAAGGCATTAGGACTGGGAACAATGCATGCTGCGCTGAGTGGGGGGTTAGTTAGGTTTCATTACAATCATCACACAGCTGTGAGAAAGTCCTGCTCACAAATCTTATCATTTGTCATTCAGCAGATGCACAGTAATGTCTGTCACACAAGCGGCACGTCTTTCGAGACGGACTGTTGGTTCAAAGAAGTTTCCAAATGCTTCCACCTAACAGTCTGCATCGTTGGGCTCGCAGAAAATGTGAATTATAAAAAGCTGCGAAATTATAGCTAGCTGCTAAATCAGAAAGGTATTTCAAATGTACATTTTAAGATATTTAAAAATGCATTATCGTGAACACCACATTGTGCTTGGTTGAATTCCCTTACGGTCTTAATAGCAGATGTCAGCTTCCTGTAAGAGGAGTAGTTACAGACTTGCTTTAGCGTTCAAAGATTGTGGAGGAGCGGTCTGGCTTGAGACAAGCCACAAGCATCAACACATTGTGTGTGTGTTCCTGTGTTACTGTACTTGTGAGGGTCAACAAATATAGGCAGAATTTGAGAAATAGACATAGTGAGGACATTTTCCTGGGTCTCACATATTTTATGGTTAAAAAAGATTTTTAGAAGTAGGCTTACAATTAAAAAGGTTGAAGTTGGGGTTAGGATTAGACATTTAGAGGTTAGGTTTAGGTGTTAGGGTTCGAATGTCCACAATTTATACTTGGTTGTGCACCAGTGTCACACACCTAAAATAGCCAATCTACAAGCTTTGAGCTTGTTGATCTGTTATGTTAGGCTTTAAGCTTAAAAATGCCATGAAATGCGTATGGCGTTCATAAAATCACCGTCCTAAAACGGGAATAGTAATACAAACGTGTGCGTGTGTGTGTGTGTGTTACCGTCGATGTTGTCGCAGTAATAGAAGTGCTCATCGTTGAGGGCGGGGCAGGCAGACACCAGCTCGTGCAGGCCCACTTCAGTGATGAACAGACAGCCGGAGAGGTTGAGGTGCTCTAAGAGCGGAAGCCCCCCACGCTGAGACAGAGCCCTGAAACACACACACAACGGAACCACGTTTGGTGCATGGTGGCATGCAAGGTGGTGTGTACGACAGACACACACACTGCGTTCACAACAACGTCCCTCTGCGTTTTATACGGCTTTACACACACTTTCGAAGACCATGAACCAGTGTTGATTTCCTCGACTAAAACTATGATGAAAAATGTTGGTCGACTACCTTTTTCCACTGACGAAAACTAGACAAAAACTAAATATAAACTAAGCTATGATGACTATTGCCAATTTCGTCAACAAATAAAAACTAGACTAAAATGTTAGAGAGGGACTAGTGGAGAAGAGCTCCAGTAGAACTATACTAAAGACAAGTCATTATATGCTTAGCTGCGCTCGGGTGTTGCGCTCTGAAAATAGCAGATCTACAAGCTCACAACACGTCGCGTGAGCTTGTAGATCGGCTATTTTCAGCATGCAACCAAGTGTAAAATCAGCCATTACGACGCAATCAAGGCACCGACAACATACATTTTAGTCGACTAAATCAACTGTAGATTTAGTCGACCATAATCTTATGATATTTAGTCGACTAAAACTAGACTAACAGTAAAACATTTCATTGCTGTCAAAATCAACACTACCATGAAGTAATAGGGAAGCAATACAATGGAGAGATAGATTCTATTTAGAGCACGGCTGATATGTCGGTTTGGCCCAGATATCTGCCATTATTTGGGGCAAAGTTTTGTTTTTCAAATCATTTGAAAATATTTTAATTTAATTAACATTTCTGTTCTGTATTATTGATTAAAAAATGTTGTGCTTTAAAAAAAAAGATATTGGTCAAAACATCGGTAATCGGTGGTCTAGGAAGAATGGTGTTTTCGATTGGGCTATAATTCTTTTGGCAAATGTTTTCCCCTGTAGTTACAATGCAATGGAGTTTTTCATATAAATCAACCTATCCATCCATCCATCCTATTGGAGAATTCAATACATTTCCCAGCCCTGTGTGACACATTCAAAACAATGTGTTTTAGTTGAACATGTTGCAGCCACGTTGTCTTTACCTCAGGCCCAGGTCGGTGACCTGATAGCATCCAGAGAGGCTGAGGAACGTCAGTGTGCGTTTGGCCTCCGATTGGTCAGTCCTGTGTGTGTGGGCGGGGCACTGCGGCCCCCTGAGGGAGCATTTAGTCCTGAACTCCGCAGTGCCCGACCTGCCGCGCGCCGCCGCCGCCCCCCCGCTTAAAGTCCTGAGGGTGGTGTCTCCGCAGCAGGTGGAGTGGCGGCAGAGCCTCTCCCCGGAGGCGGCGTACTGCACGTACGAGGCGCTAAAGCCAGTCCTGAGGCCACGCCTCCTGCAGCAGCACGAGCCTCCGGCGAGCTGCGTCTCCGCCAGGCTCTTGGCGTCGGGGAGGGGCGACGCCCCGCCGCCGCGGCGGCTCCACTCCGCCGCGTCCTCGATGTCCAGGTCCAGCGGGTCCAGCACCCAGACCTGGGCCGCCGCGGTGCGGGCGCCGGCGGCGGCGGCGGCGGCTCGGTGGCCCGGCCGCTGCTTGAAGATGAGGGCCTGGCGTCTCCTGACGGCCGGGCGCAGGCTCCTCTCGTCCAGCAGAGAGAGGGGCACGGCGGGGCTCTTCAGGAGCACCGTGCGGCGCTCGCAGTATTTCTCCAGCGGCGCGGAGGAGGAGGAGGAGGAGGAGGCGGAGGAGGAGGAGGAGGAGGCGGCCAGGTCTCCGAGGCCCAGAGACAGTTTCTTCAGGGTGAGGTCGGTGAGCTTCTCGCAGCCCGATAGATCCAGGTGCTGCAGAGAGCGACAGAGGAACCCCGGAGAAGAACAGCTGGAGGAGACAGAGAGACACAAACTTATATATAACATATTCAAATGCATGATTTCTCCTGATGGCTACACTGGGTACTTAAAATGTGGGGCATTAGTGGTAGCTACTGGTGGATGATGGAACTACACCCAGTTTTGTTGACTGCATTCCTGTGACTAAAGTATAAATAAAGTGTTTTGTGCTTAACGGGCTAATAAATGTCTTCTGCCCTCATCCATGCTTCTAACACGCTAATAAATGTCTTCTGCCCTCATCCATGCTTCTAACACGCCAATAAATGTCTTCTGCCCTCATCCATGCTTCTAACACGCCAATAAATGTCTTCTGCCCTCATCCATGCTTCTAACACGCTAATAAATGTCTTCTGCCCTCATCCATGCTTCTAACACGCTAATAAATGTCTTCTGCCCTCATCCATGCTTCTAACACGCTAATAAATGTCTTCTGCCCTCATCCATGCTTCTAACACGCCAATAAATGTCTTCTGCCCTCATCCATGCTTCTAACACGCTAATAAATGTCTTCTGCCCTCATCCATGCTTCTAACACGCTAATAAATGTCTTCTGCCCTCATCCATGCTTCTAACACGCTAATAAATGTCTTCTGCCCTCATCCATGCTTCTAACACGCCAATAAATGTCTTCTGCCCTCATCCATGCTTCTAACACGCTAATAAATGTCTTCTGCCCTCATCCATGCTTCTAACACGCTAATAAATGTCTTCTGCCCTCATCCATGCTTCTAACACGCCAATAAATGTCTTCTGCCCTCATCCATGCTTCTAACACACCAATAAATGTCTTCTGCCCTCATCCATGCTTCTAACACGCTAATAAATGTCTTCTGCCCTCATCCATGCTTCTAACACGCTAATAAATGTCTTCTGCCCTCATCCATGCTTCTAACACGCCAATAAATGTCTTCTGCCCTCATCCATGCTTCTAACACGCTAATAAATGTCTTCTGCCCTCATCCATGCTTCTAACACGCTAATAAATGTCTTCTGCCCTCATCCATGCTTCTAACACGCCAATAAATGTCTTCTGCCCTCATCCATGCTTCTAACACACCAATAAATGTCTTCTGCCCTCATCCATGCTTCTAACACACCAATAAATGTCTTCTGCCCTCATCCATGCTTCTAACACGCTAATAAATGTCTTCTGCCCTCATCCATGCTTCTAACACGCTAATAAATGTCTTCTGCCCTCATCCATGCTTCTAACACACCAATAAATGTCTTCTGCCCTCATCCATGCTTTTAACACGCCAATAAATGTCTTCTGCCCTCATCCATGCTTCTAACACGCTAATAAATGTCTTCTGCCCTCATCCATGCTTCTAACACGCTAATAAATGTCTTCTGCCCTCATCCATGCTTCTAACACGCTAATAAATGTCTTCTGCCCTCATCCATGCTTCTAACACGCTAATAAATGTCTTCTGCCCTCATCCATGCTTCTAACACGCCAATAAATGTCTTCTGCCCTCATCCATGCTTCTAACACGCTAATAAATGTCTTCTGCCCTCATCCATGCTTCTAACACGCTGAATAAATGTCTTCTGCCCTCATCCATGCTTCTAACACGCTAATAAATGTCTTCTGCCCTCATCCATGCTTCTAACACGCCAATAAATTGTCTTCTGCCCTCATCCATGCTTCTAACACGCTAATAAATTGTCTTCTGCCCTCATCCATGCTTATAACAAGCCAATGTAAAAATGTGTCTTCCTGTCACTAAAATCTCACGCCCTTTTGTAGATCCTACAAAGGCAGTTCTTTGTTTGTATCACTGTTTGTATCACTGTTTGTATCACTGTTTGTATCACTGGGGCATGGGGGAAACACTAATAGCACTTATATTTAGCAAAAAATAAAATAAAAAATGTAATCCTACAGTATGTAGCTTTAAATAAAAAGACATAGCTATTACACAGTGATGAGGCTATGGGGGTAATACATAACAAAGTGAGTACGGTGCACTGGTTCACCTGTCAAATGCGGAGTCTGTAACGTCAGTCTGGGTCAGGTCCAGGTGAGTGATGTTAGGGCAGAGGCTGAGGATCTGACGGACCTGGAGGAGAACAAAAACATGTGTAAACCGAGTCCATTTGATCTCAGGCAATGTTTACATTCACTGCCACCATTACACAGAGACAGTATGTCGTTGCTGTTTGGGTGGAAACCTCATAACGCGCCACGTTTCGAGCTTGTGGATCTGCTACTTTCCATACTTGTGACGCTGTTGTATGATCCAAGTAGGGCAGAGGTCTTCAAAAGGGGGGTCCGGGACCCCTAGGGGGTCCTCAGAGTTACTACAGGGGGGGCCGCCAAATCTTTGTGTGATATATTTTTTACCTTAACCACTTGAACCCTAGCATCTCTTTTCTGAGGAGAACTTTAGCCAAAAATAGCCGATCTACAAGCTCACAACGCCTCGCGCTGCGAGGCGTTGTGAGCTTGTAGATCGGCTATTTTTGGCAAAGATGTTTTGTGTAGAGGGAAAAAAAGAGCAGACCAAGTAAAAAAATCACACCCTGTGTGAAGTGGGCGGTGTCTTGCTAGCTAATCACAATACTGAATGGAGTCAACCAATCATGTACAAAAGATAAATACATTTATTGAAACACTTATTATTATTATGGACGAAACCATAACTTAAAAAAAACAAATTTATGTTTTTTTTTAAAGTTAGGGTTTCTTATATAGGGCTATGCACATGTGTCATGTGACACTGGCCAATCACAGTCCTGAATAGATTGTGATTGGCCAATCACGGTGCAGGGTTAGGCGGGGTAAATTTTTGGCCAATCACAGCGCAGGATAATTGTACAAATGTCCAAACCTCACTTATAGGGGCGGTTTCACCGCCCAAAAAACAAAACACAATTTTATACATAGAGCGGGTCCCTGCTTCATGTCTCTTTCAGCTAGGGGGTCCTTGGCCTGAAAACGTTGAAGACCCCCTGAAGCAGGGCATTCATTTACGAAAAAACATAAAAAGTTAAGAATATGGAGATAAAGAGGTTTCTGCCCGACAACAACGATATTCTGTGTGACATCAGGATGAGAGGGAGAAGTTCTGTGCTCTTACGTACCATCTTACTAGACAGCGTGGAACTGTAGCCCAGGACAATGGACTTGACAGAAGGACCCACGGCTGGGAGGAGGTGGTGGATCATCCCGTTGAGGAGCTTCTTCTCTCTCTGAGCCGTGCTGATGGCCCGGGAGCCCTCTTTATTATGACCGCACACATCTGTGAACCACACCACAGGTCAGACCACACCAGGAACTACCACACTGCCCAGTAGTGATGAGCGGGCCGACCCGTAACCCCCGCGGGTCAACCCGCGGCGCGGGTGGTCGAGTCAGGATTTCAGAGGCAATTATGCGGGCTGCGGGTGAGCGGGTCAGCCGCTCTCACACGCAAAAAAATAAATAACAATCACATGCCTTTGTTTTGTCTTTATTCCTAATAAGAATAAGAATAATAACAATAAAACAGTTTGAATACACTTGGGGTGTATACTTGAAGATTATTTAACCTTCATGATTTTACAGAAATCGCGGGTCGCGGATATTAGAAATGATATCTAAACTAGACCGGGTCTAATAACGCCGTGGCTTCCATGTGGATCTCTGATGACATGTGGCCAGTCTATGACATACATGGGCAACTAGCGGCCTGAGGGCCACATGCGGCCCCCACCTTCACTAAATGCGTCCCTCAGGTTAATATCGGATTACTGATATATTATTGATTTACAATTATATATATATATCTATATTAGCTAGCTTAATGACTAGTATTAAAATTATATTGTCTTTTTTATGTCCAATGTATTTGTATTTAAGTTCATAAGGTTAACATAATTATAACTAAATGCATTTGAAATAAAATACAAATTTAACTTTTCAGGATTCCAATTCAAAAATGTAAAAGAAAAAAAAAAAAAATCTGGATTCCAATTAAAAAATAGCAGATCTACAAGCTCAAAACGCGTCACGCTGCGACGCGTTTTGAGCTTGTAGATCGGCTATTTTTGCTACTTTTGTGTGACATAGAATGGCGAAAATACGGCGAGAGTGAGTGTGTAAATATGGAGTGGACTCTGGAGTGAGTGTGGAAATATAGTGGCCCTCTCCATCATCAAAGTGGCATCACTTCTAGTATAAAAGGAAAGTTCTAAAAAGTAGCAGCTGTGGCATTTTGCAAACGATGTGTGCCTGATCGGTCCAGTGGTTTGTAAGACTAGCCCCGGACAGAAAAGACACTAGACACATACAGGAGAATTCCCATCTTGCTTATTTTGGTGCTTCATGTTTTTTCCGATAAGCTCAGCCATGTTAAGGCGTGCATCAGGCGCATGTTTACACTGTAAACAATGCCAGTACTAACCAGCGTGCTGAAAAGTCAGGTACTGTGTGCTTGCATGTCTCATAATGACAAGTGTTGGTACAGTCAGTTTGCATGAAATTACAACCTGAAACTGACCCAACCCTACGTCATGAACAACCTAACCCCTATTTTACAAAATAGCAAAAATATAACTTTAACAACTTAACCCATATATAAAAATAAAATAGCTTAGAATAGCAATTGATTATTAACAAGCACAAACCCCTATTTCCTGGTCATCTCATATTGGGGTAAATACTTCTGTTTGTCGTTCTCTCTCACTGGAGATCAACACTCACCAGTCTCATCTACGTCTGCGTCCTCGTCCCACTCCTGGTAGGCCCGGCCCTCATCCTGTCTGCTCTTCACCCACACCTCGTCTGGCTCCAGGTCCAGGTCGCCAGGAGGACCGCTGTAGTAATCCCCTACATTGTGCAGACAGAGGGCGGGGGTTTAACACAGATCCTGTTGCAATTTGGGCCATTGCCAGACTACATCTTACTCAACACATTTCTAATCATACAGATAAATCTGTATACTACGTTCACACTGGCAGCGACAGAGTGTCACGGCTACAAGTCATTGTCAAGCCAATGACATGAAGATACAAACTGACGGCCGACACTCATCGCTGCGTGACGAGCTACAAAACAAAACAAAAAAGAGTTGAGCTGGCTTAAAAAAGATTCTGCCCTCCAATGACGTGGTTAAGCGTCAATCACATCATGTTTTTGTTTCACAATTATCACACAATTCCTGCTTGTAATGGAGGAAAACTAGTTCTCGCTAATCAGCCAGTTCCCTGTTCTATTTAACCTGAGCCTTTATATTTTCTTATATTTTTCTTGCTCATCGCTCCCACGCTTGATGACATCAACAAGCATGTTGAGTAACACTTCAACAGCGACTCGGCAACAGTATAAGCTTACCACGCTTTGTAGCTTTTGCCGGTTGCTAATGTGAATTCAGCATCCGAGATTCACTTGACTTTTTAGCACCGTTGCATAATAATGTACTGAGTCATAAGAACATTCAATATTCAGATTAAGTCCTCATGGATGTCCTCACCGTTTGATTCTGGCCACTCACTGGAGACCTACATTGAAGGAGAATGAAAATCCTTCTGCTGGAGCTCCAGACTTTTTTGTCAACTATATTGAAATCTATTTATTAACCTCATTAACCCTGGTGTCCCAATTTTGGGCATGTAAAAAACTAAGCCTAAGTATAAAATATGGCTTACGTGGTTTATACAGTATATGTCAACAACAGTGGAATACTTTTGTCTACTTACATGTGTTTCAAGCACCAACTATGTATCCTCAAGTCAATAACAAAATGAATTCCATCGTGTAAAGTAAGTCTGTCAGCAGCCTACCTCTGGCCCAGCGTACGGGGTAGAGGAGTGTAAAGTCAGTCAGTCAGTCAGCCTACCTCTGGCCCAGCGTACAGGGTAGAGGTGTGTAAAGTCAGTCAGTCAGTCAGCCTACCTCTGGCCCAGCGTACGGGGTAGAGGAGTGTAAAGTCAGTCAGTCAGCAGCCTACCTCTGGCCCAGCGTACGGGGTAGAGGAGTGTAAAGTAAGTCAGTCAGCAGCCTACCTCTGGCCCAGCGTACGGTGTAGAGGAGTGTAAAGTAAGTCAGTCAGTCAGCCTACCTCTGGCCCAGCGTACGGGGTAGAGGAGTGTAAAGTCAGTCAGTCAGCAGCCTACCTCTGGCCCAGCGTACGGTGTAGAGGAGTGTAAAGTAAGTCAGTCAGCAGCCTACCTCTGGCCCAGCGTACGGGGTAGAGGAGTGTAAAGTCAGTCAGTCAGTCAGCCTACCTCTGGCCCAGCGTACGGGGTAGAGGTGTGTAAAGTAAGTCAGTCAGCAGCCTACCTCTGGCCCAGCGTACGGGGTAGAGGAGTGTAAAGTCAGTCAGTCAGTCAGCCTACCTCTGGCCCAGCGTACGGGGTAGAGGTGTGTAAAGTAAGTCAGTCAGCAGCCTACCTCTGGCCCAGCGTACGGGGTAGAGGAGTGTAAAGTCAGTCAGTCAGCAGCCTACCTCTGGCCCAGCGTACGGTGTAGAGGAGTGTAAAGTAAGTCAGTCAGTCAGCCTACCTCTGGCCCAGCGTACGGGGTAGAGGTGTGTAAAGTAAGTCAGTCAGCAGCCTACCTCTGGCCCAGCGTACGGTGTAGAGGAGTGTAAAGTAAGTCAGTCAGCAGCCTACCTCTGGCCCAGCGTACGGTGTAGAGGAGTGTAAAGTCAGTCAGTCAGTCAGCCTACCTCTGGCCCAGCGTACGGTGTAGAGGAGTGTAAACAAACCTTAGAACAAAAGGTGACCGGGCTTTCTCCGCTATTGCGCCCACACTCTGGAACAATTTACCACTGCACATTAAATCCAGCTCCACCATTGAAAGTTTTAAATCCACCCTAAAAACCCACCTCTTCTCCATTGCCTTCAGCTCAGTCTGAGGGCATTCTTAACTTATGGCCATTGAATGTATTTTTCCACCTTTTTTGTATTTCTTTTATGTTCTCCTATCTTTGGTGTTTTTTGTTTAGGTATTGCTTTATGTTTCTTTAACTATGCTGTATTTTTATTAGGTTATACTATTGTGATTGTAAAGCACTTTGGGTCAACTTCTGTTGTTTTTAAATGTGCTATATAAATAAAGGTGACTTGACTTGACTTGACTAAAGTCAGTCAGTCAGCAGCCTACCTCTGGCCCAGCGTACGGGGTAGAGGTGTGTAAAGTAAGTCAGTCAGCAGCCTACCTCTGGCCCAGCGTACGGGGTAGAGGAGTGTAAAGTCAGTCAGTCAGCAGCCTACCTCTGGCCCAGCGTACGGGGTAGAGGAGTGTAAAGTAAGTCGGTCAGCAGCCTACCTCTGGCCCAGCGTACGGTGTAGAGGAGTGTAAAGTAAGTCGGTCAGCAGCCTACCTCTGGCCCAGCGTACGGTGTAGAGGAGTGTAAAGTAAGTCAGTCAGCAGCCTACCTCTGGCCCAGCGTACGGTGTAGAGGAGTGTAAAGTAAGTCAGTCAGCAGCCTACCTCTGGCCCAGCGTACGGTGTAGAGGAGTGTAAAGTAAGTCAGTCAGCAGCCTACCTCTGGCCCAGCGTACGGGGTAGAGGAGTGTAAAGTCAGTCAGTCAGTCAGCCTACCTCTGGCCCAGCGTACGGGGTAGAGGAGTGTAAAGTAAGTCAGTCAGCAGCCTACCTCTGGCCCAGCGTACGGGGTAGAGGAGTGTAAAGTCAGTCAGTCAGTCAGCCTACCTCTGGCCCAGCGTACGGGGTAGAGGAGTGTAAAGTAAGTCAGTCAGCAGCCTACCTCTGGCCCAGCGTACGGGGTAGAGGAGTGTAAAGTAAGTCAGTCAGCAGCCTACCTCTGGCCCAGCGTACGGGGTAGAGGAGTGTAAAGTCAGTCAGTCAGCAGCCTACCTCTGGCCCAGCGTACGGGGTAGAGGAGTGTAAAGTAAGTCAGTCAGTCAGCCTACCTCTGGCCCAGCGTACGGTGTAGAGGAGTGTAAAGTAAGTCAGTCAGTCAGCCTACCTCTGGCCCAGCGTACGGGGTAGAGGTGCCTCCACAGGGAGCCTGTCTTGCCCAGCACTGCCCATGTGCTGCACACCCGGCTACAGTGACACAGATCCTCAGGGCTCAGGTAGTAGAACAGCCTCAGTAGGATCTCGGTAGGCAGCTGGGAGATGTGGGTCGAGGAAGAACCCGTCGGCTCCAGTTCTGGGGAAGTAAACAAAGCAAACGGGTTGGCCTTGAAAAAGGGACTCACTCTGGACGAACGTTGTGTTTTAATAGTGAAGAGGTGAGATGGGGGCTGGGTGGCCACGCCTCCGGCTGTTTAGCACCAATGACTGTGAGCCATTTGTAACACGAGACGATTAGTCATCTCCTTTCCCGGATTGCAACCTACAAAGCTTAGAAATGGCAGATGAAGAATGAACCCTCTTGTAAATTAATATTTATTTACTTAAGAGACGGCATGCTGGATTTGGGGGCCCGTATTCGGCGAGGTCGTGCTCAGCACCGGTTGGGTACAGTCACCCCCACGGCGCTGCTCAGAGTCTTAACCCATTAAGACCTGGAACGCATCGGTGTCACTTTTTTGATTTGAGCTAAAAAGCATTATTTTACACTTTGGCTATTAAAAAATAGCAGATCTACAAGCTCATAGCGCGGCACCGAGTGCTTGCACCTATGAGCTTGTAGATCTGCTATTTTTGAAAAATCGTGAAAATGTGTGCAAATCTTTGAATATATATTTTCAAAGCGAACATTTTTAACTCAAATCTTTGCTTCTGGGGGGTCCCTGGAACAACATGTCTTGAGATGGGAGTCGGCGGCCAAATACATTTTGGGGGTCCTTGACATGAAAAAGTTTGAGCACCACTCGTATAGAAACATACGTTTTTTCAGAATACTTTTGGAATTTAGAATCGGCTTCAGGTCTTAATGGGTTAATCAATTCCCCTAGCCAGATGTCAGAACAGCTCTTCTGGGCAGAAGACACCTTTGACTTGAAGTAGCCCATTTTTATCACCCTTTTTTTCTCCCAATTTAGTCATCATTATGCCAATTAACCCTCCCCACACATTTCTGTTGCCAATGCTGTTGTACCCTACAGACACAGCCTGCCATGGAGGAGTCCCCAACAGGAGAGCTTAGCGCCTCTAACCAGGGTTGCCAGATCTACTTATTATAATTTCCCTGCAAGATTTTACTTGAAAATAGCCGATCTACAAGCTCACAACGCGTCGCGTTGTGAGCTTGTAGATCGGCTATTTTCAAATAGCTGATGTACATGTTGAAGTGCTCATGCGTCCCATAGTCGCTTCTTTTGGGCTGGTTTTCCTAGACCTGGTTGCTTGTTTCTCTCACAGAATCTGGCAACACTGCCTCTAACTACCACTACTACTGGGGCGGTGCCTGTCAGTGGAGTGTGTTGAACGGGAGGCTCCTCCCTCAAAAAACGGCCAATTATGTTTGTATATACAGTGTTGTTGTTGTTTTTCAGCAAGCCAGATGCACACTTTCTTTACCCCCCCCCTGCACCCCCCCCCCCCCCCGAGCACCCTCACATTATACTTGTTGGTTGTAAAACTCTAATCTAAAAACAATACTTGGGGAGATGGCTAATAAGAGTAGAGAGGTCCTGACGTCACTCGTTCATCCCCTGGTTCGTAAAGTAATGTCTCTATGGAGAATAACATTGGGTCATCTTAGAATCGTCTCATATAAGAATTGTGGTCCAAAAATAAACAAACTGTCTCCGCGATATTGTCAGGGAGGAGGTTCTGTATCGTTTATGATAGTCAGTCACTCATATTTGATACAGTCTGTTTCTGGTGATTACATTAGCGTTTTCTCACCGTCAGTTGATGCTTCACATCCATAGGAGTCAAACCGCCGGGGTCATTTGTTTATTTTTGGAACACAGTTCTTATTTGACGCGATATTAAACACGTCTATGGGGATTCAGAACGGGGGGGGAAAACCCGCGACCCAGGTAGGATGTGTAAATGACGTCAGACTTCGGTGCTCTATAGACCAGGTTTTGTCTAGTCCGTGTTGAGGCATGGACTCACCATCGTCTGTCTTCTCGTGGTCGGCGTATTTGAAGGCCTTCTGCAGCTGTTCCGCCTGGCTCCACAGACTGAGTCCCTTCAGCACCTCGGCTGCACAGTTCCACTGCTGTTGGCTGCAGTGCTGAGCTATCACCTGTAGGGGGGGTACAGTTAATTTAGCTAATCGTTTAATTGATTATGAAGAGACAAAAACTATTTATAAAATGATCAATATTCAAAAAGAGCAAAAACAGCAGATCTACAAGCTCACAATACGCCACATTGTGCATTGACTAATTGATCTAGTCAATAATAAAGAATATTATTTGATTAATTTAACCCATTAACTCACTAGCTGCCAGAGTTATTTCAGATTTTTAGCTGTTGGCTGCCAGAGATTTTTAATTGAAAAACAAAAAGTACTCAGGAGCCGAGATACAGAATTTTTAAGTTTTAAGTTAACAAGGAAGTGGATAGGAGTCTAGATCTTCAAACAATCATATCTCCTAGGTCTTAGGGTCAAATTTAAAAAAAAAATGTTTAAAAAAAAAGAAAAAAAGAAAAGAATTTTTTTTTCAATAGAACGCATTTATGCGTTATTGGCAGGCAAGTGATGTATTCAATAGAACGCATATATGCGTTATTGGCAGTAAATGAGTTAAGGCCTGAGGCCGATTTTACAAATGTCTTCTAAATCCCAACAGTATTCTGAAAAAAACGTATGTTGCTATTTATCAGTGGTTCTCAAACTTTTTCATGTCAAGGACCCCCAAAATTATATGTATTTGGCCGCCGACCCCATCTCAAAATAGTTCTAGGGACCCTAGGGACCTCTAGGGACCCCCAGAAGCAAAGATTTGAGTGGAAAATGTTCGCTTTAAAATAATATATATTCAAAGATTTGCACACATTTTCACTATTTTTCAAAAATAGCAGATCTACAAGCTCAAAGCGCGGCACTCGGTGCCGCGCTTTGAGCTTGTAGATCTGCTATTTTTGAATAGCCAAAGTGTAAAAGAATGCTTTTTTTTTAGCTCAAATCAAAAAGTGACACAGACGCGTTGCAGGTCTTAATGGGTTCAAATAAATAATTGATAGAACAATCACTAAGATAATCCATAGCTGTAAGTAACACCAATCACCTGTTTCTTGATGTCCTTGAGCTCCTCGTAGGTGAAGTATTGCATGAGCATGGGCTGAAACACCTGCAACATATCACCTTATGTTACCAGTGTGAGCATGGGGGACGTAACACCTTTAGTTTATAAAGAAATGCCAACAGTGCCAACCATTGTTCCACAAGGAAGCAGGTTTTCACCCAACAACATTTCTCAACACAGAGCTTATCAGTTTACAGGAAATATTTTTCATTTATTTAATAAAATAAAAAAAGGGGGGGAAAGACATTTGAATGTTTTCTACCTCTTCCTCTTCCTTCATGTGGGGCAGAAAGTCCTGTGTGAAGGCCTCCAGTCTCTCCTTCAGCTGCTGGGCATAGTTCAGTTGCTCGTATTCATTCTGGGAACACATCAGTGCATGCATTTATAGTCTACGTTATGTAATGCCTTACAAACATAACGGCTCCTCATTAGCAACCTCTGACAATTCAACACATTCCCTTGAAAACCCAGACAAAAACGTCAATTCATGACATCCACTGTCTAGTCATGATCGGGTTTGCATGTGAAGCCCAACAAAACATATCATGGGAGCAGCACGGCGAGAATTAACACAGGGGTGACCCTGGCAGCATACCAAAGGTCCAGGTGAGTTTCCCGTTTAGTAACAGGGCTACTGTTTAACTACAGCTAGCAAAGAGAGATCATGAGACAATATTGAGGACGAGTTCGGGCAGAGACGCCTTGAGCCAAAGACAAACGGTGTCCATGTGGAATGTAAAATGTATTTGTCCCATCTGCCAATGTGCAGCGATAACGAGGAAAGGGAAGTGGGAAAGACCAAAAAAAACACAAACCATTAAGACTTTTCCAGATGATAGGGAACTGAGAAAAAGAAAGGACATTTGAACTCATGTGTTGTTTGATATGACACAGGACCACGTTTTGTCAAACGTGTTTCAAAAGTCCCATAAATGATTCGTTATATTATTGTTTGTTATGCATAACACTTTTTTTCTGAATATATCATTCCTTTATTATTCATATTAAAACTATTAACATATTCTATGTTCATTTAGTTGTATTTTTCTTGACTTATTCTATGTTCGCATTATTCTGAATAGCAAAACTCAGTGGTTGTTTTCACTGATACTGTAGTAGATCTGGCCAGCCTTGGAAAATGGCTAGTTAACAGCCTTGGAAAATGGCTAGTTAGATCTCATAAAAATTAAGTAGATCTAATAAACTAATGAAAGAAAGAATGCGGGCACTAAGGTTTTTTTCTATTGTTTCTTTCTTACCGGGTGCATGGACTAGTAATGTTCTTTACAATCAGAGGGATTACCAGCAGTCATGTCCTTCAGGCACTTTTTATTTCGTTTGCACGGTCAGCATGAAAAGGTTGCCCACCTGCGTTGCACATTACTTATTAACAAATATTTAAACACAGCCTTCCATATCTCTCAGCCGTAATCAAGCATTCTCTCTCAGTTTCATATGGAAGATTTCCAAATTTGAGGGACTATCACAGACAATGGAATTTTCCTCTCCGCTTTTACAAACTGCGATTAGGACAGAGCGGAAGTCAGCTTCAACACAATTGCGCCATTCGGGAGAGCCCATATTTCGCTTGCCGTAAGCTAGTGAACAATATCTCTGGATTCTTTACACTAACAGATCACAAAACCCAGTCTGCCCTCCATTACATAAACAGGACTCAAGTAGGTCAACATTTCAACCCACTTCTTTGTCCAAATGGCTTTCTCCTCGTCAGGTCCATATGTACAGAGAAACCATAAACATCCAAACGCATCTTACATAATCAGCCTTACAGAGAGTTCTATTTCTAAACCTGGCTTGTTCTCATGCTTGCCATTTTGTGAGAGAAAAACACCTCAACCTGTCATGTCACTGTAGCCGCACAGAAATCTAGTTTCCTGTCTTTTTTGCAGCAGAGTAGCAACTCTAGGGAACTGGCACTTATGACTAGAGCCAGACCGATGCCAGGTTCCTGGGGCCGATGCCGAACCCGATTTTGGAGTCCTGGACCACCGATTAACAATGTTTTGACCCATATATGGTCAAAAATCATTTCCATCTACAAGCTTGTAGATCTGCAATTTTTTTATGTTAGAAAATGATTGCATAATCGTCAAAAAAGTCAAATAATGGCCGATATATCGTCTCTGTCAGGCTCTACTTATGATGCACCTTAAATATCATCAAAAAGATGAAGTAAAGTTATGCCTGCTGTGGCCCACCTCACAGGCCAATGGACTAAAGGCTAATGTAAGGCTAGTACAACTACATTCCAACAGCTGTGTGCTAGAGTTCCATTTACACACGTATGTACAGTGTGTGCGCTAGAGTTCCATTTACACGTATGTACAGTGTGTGCGCTAGAGTTCCATTTACACGTATGTACAGTGTGTGTGCATGGCCAAATCCAAGGGCAACTTGCTGTTAGTTTTGTCACTTGAATGTCAGTGAAAACTGATGTTGGATTTTTATTCATCAGGTATAACATTGTTGCAAACAGGGCTTAACCACTTGACCGCAATATATTTAACTGACCCCCCAGATCGCCTAGGGGCCCATACTCGACCCCCTCTTTTTTACCTCTAGTCTACACCAAATCTCTTCACCGAAAACAACTATTTTCGCCAAATGTGCACCATTATTACTGTGGTACGTACTGTGAACATAAAATCACATTTTAACTTTTCTTTTTGTACAAAATATACTTCATTTCTGAAAGCAAGCTGTTTTTCTGTTTGTGTCCCCCCCCCCCCTCCCCCTCCCTGAATATAAAACAAAACAGACCATAAAGATATGTTTGAGTGCTTTGCTCAACCCAACAAGGCCTCCATTATTTGCTGGTGTGACTCTTGAGTGGCTGACCCAACTGTTATTTGTCATAATGGTCATGTAGCAGCAGCTGAGCCCAGCGGGCCTCACAGATGACTTCTCTGAAACCCAGCCAGTACCACTTGTCTGCTGAGTCACACTGACACACATGGAACGCTCTTCTTCAGTGTCTCCTCTTAACTCATTCACTGCCTGAATTATTTCTGTCCGCGTTTGCCCACTGCCAGAGATTCTTTCATTGAAAAAAAAAGTACTCAGGAGCCGAGATACATACTTTTTAAGTTTTAAGTTAACAAGGAAGTGGATGGGAGTCTAGATCTTCGAAAAATCATATCTCCTTGGTCTTTGGGTAAATTTTCTGAAAAAATTAAAAGTCGTTTTAGTCGTTCTAGGCAGGGAATGAGTTAACACATTAAGGCCTGAAACCGAATCTACAAATGTCTTCTAAATCCCAACACCATTATGAAAAACGTATCTTTCTATATCAGAGGTGCTCAAACTTTTTCATGTCAAGGACCCCCCAAAATGATATGTATTTGGCCGCGGACCACCATCTCAAAATATGTTGTTCCAAGGACCCCCCAGAAGCAAAGATTTGAGTTACAAAATGTTCGCTTTAAAATATATATATTCAAAGATTTGCACACATTTTCACGATTGTTCAAAAATAGCAGATCTACAAGCTCATAGCACGGCACTCGGTGCCGCGCTATGAGCTTGTATATCTGCTATTTTTGAATAGCCAAAAGTATAAAAGAATGCTTTTTAGCTCAAATCAAAAAAATCATTACACAGATGCGTTCCAGGTTTTAAGGACGGAGGGGTTCCCCAACTTTTAACAACTCAAGACTTAACCTTACAAAAAATATATTATGAAAGATATGCAGTGTCCCGTCTAAAGAAATAAAAGTTAAAAAAATAAAGTAAAAAATGAATGAAAATAGTGAAAATAGCCGATCTACAAGCTCGGCTAGCCGTCTTATTGTGAGCTTGTAGATCTGCTATTTTCGTGATTTCTTAAAGCTTTTAAAAGTTTTGTAAATTTGTGGAATTGTTTTGATGATTTGAATATTTGGAGTACTTTGGAAAAAAAAGAAATGTGTGGAAATATTAGAAAAGAATTGAAAGAACTGTAAAAAGCTGTACATTTACTAGTGACCTATAAAGATGTTTGTGTGAGCGTGACCCATCGTTTGGGAACCACTGCCCTTAACATTTCTGCACGTTATTCACCTTGACGTTGCGCAGTCCCTTCTCGAAGAGGGACAGCATCTCGGAGAGCTTGTTGTCAGAGTGCACGTTGTACACGGTGCAGCTGCGCTGCTGCAGCAGGCCGATGATGCACTCGTTCTCGATCTGCTCGTGCATCTTGAACTCCTTGAAGGTGGCACACAGCGACTGCAGGAAGGAGCGGAAGTCGTTGTTGTTGGAGAAGTTGGTCTTGGACAGCTGAGGAACAGCAGAGGGAAACGTGCATCAGGATCACTGGTTTAATGAACATGAGCATGTTGGCATTCACAGAGCTACCTCACAGGGTTCATGGTTTTGTGATTCACATACAACACTGCACAGCAGCATTATGGGAATGGACATTCTTGTACTTCAGGCTTCCTCAACAGTGGATAACAATAAGATATATGTTATTATATATTTTTAAGCACCTTATATATATATATATTGGACAGTGTATATTTGATTCGACCCTGGGTCTTCTTGTTATTTGACTTATTTGTTCCTTTCTTCTCTATTCTTTCTTCCAACTCTTTCTTTAACTGCAAATGTTGAGACTGAGCTTGCACACAAAAATAATAATAATTCTACCCACTCTTTAACACCTGTAACTGTAATCGTGTGATGTTACAGGACCACAACGGAAACAAGCTCTTAGGGCTTTTTGTGTTATCCTTTTAGCATCATCGTATAATCATACCGCTGTACTATTTGCAAACTGTTAATGAAGTATTCAATCAAAGGGACAATAAAGTTGATTATGAAAGATAAAAAGGTAACAACAACAGGGATATAGGGATAAAATTACATTTTGTCCCTTTTTGGCTGCATCTTGGTCCCAGCAGGGCCAATGTATTGGATTTTACTAGCCTTGGATCAAGACTATAATTTTACCGATTTTGACATTTTATAGATCGATTAAATACATCTTGATAGTCTTGATCCAAGGCTAGGACTTCACTATAAACATGTGTTGTGTTGTTATTGTATGGGTGACACAGTGGTAATGTTACAGTAGAGCTGTGTGGTGGCTCTGACACTTTAATGTCGCACCAGACACCGTTAGTTAGATGATGAACCCAGGTCTGGAGAGCAGACAGGTCGCCACTATGTCCACCATCATCATGCATTAAAATGAAAGGTTCCAGTGTTTGACACGTTGTTCGGAACCGCAGCAACAACAACCACCCCGCCATCGTCGCGTTGCATAACAAGCTAACTTTAGCTGCTACGCCAAGTTGAGCTGCGGGCTAACAGGATAGAGAGAGAACACCAGGACATCATGCTACAGGGGCGTGTGTTAGCTCTGGTCCATATAGCGTTAGAAGCAGTTCTCCTTAAACCGCTGTGTTACTTTAGAGCCGTTCCCCTGACACCCCCGGTAGCGCAGCCTCTCGTCTTTATTAGACAATAGAAGACAGTTTTAACATGTTGAAAGTCTACTTTCTTCAGTGGGAACACTCTGAGTCCCCCACCTCACGTCTAAAATACACTTTTTGACCAAAAATGTAAAATAATCCACCGGATGGAAAAATGTTTTAGTTGCTCCGCTGCGCCCCCTACAGATCTTGTCGATAGAAAACTTCCATTGACAAAATCTGTAGGGGGGGCAGGGGAGCAACAATTGTTTTTCCCCATCCGGAGAAATGTTTTCTTTTCGGGCCAAAAAAGTGTGTTTAAGACGTGAAGTGGGGGGGGCTCAGAGTGTTCCTACTAAAGAAAGTGGACTTTCAACATCTTAAGCCCGTCTTTGTTTTGGTGAGTGGCGAAAGCGTATTTTTTATTTTTAATAAAAGACGAGAGGCTGCGCAGCCTGCACTGCCGCGGGTGTGCGGACAACGGCTCTAAAGTAACATAGCGGTTAAGGAGAATTCCTTCTAACGCTGTGGACCAGAGCTAAGTGTGTATGCGTTTACAATGAGAGAGAGTACAACCAGACGACAACACATGTCACTACGACCATCATATCGTAACCCTCCATTAATCCATTACTTCTAACCTAGCTGTAGAATACAACTCTCGTAGACGTATTTATGATTCTGACGTTTTCAATCTACGAGAGTTGTAGGGTTCACCCCCCATGGACACAGGGACTTTCTGCACTATGCCCCGTAGACACTCCAAACATGTACAAATTGAAAATAAAGGTGCTTACCCCCACGCTCCAAATGTTAACTCTCGCTACGGGGTAGTAGTTTAATCTAATAATCCATATCTTTCAATAAAGAAGTGTTTTAATCCCGTCTGTGGCCGAACGCCATTTTTTCACCCTCGTTTACTTCCTGTTTACATTGAGTGTAATTCCGGGTTTCACCAGATGGGCGCGTCACTACCGCCCATTGGGAACTTCCGATAGAATCGGCCACAGACGGCATTAAAACACTTCTTTATTGAAATATATGGATTATTACAATAAACTACTACCACGTAGAGACAGTTAACATTTGGGGCGTGGGGGTAAGCACCTTTTTTTTCAATTTGTACATGTTTGGAGTGTCTACGGGGCATAGTGCAGAAAGTTCCTGTGTCCATGGGGGGTGAACCCTACAACTCTCGTAGATTGAAAACGTCAGAATAATAAATACGTCTACGAGAGTTGTATTCTACAGCTACCCTCGATTAATCGATTACTACTAACCGATGAACGGGTTGCAGACGATATGAAAACAAGCCCTTCAATGGTTCCCTCCTCTATGCTAACCGACCAGAGCTAAACGTGCGCAGCATGTTTTCAGCCTGCTCGGTTCAGAGGAGGAAGCTTTTTTCTGGGTGCCTTTTCGACTCATATTTCTACTTTGTGAAACGTCCATGTTGTTGTATAAGGACTTGTCGTACACACCTTGTCGCAGTAGAGGCCCACCAGCTGCTTCATTCGCCAGTGTGGGCCGGTGAACACGTCCACCTCGTCTGGAAACGGAGCCATGTTATTCCTCATCAGATCATCACACACTGACTGACTCTCTGGAGCTCCACAGACTAGTGCGTCATCACACACAACACTGACTCAGTGTTGCCCGATTGTGTGAGAGAAATAAGCAGTGGTGGAAAATGTACTCACATTTTTTTAAGTAAAAGTACACTGCAATGTAGAAATATACTCTGTTACGGACTAAGTAAAAGTACGGAATTAAAAACATTACTTAAAATTACCGAAAGTGGACTCATTATGCAGAATGTCCCATGTCACAAGTTTTCAAACGTATAAAATGTATACAAATGTTTAAAAAATAGCAGATCTACTAGATCTGCTATTTTAAAATGGCCAAAATGTATAGGGCTAAATGTGTTTTGTAATAATCAAAATCTACAAACTAACTAAGGTTTTTGAATAATTACAGTGGAGTAAAAGTACAATATTTGCCTCTGAGATGTAGTGGAGTAGAAGTAAAAGTACAGAAATTTGGAAATACTCAAGTACAGTACTGTACAAATACCTCAAAATTGCACTTAAGTATTTAAGTAAATGTACTTAGTTACTTATTTCCACCACTGGGTCTATAAAACAAGCCAAATAGAAGCGAGCAATTTAAATAGCCGATCTGCTATTTTCTAAAACATCTTGGAGAAAAGGTGAACACAAATCTGGTACTGGGAATCCATGGCACAAAACATTTTCATATGGGGGTTGGGGGGACAAATACATATTAATTTGGGAGTCCATGACATGAAAGTATTTGAGAACCACTAGTTAGGGGGAAAAAAGGCCAAATAAGCAACTGCACTTTAGAAACAAGCCCCAAAAACCGCAACCACCAATAATATTTACAAGCAACTTTACAGAAAAAGAAGCCCAAAGTCGCTTATAATAAGCGGACATGGCAACAGTCTGTCACGTAAGGGAAGGAGGAAAGAGGCGTGTTGAGGCTACACACAGTCCCATGGTCCGGGCGGACCGACGAGCTGTGATTGGACACAGTTGGTTGTTGTGGAAACTGCTTGCTGGTGGTTGGTCGTGGCAGCTGATAAGGCCAGTGCAAGCTTCACGCATGCGCATATAAATAAATATTGATACATAATAATAATAATAATAATAATAATAATAGTAATAATAATATTAGTATTATTTATTATATAAGTATAATATTACTACTGCGTAACTACTACCTTTTGAACACTACCTTTAAAAATAGATTTGATTTAGAGTAGGCCTATAGCCAATACTTTTGTACCCCCTTTTTTTCTCCCCAATTTAGTCATTATGCCAATTGATTCCTCCTCACACACATTTCTGTGTTGTCACAGCTGCTGTCGTATCATACCTTTTTTATTTCTAATGTGATTTCTATTGTCATCATCAACCAACAGGGGGATGATGACAATAGAAATCTAACAGAATAATACAAATCTAACAAAAGTTTTCAAATAATTGTAGTGGAGTAAAAAGTACAATATTTGCCTCTGAGATGTAGTGCAGTAGAAGTAAAAGTACTGACATTTTTAAATAATCCAGTAAAGTGAAAATTCCTTGTATAAGTACAGTACTTGACTACAGTACTTAGTTACTTTCCACCTAGCCATGGTTCACATGATGCTCGTATGTTTCAGGGTTATATTTCCACAAGGTGGCAATGCTAGACCGTGGTACCCCAGCCAGGGGCTGCTGTAGCCCAGAGCACATGCAGGGGCAGAGAGGTGTGAACTGGAAGCTGTGAGGAAGGGCAGCTCCAGGAGTTTCTCAGTAAATCTAAACTTAGTAAAACGGTGACAGTGGTTTGGATGGTGACACTGACAGCACAAGCTCTACAAAACCTTCAGTCAACAGGACTTACACAGAAATACTGACAACTTAAAGACAGGTGAGTACAGCAGATAATGATGGATTATTAATTAACAGAGAATAAAAGCTATTATTTTAAATTCCCCACTCCAATCATTCAATTGGTAAACATGACAACTAGGGGAGACCATGTAATTGTCACACTTTATATCTGACGACTGACGTGAATTGCTCATCATCAACCTATGTTAAAATAGAGTGAGGCTTAATGTCTTGGGTTGAAATGGGCATCATTTATTCTATATAACTTGGGCTATTTTGACAGCAAATTATTAACCATTCAAATGCATTCTGACACATTGGTTGTCACAGTGTTTGGGTTTGGCTGTCCCTATCAATGGGGTTCTACTGTTTCCTGATCAGGGTTCCTCCACAGATGTGGGGATATGTATGCCCATTCCGATGCTGAAGATTTACGCTTAGTAAATAATGACCAGGCAATAGCAGTGTTAAACATCATGCTGTCAGGCACTGTCAGGTTTACTATGGCCAGACGTCTCACATTTTTCAATAGTGTGTGTGTTCTCTCTTTGAACAATGTTTATATCACATATTGCATTGTTCAAGTGTGTGTGTGTGTGTGTGTGTGTGTGTGTGTGTGTGTGTGTGTGTGTGTGTGTGTGTGTGTGTGTGTGTGTGTGTGTGTGCGTGCGTGCGTGCGTGCGTGCGTGCGTGCGTGCGTGCGTGCGTGCGTGCGTGCGTGCGTGCGTGCGTGCGTGCGTGCGTGTTCTTTTTAGAGGATTGTCGTGTAGCTGTGGGAGAGACTGACAGAGCCAAGAAGACCCCGCCTCCTGGATTTAAGGTAAATACATACAGTACATACACTATAGGCTGTACACCTTACAGTTCATAGCATGTAGGCCTATATAACATATGAAACAATATCTTAATATCTATCTCATCTCCGTCAATTTTAAATGGTTAAAATCTACGCTAATCTATGACGTGAGTGTACTGTGGTACTGACTCACAGTTTTCAAGGGAGGGCATAAACATTACAATGTTTCTCTCTATATCAAAGAAGATAACTAGAACAATGAAAGCTCATGTGCACAAGTGCTACATTCAAGGCTTCGTTCTACTTGAATAGGCGTCTCAACATTATTGTGCTATTTTCCCACACAATCCAGACCACATTCATAATTATTAACCGATACAGTGATACGTAGCATTCACAAACTACCTCTGGTGACTGGTACTTTTCCCATTTTTATTCTCATTCATTCATGTGTAGAAATGGCGTTTGCCAGAAGTCTCCTGTCTGAAGACCAGTTCCTGTGTTCTATCTGTCTGGACGTGTTCACTGATCCAATCACCACTCCATGTGGACACAACTACTGTAAAACCTGTATCGAACATTACTGGGACACTAATTGGCGTCAGTGTCCACTATGTAAAAAATATTTCAAAAAGAGACCACGTGTCTTTGTCAATACTTGCCTTTCTGGGTTGGCTGATCAGTTCAGGAAGTCGCTGCTGCTGGAAAACAGTTACAACACAAACCAAGAACCTGCTAAACCAGATGAAGTCTCCTGTGACATTTGTACTGAGACCAAGCTCAAGGCCCTGAAGTCCTGCCTGGTGTGTCTGGCCTCCTACTGCGAGACTCACCTGGAGCCTCATCAGAGAGTCTCTGCGTTTAAACGACACAAACTAATCGACCCTGTAAAGAACCTGGAAGACATTCTGTGTAAGAAACATGACAGACCTCTGGAGCTGTTCTGTAAGACTGACCACATGTGTGTTTGTCACTTCTGCACTGAGTCAGACCACAAGTTACATCAGATTATATCTCTGAAAGAGGAATGTGAAGGAAAGAAGGCTGAGCTAGGAGAGACAGAGGCTGAAGTTCAGCAGATGATCCAGGAGAGACAACTGAAGATTCAGGAGGTCAAAAACTCAGTAGATCTCAACCTGAACGATGCAGACAGGGAGATAGCAGACAGCGTGCAGGTCTTCACTGCTCTGAGCAGCTGTATTGAGAGGAGCCAGGCTGAGGTTGTTGATGTGATTGAGAAGACGGTTAAAACAACAAGGAAACAGGCTGAAGGCTTCATTAAAGAGCTGCAACATGAAATCACTGAGTTAGAGAAGAGAAGCTCTGAGCTGAAACAGCTCTTACACACTGAAGACTACCTCCACCTCCTCCAGAACTTTACATCCATCAACACCCCTCCACCCACCAGGGACTGGTCAAAGGTCACCATCCATCAGTCTTCATATGTGGGGACCATGAGGAAAGCTGTGGCTCAGCTAGAGAAAGCACTCAGTAAAGAGATAGAGAAGAAGCTGGATGATGCAAAGCTGAGGAGGATCCAGCAATATGCAGTGGATGTAACTCTGGACCCCAACTCAGCAAATCCCCATCTCATCCTATCTGAGGATGGAAAGCAAGTGAATCGTGGAGACAAAAAGAAGAAGAAAAAAATAGAAAACGATCTTCTCCCGGACAACACACAGAGATTCTCTTCATATATCTTTGTGTTAGGAAAACAAAGCTTCTCCTCAGGAAGATTTTACTATGAGGTTCAGGTTAAAGACAAGACTCGCTGGCATTTAGGAGTGGCCAGAGAGTCCATCGACAGGAAGCTGGATTCCATCACACAGAGCCCTAACAACGGTTACTGGACTTTATGGTTGAGGAATGGAAATGAGTACTATGCTGCTGCTGACCCTGCTGTCCTCCTCCCTGTACGAGAGCATGTCCAGAAGGTGGGAGTGTTTGTGGATTATGAGGAGGGTCTGGTCTCCTTTTATGATGTGGAGACTGGAGTTAATATCCACTCTTTCACTGGCTGCACCTTCACTGAGAAACTCTGTCCATTCTTCTGTCCTGGACTTAATGATGGTGGTAAAAACTCTGCTCCTCTGATCATCTCTCCTGTCCATCACACAGATTAATCCTAAGGTGTTTGTATTTTTAAATGAAAGGGTTGCTTTTCATTTAAGACAACAAATGTGTGTGGATGGAAGGGTTAATTAATGTACAGGTTTATTTTTAAAATCAAGTCAAATCAATCCATTTAACTGTTGTTCATACTGCCTGAATGGTTAATGTAGTTCTCCTTAATATGTATTCTCTGTCGTGATACTGTTGTAATCTTTTCTACATTTCTTCAAGGACTTGATTGTATATTTGATTAGATTTAATTTTATTGCATTGCATAAGTTTCAGTTTAACTCAACATTCCTGTTGTAGGACGACTCTGGGTGTAGGGGTGGATCATGTCATGAAGGCGCTCCCTTGTTTTTTGTGTAAACTCAACATGATAAAAACGCAATAATCAGATTGAACTGAATCAGACTCTTATCAGATGGTAATAACATGTCTAATTTCTTTTTTTTTTTGCATTTTGATTTCACACTGAATTAAATAATAACAATGTATAAATAAGTTTAATGTCATTGAAATTATACAATTAAAGCAGGGTTTAGCTTCATAGTAGTTCTGAAAATAAAGAAACGATGATTTGTATTTGAAGCAGTTATACTGATTGTATGTTAAATCCAACCACAAACAAATGGAAAATGTAATCTGCCATGTCACAATGTTTGTTTGGAGTGGAACAAAAACTAAGTCTGACATTTTTCTGATCATTGAATCTTAAAGCATAATACAGTGAACTTGTTCATTTAACTCTCAAAGCTTAAGAATTGACCATTAAGTGTCCACAGTTTCAAAGTTAAATTAACACCCACTAATTTGCTGTATAATAAATAGATGTTGGTGTCTTCTCTTTCATAACTCAAAGCCCAAGCAAAGCACGGACGAACACCAGTGCTGAAATGTCATCATTTTAGGGGCATGGTCATTTTGCCTTTGAGGTTGTCAATTTGTTGAGGGTGCAAAGACCAAATGCCAGGGCAGCAAAGCCATAAAAAAAAACAATGATTTTAAGAAATACATTATATATTTTAACTTAAGGATTAGGGAGGATTCTATTTTTAATACATGGTATAACTTCCAGTGAAATAAATACATAAAAAAGACCTATATAAAAATTAAAAAGCTGTTTATTTCACAAAATAATGTATAGGTATATTTAAAAATTTAAACTTTAATTAATAGAAACTCCTGAGTCAAAAGATCATCCACGTTCAGCCATGGACTAATCAGAGTCACTGGACTCATTTGAAGATTAGGATGGAGAGTCAAGAGGAGAAAATAATTCAGAATCTCAACAAAAGACACTGGTGTCTAAAACGTTGATGTTGACAGGAAAGAGGTCAGAGGAGAAAATGGTGATATTAATTGGGGCAGTGTGGGTGGGACATCGAGGCCACTGTGGCCTTAAGGCATATATCTATTTCAAGGGCATAAGTCCAAACTGAGAGGGCAGAGTAACGTGGTCTTCATGGCTTCTGTGAAATTCCTGCCCTGATGCATGCACACACAGAGTTCACACTGCAACTCATAACGCCACATGAATTTAAATAAATAGTATACAGTATGTTATTGACAACATAATATTACAAAACTAAAAGCTAACAAAACTACCCCTACCACTATTCTGGAAGACAGGTGGGAAAGTTGGTCCTCAAGGCCCAAATAGCGGCAAAGAGCAAACATATACAGTATACTGTAAATAAAAAATGTTTTGGGGGAACATGAGGTTGCATCCTACATTACATTACATTACATTACATTACAGTCATTTAGCAGACGCTTTTATCAAAAGCGACTTACAATAAGTGCATTCAACATAGGTAGGGAACGAAACTACTAATCACCAGAAGTCTTACGTGCATTCTCTTCTAAAACAAGCAACTAAGAGTATACCTAGCGCTAAGGTAAAAGTGCAATATATCAGCTATCTACTTTCTTAAACAGATGAGACAAATAGGAAAATCAAATATGCAAGAGCTAAAACAAAGAAGTGTATCGATTGGACATTGGACATTAAAGATTAGCATGAATGTATATTTTGTCTCAAGACACTGAGGCCTCCAGGAACCTTTAACAAATGAAGATCATTCACTTGAAGAAGGCCTGGGTACAAGCAGGTGAAGCAGACACTGGAATCCACCATCACAGCCAGTAGATGGCGTCAGTACCCATGGAAACATTTTGATGCTCAGCAAATGCAGAATTATGTAATTAGAGGAACAACTCTCCAAAAAAGGCTTTATTTTTTGAGATGTCATTGCCCGAGGTAGAACAAAGTAAAATCATGTTTTTTTCTTAAATGGATGGTTGTGGTAGTATTAAAAAAAATCTGCCAAATGTGTTAATTTGGTTGATGTTTTTATCCTGTCCAAAACTTAAAATGGTGAACATTTTGGCTGCTTCAAAAGATATCTCTGGAAATGATGATCAGAATGTCTCCCAGTTACTGCACACATAAAGCAAAGATTTTATGAATAGTGAATACCTTTGTCCATCTGATCTTTGAAATGTATATAATATACACTTAAACACATTATGAATTATAGCCGGAAGTTGAACAGGAAATGAGAAATCCAAAAGGTTAGTATATGTAGACTAGAGTATCACTTATTATTAAAGTAAGGAGACCAATCACCCACGAATGTCACTTATGTACATGCATTGATAGCATCCGAATGGGGTGTCCTTAGAGAAGACAAGTAGGTTATTTGTCTATTCACTTCACTATCTGATGCCACCAGCCCCTAACAGGCAGCCAGCACTTTAAACAGATTTTAAAAAAATATATAATACAAACTGACACATTCAAGAGACAATTCTTTATCATTTTAAATACACTTTTTTATTTCTTGTTTTCTTATTTAGAAACAAACTAACAATAGCCTATATACTGTATGATTATAATAAAAGATAACAGGCTGAAACCTTTGACTGAATGAATTGTAAAACTCTAATTATTGCTAAATAACTTGGTACATGGAGACCTTTATACCTTTATCCTTTATCTCCAAGGCCTTTGACCTTTGACCACCAGCCTCATGGGCATAAACTCATCCCATGAAATTCTATATGAGCGGCCTTACTATAGCTAGAGAATTGAGTAATATTATCATATATTAAATATACAAAGAAGCCAGGCAGGAGTGCACGCGCACACACAGGCACACACACACAGGCAGACACACACACACAGGCAGACACACACACACACACACACACACACACACACACACACACACACACACACACACACACACACACACACACACACACAAAACCAGGGAGATCAATCTGAATGCAACAGGCAACACTAACATAAAGACAAACAGCAAAACTAAATATCAAGGTTTTTCCTTTCTCCCTCTCTCGTGAATAGTGTAAATGGTTAACCTGGCATCACCAGTCTTTCCACCTCGAAGGAAAAGTAAATGGTAGAGAAGAGGAGGTTGTGAAGGGTTAACAGCTACCAGGAGGAGGAGTTTCTCAGTAAATCTAAACTGAAACTAAAGTGCTGACATACTTGTAGTAGCACTGTAGCACTGAGCACACACTGTCTACAAAACCTTCATTCGACAGAAGACAACTTAAAGACACGTGAGTACAGCAGTTAATGATGTATTATTCATTAACAGAATAAAAGCTGCAACTGTATCCAGGCATGATGTTTACCTATTTTCATATTTCTTGAAATTCCCCTGGGCCCTGTCCAGTCTTTCAATTGGTAAAATGTACATCTGTCAACATTTTTGTGCGCTATTCAAAAACAATCCAGACCAGATTCATAACTATAAAGCTGTGAGAAGTAGCATTCAAGAACTACATCTGATCTCATCTGATCTGATATACTTTCATCTTTATTCTCAGTGTTTAGAAATGGCGTCTGCCAGCAGTCTCCTGTCTGAAGACCAGTTCCTGTGTTCTATCTGTCTGGATGTGTTCACTGATCCAATCACCACTCCATGTGGACACAACTACTGTAAAACCTGTATCACACATTACTGGGACACTAATGATGTGTGTCTGTGTCCACTATGTAAAAAGACCTTTAATAAGAGACCAGAAGTCTTTGTCAATACTTTCATTTCTGAGATGGCTGATCAGTTCAGGAAGACACAGCAGCTGAAAAGAAGTTCCAACACAAACCAAGAACCTGCTCAATCAGATGAAGTCTCCTGTGACTTTTGTACTGAGACCAAGCTCAGTGCTGTGAAGTCCTGTCTGGTGTGTCTGGCCTCCTACTGTGAGACTCACCTGGAGCCTCATCAGAGAGTCTCTGCGTTTAAACGACACAAGCTAATCGACCCTGTTAATAACCTGGAAGACATTCTGTGTAAGAAACATGACAGACCTCTGGAGCTGTTCTGTAAGACTGACCACATGTGTGTTTGTCAGTTCTGCACTGAGTCAGACCACAGGCTACATCAGATTGTATCTCTGAAGGAAGAATATGAAAGAAAGAAGGCTGAGCTGGGAAAGTCAGAGGCTGAAGTTCAGTGGATGATCCAACAGAGACAACTGAAGATTCTGGAGGTCAAACAATCAGTAGATCTCAGTAAGAAAGATGCAGACAGGGAGATGGCAGACAGTGTGCAGATCTTCACTGCTCTGATTAGCTGTATTGAGAGAAGCCAGGCTGAGCTCATTGATGTTATTGAAGAGAAGCAGAAAACCATAGAAAAACAGGCTGAAGGCTTCATTAAAGAGATGGAACAGGAGATCACTGAGTTAAAGAAGAGAAGCTCTGAGCTGAAGCAGCTCTCACACACTGAAGACCACATCCACTTCCTCCAGAATATACAATCCATCAACCCCCCTCCACCCACCAAGGACTGGACAAAGGTCAATGTCCACCGGTCTTCATATGGGGAGACTGTGAGGACAGCTGTGGCTCAGCTGGAGAAGACACTCAGTAAAGAGATGGAGAAGAAGATGGGTGATGCTGAGCTGAGGAGGATCCAACAATATGCAGTGGATGTAACTCTGGACCCTGATACAGCACACGACACTCTCATCCTGTCTGAGGATGGAAAACAAGTGAATCATGACGACATAAGGAAGAACCTCCAAGACAACACACAGAGATTCTCTTCATATATCTTTGTGTTAGGAAAACAAAGCTTCTCCTCAGGAAGATTTTACTATGAGGTTCAGGTTAAAGACAAGACTCGCTGGTATTTAGGAGTGGCCAGAGAGTCCATCGACAGGAAGCTGGATTCAATCACACGGGGACCCAACAGCGGTTACTGGACTATAGATATGATTAATGGAAATGAGTACTATGCTGCTGCTGACCCTCGTGTCCTCCTCCCTGTACGAGAGAAGCCCCAGAAAGTGGGAGTGTTTGTGGATTATGAGGAGGGCCTGGTCTCCTTTTATGATGTGGAGACGGGAGTTAATATCCACTCTTACACTGGCTGCACCTTCACTGAGAAACTCTACCCATTCTTCTGTCCTGGATTTAATAGAGGATGTAAAAACTCTGCTCCTCTGATCATCTCTCCTGTCCATCACACAGATTAGCCTAAGCCTCAGGTGTTTGTTTTTTTACACGAAAGGTTTGGTTTTCATTTAAGACAACAAATGTGTGTGGATGGAAGGGTTAATTAATGTACAGGTTCATTTTTCAAAATCAAGTCAAATCAAGTCATTTAACTGTTGTTCATACTGCCTGAATGGTAAATTAGTTTTCCTTATGTATTCTCTCTCTGTGATACTGTTGAAATCTTGTCAATTTTTTTTCAAGGACTTGATTGTAAATTTTATTTTATTGCATGAACTTAAGTTCAACTCAGCATTCTTCTCTTATTTGTATTTTTTTTAAAGATATGTTTTTGGCTTTTTCTGCCTTCATTGATAGTTTACAGTAGACTGACAGGAAATGGGGAGAGAGAGAGATGGGGCGTGACACGCAGCAAAGGTCGTCCGGATCGGAATTCGAACCCCCAACACGCAGGCGTCAGGCGTTAGCATTAGCAACCTAGGTGCCTGGACCGCTACGCCAGCCGTCCGGGCCCAACTCAACATCCCAAGGCGTTCCCTTGTTTTTTGTGTAAACTGAACACGATAAAAACACAATAATCAGATTGAACTGAATCAGATACTTATCAGATGGTAATAATAACATGTCAGATTAATTGTTTTTTGCATTTTGATTTCACACTACATTAAATAATAGAAATGTATAATTATAAGTAAAATGTCATTGAAATGATATGATTAAAGCAGTTTAGCTTCATAGTAGTTGAGAAAATAAAGAAGAGATGGTTTCTATTTGAAGCAGTTATACTGATTATATGTTAATCTGCCATGTCACAATAATTGTGTTGAGAATAAACGTTCATTCAGTTTGGAGTGGAACAAAAACTAAGTCTGACATTTTTCTGATCATTGAATCATAAAGCATAATACAGTGAACTAGTTATGGTTCACTGTTCACACATTGAGGTGTATTCAGCCCTGCTGCTTTGATCCTGTTACACTGTAAAATACTGACTGTTCATTTAACTCTCAAAGTAAAATAAATGTACCATTAAGTGTCCACAGTTTCAAAGTTAAATTAACACTAACAAATTTGCTGTATAGTGTATACTAAATAGATGTTGGTTTCTTCTCTTTCTGAAATACACATCATAACTCAAAGCCCAAGCAAAGCACAGACACACGCCAGTCCTGAAATGTCAACATTTTAGGGGCATGGTCATTTAGTCTTTGAGGTTGTACATTTTTTGAGGGTACAAAGACCAAATGGCAGGGCAGCAAAGCCATCAAATAAAACAATGATTTAAAAAAATACATACAGTAGGCTATATATATCTTAACTTAAGGGTTATGGAGGATTACATTTTTACAGTCAAATAAATACATGAAAAAGACAGCCTATATACTGGCTCTTTATTCACAAAATAATGTATTGTTATATTTACAAATTGACATTATTTGTAGAAACTCCTGGGTCAAAAGTTCATCCATGCTCAGCCCTGGACTAATCAGAGTCACTGGACTCATTTGAAGATGTGGATGGAGAGTCAAGAGGAGAAAACTATTCAGAATCTCAACGAAAGACACTGGTGTCTAAAAAGCATGTTGACAGGAAAGAGGTCAGAGGAGAAAATGGTGTTATTTATTGGGGCAGTGTGGGCAGGACATCAAGGCCACTGTGGCCTTAGGGCATATAATTCTTTCAAGGGCATAAGTCCAAACTGAGAGGGCACAGTAACGTGGCCTTCATGGCTTCTGTGAAGTTCATGCCCTGATGCATGCACACACAGAGTTCACACTGCAACTCATAACGCCACATGAATTTAAATAAATAGTATACAGTATGTTATTGACAACATAATATTACAAAACTAAAAGCTAACAAAACTACATCTACCACTATTCTGGAAGACAGGTGGGAAAGTTGGTCCTCAAGGCCCAAATAGCGGCAAAGAGCAAACATATACAGTATACTGTCATTTTTTTTTTGTTGGGGGGAACATGAGGTTGCATCCTACATTACATTACATTACAGTCATTTAGCAGACGCTTTTATCAAAAGCGACTTACAAAAAGTGCATTCAACATAGGTAGGGAACAAAACTACTAATCACCAGAAGTCTTAAGTGCATTCTCTTCTAAAACAAGCAACTAAGAGTATACCTAGCGCTAAGGTAAAAGTGCAATATATCAGCTATCTACTTTCTTAAATAGATGAGACAAATAGGAAAATCAAATGAGCAAGAGCTAAAACAAATAAGTGTATCGATTGGACATTGGACATTAAAGATTAGCATGAATGTATATTTTGTCTCAAGACACTGAGGCCTCCAGGAACCTTTAAACGAAGACCATTCACTTGAAGAAGGTGGGTACAAGCAGGTGAAGCAGACACTGGAATCCACCATCACAGCCAGTAGATGGCGTCAGTACCCATGAAAACATTTTGATGCTCAGCAAATGCAGAATTATGTAATTAGAGGAACAAATCTCCAAAAAAGGCTTTATTTTTTTAGATGTCATTGCCCGAGGTAGAACAAAGTAAAACCATGTTTCTTAAATGGATGGTTGTGGGTGTATACAAATATTTTACTGCAAAATGTGTTTATTTGGTTTTGATTGATTGATTGATTGATTGATGTACTTTATTTAGTAAGACATAAGAACAACAGTACATGGAAGTACAAATTCACAATACAAGGTCTACTAAACTGGAAGACTCATTAAGCACTTAACTTGTTTAAGATGAGATCCCCATGCACACAAATCATGATGACATATAAGAGACAGATATACACACAACTATACAGAACGTCATACAATCAGCTTACAGGTTACTGGTATGAAGAGTGAAAAATATGTACAACATGGTTGATGTTTGGATCCTGTCCAAAACTGCTTTGTATGAATAGTGCTGCTTTGAAAACTGCTTTGTATGAAATTAAAAATCCAAAAGGTTTGTATAAGTATGTAATTATTATTAAAGTAAGGAGACCGATCACTAAATAATTATATGTAGGTTACCAAATGACTGTTACCTTTAAAAGTAGGTTATTCGTCTATCCACTTCACTCTCTGATGCCACCAGCCCCTAACAGCTAGGTAAAAAACACTCTTTTTATCTATTATTTTCTTTAGAAACAAACAATAACAATATACTGTATGATTATAATAAAAGATAACAGTCTGCAACAATATCTTTCAAATTATTTAACTGGAACTCTTGACTGAATGAATGGTAAAACTCTTATTATTGCTAAATAACTTCAGGTGAAGCCATTTAGAGAAGAAGAGGTTGTGAAGGGTTAACAGAGAAGGAGGAGGAGTGTTTCCCTAAATCTAAACTGAAAGCAAAATACTGACAATACTTGTTGCCACACACACACACACACACACACACACACACACACACACACACACACACACACACACACACACACACACACACACACACACACACACACACACACACACACACACACACACACACACACACACACACACACACACACACACACACACACACACTCTCAAAACAAAACCTTCATTCGACAGAACTTACACAGAAATACTTAAAAAGACACGTGAGTACAGCAGATAATGATGTATTATTCATTAACAGAATAAAAGCTACAACTGAATCCAGACATGTTTTACCTGTTTTCATATTTCTTTGACATTCCCCTGTCCAATCTTTCAATTGGTAAAATGTGCATGTTAGTACGGTCAGAAACATCTGTCAAATGTTTTGACAGATTCATAACTATTAAACTGTGAGAAGTAGCATTCAGGAACTACATCTGATCTGATATACTTTCATCTTTATTCTCAGTGTTTAGAAATGGCGTCTGCCAGCAGTCTCCTGTCTGAAGACCAGTTCCTGTGTTCTATCTGTCTGGATGTGTTCACTGATCCAATCACCACTCCATGTGGACACAACTACTGTAAAACCTGTGTCACACATTACTGGGACACTAATGATGTGTGTCTGTGTCCACTATGTAACAGAACCTTTAATAAGAGACCAGAAGTCTTTGTCAATACTTTCATTTCTGAGATGGCTGATCAGTTCAGGAAGACACAGCAGCTGAAAAGAAATTCCAACACAAACCAAGAGTCTGCTAAATCAGATGAAGTCTCCTGTGACTTTTGTATTGCGACCAAGCACAATGCTGTGAAGTCCTGCCTGGTGTGTCTGGCCTCCTACTGTAAGACTCACCTGGAGCCTCATCAGAGAGTCTCTGCGTTTAAACGACACAAACTAATCGACCCTGTAAAGAACCTGGAAGACATTCTGTGTAAGAAACATGACAGACCTCTGGAGCTGTTCTGTAAGACTGACCACATGTGTGTTTGTCACTTCTGCACTGAGTCAGACCACAAGTTACATCAAATCGTATCTCTGAAAGAAGAATATGAAGGAAAGAAGGCTGAGCTGGAAGTGACAGAGGCTGAAGTTCAGCGGATGATCCAACAGAGACAACTGAAGATTCGGGAGGTCAAACACTCAGTAGATCTCAGCCTGAAAGATGCAGACAGGGAGATAACAGACAGCGTGCAGGTCTTCACTGCTCTGATCAGCTGTATTGAGAGATGCCAGGCTGAGGTCATTTATGTTATTGAAGAGAAGCAGAAAACCACACAGAAACAGGCTGAGGGTTTCAATAAACAGCTGGAACAGGAAATAACTCAGTTAAAGAAGAGAAGCTCTGAGCTGAAACAGCTCTTACACACTGAGGACCACCTCCACTTCTTCCGGAACTTACCATCCATCAACACCCCTCCTCCCACCAAGGACTGGACAAAGGTCAATGTCTATCACTCTTCATATGGGGAGACTGTGAGGACAGCTGTGGCTCAGCTGGAGAAGACACTCGGTCAAGAGATGGAGAAGAGGATGGGTGGTACTGAGCTGAGGAGGATCCAGCAATATGCAGTGGATGTAACTCTGGACCCTGATACAGCACACCGCAAACTCTTCTTGTCTGAGGATGGAAAACAAGTGAGTCATGGAGAGATATGGAAGGTTCTCTCAGACAACACACGGAGATTCTCTTTGTCAGTCTCTGTCTTAGGAAAACAAGGCTTCTCCTCAGGAAGATTTTACTATGAGGTTGAAGTTAAAGGGAAGACTCACTGGACAATAGGACTAGCCAGTGAGTCCATCAACAGGAAGGGATCAAGCAGCCAGATAGCACCCAGCAACGGTTACTGGACAATATGTATGAGGAATGAAAATGAGTACAAGGCTCTTGTAGGTGTCTTGCTACCTGTAAGAGAAACGCTCCAGAAAGTGGGAGTGTTTGTGGATTATGAGGAGGGTCTGGTCTCCTTTTATGATGTGGAGACCAGAGGTCATCTCTACTCTTTCACTGGCTGCACCTTCACTGACAAACTCTATCCATACTTTAATCCTTTCCCTAATTATAGTGGTAAGAATGCTGTTCCTCTGATCATCTCTCCTGTCAAGCACTCAAATTAGACTTAAATGAAAATGTTTGTTTTCATTTAAGACAACAAATGTATATATGTAAGGATTAATTTACACGTTTATTTTCTGTCAGTTCAAATCAAGCCATTTAACTGTTGTTCATAATCATAACAGATGTATTCTATTAAACTCAAGATAAATGTACATGTCTGAAGTACAGCCAAAGACTAATAGATGGAGTTTAGCTTAAATATTTTCTATGTCTGTGAGATTGATCACTTGATTGTATAATTTATTTCATTGCATTCATCTCAAGATGTTGGTTGTGGGACAGGGTGTAGTGGTGAATCGTGTCCTGAATGTAGGGTGTTCCCTTCTTTTTATGTTTTCAGTGTTTACACAACACAATAAAAACACAATAATCAGATGGAAGAAGGTACTTTCTTTTCTTTTTACTTTTCAGAAGGTAATAACTTGGACCATTTTAACTAAAGTAATAATAATGTTATACTGATGTTAAATGCAACCACAAACATATACCGGTAATTCTACATCTAATTCTGACACTAATGGTTAGTATTAATGCATATATTGTTTCAAAGACAAAGAGGCCTCCATCAAATAAAACAATGATTTTAAGAAACACATATTTTAACTTAGGGAGGATTTTATTTTTAATACATGTTATAACTTCCAGTGAAATAAATAGGCCTACATGAAAAAGACATATATGAAAAGCTGCTTATCTCACAAAATAATGTATTGGTATATTTACAAATTGACAATATTTGAAGAAACTAAAAGAGTTAAAAGTTCATCCACACTCAGCCCTGGACTAATCAGAGTCACTGGATTCATTTGAAGATGCGGATGGAGAGTCGGGGGGGGATAAGAATTCAGAATCCCGACAAAAGACACTGGTGTTGCCCGTGTCAATGTTGTCCGGGGGCACTCAGTCTGAGTTCCGACCAGTCTCCATGGGTGTCCCCCAGGGCTCAATCTTAGGCCCCGTCCTTTTTACTTTATATATCAATAATATTATTTCTGCTCTCAATGACTGCCATGCCCATCTTTACGCAGACAACACGGTCACTGTGTTGCCGACACAGCCCAGCTTGCCACTAGGAATCTGCAGCTTGCTTTCAATGCTCTCCAGGATGCCCTGGTTGAGCATAGGCTTGTTCTGAATGCAAGCAAAACTAAGTTCATGGTATTCACTAGGGCTAGAAGAACCACCAACCATGACCATTTAGCCATAATCTCTTCGAATGGCTCTACAATTGAGAGGGTCTCAGAATATAAGTACCTTGGCATTTGGCTTGATGAGAAATTGTCATTTAAATTTCACATTGTCACAAAATAAGACAAAAAAATTGGTTGTAAAAAAACAATTATTAAAGCCACTTTTCTCTCAGTTTTAGATTATGGGGACATTATCTATAGGATTGCTGCCCCATCAATATTAAAGCACCTTGACACTGTGTACCATTCTGCCTTAAGATGGGTAACTGGTGACAGTTATGGTACCCATTACTGTACTCTCTACGGGAACGCAGGCTTATCCTCTCTCTCTCTCTCTCTCTCTCTAAGAGGCGTGATAAGCACTGGTATCTGTTTATTTTTAAAGCAATCTCAGGAATGCTCCCCCCTTTATATTTGTTCTAGGTTGGATCAGAACCCTAGTCCCTACCAGACCCACTTGAGTGACTTCCTGATGCTCAAGGTTCCAACACTTTTGTTCCAGAGTATAACTGCTTTAATTTTTTTCTGGTCTATCTGTTTTAGTCTTCTGATTTAATATTGATTAATGTATATTATATATATTCCTGTTGATTATTGTGTTCTGTATCTCGGCTACATTGAAAATGAGGGCCTGCCCCTCAACTGTACTCCGAGTTGAAATAAAGGTTATGATGATGATGACAGGAAAGAGGTCTAAGGAGAAAATGGTGATATTAAAAGTGTGGGCGGGACATCAAGGCCACTGAGGTCTTATAGGCCATATATATATTTCTGTCAAGGGCATAAGTCCAGACTGAGAGAGCACAGTGCCACAGTATGTTATTGACAACATAATATTACAAATACTTTATAAAGCCAAATTACAATAACATTTATAATCATAATACTATAAACCATAAAACTACCCCTACTACTACTACGGCAGACAGGGAGGAAAGTCAAATCTTAAGGCCCAAATAACGGCAAAGGGCAAAAATGTATGAATAAAAAATGTTTAAGGGAACATGAGGTTGCATCCTACATTGGACATCAAAGATTAGGATGAATGTATATTTTGTCTCAAGACACTGAGGCCTCCAGGAACCTTTAAACAAATGAAGATCATTCACTTGAAGAAGGCCTGGGTACACAAGAAGGTGAAGCAGACACTGGAATCCACCATCACAGCCAGTAGATGGCGTCAGTACCCATGAAAACATTTTGATGCTCAGCAAATGCAGAATTATGCAATTAGAGGAACAAATCTCCAAAAAAAGGCTTTAGTTTTTGAGATATCATTGTCTGAGGTAGAACAAAGTAAATTGATGGTATAGGTTGTATAAAAATATTGTACTGCAAACTGTGTTAATTTGGTTGATGTTTGGATCCTGTCAAAAACTTAAAAATGTGTCTCCTTCAAAAGATATCTCTGGACATGATGATCAGAATGTCTCCCAGTTACTGCACACATAAAGCAAAGATTTGTATGAATAGTGAATAATACCCTTGTCCATCTGATCTTTGAAATGTATACTCTTTAACACAGCCGGAAGTGGAATATGAAATGAAAAATCCAAAAGGTTTGTGTACAGTAGGCTATGTCAGTTCTTATTAAAGTAAGGAGACCAATCACCAAATAATGTCACTTATATGTATCAAAGACTGTTTCCTTATATGTTATTTGTCTATTCAGTATATGCCACCAGCAACTAGTCTAGTGCAGCCAGAACTTTAAACCCATACAATTCAATGGGTATAAATGTGTGAAGAGAACACAAACCTAGACCCATAGATTATGCAATAATAAAAATAAAAGAAAAACCCAACCATATTTAAAGCAAACTAACAGATTCAAGAGACAATCATTTTAAAATACACTCTTTTTATATATTGTTTTCTTTAGAAAAAACAACAACAATACAATATATTAAAAGATAGCAGGCTGCATAACACAATATTTTCCAAATTAATTAATTCAGTCATTAATTTGTTAGGCTATACCCTGCCTAATGCCTATATTCATTAAATGCAGGGTCTTGGACATAAACTCATCCCATAAAATGATATACCGGTATGTAAGGCCTTATAGATAGAGAAATTAGTCACACACACACACACACACACACACACACACACACACACACACACACACACACACACACACACACACACACACACACACACACACACACACACACACACACACAATAGAGTTAAAACACACACACACACACACACACACACACACACACACACACGTGTTACTCTCTAGTGAATGGTGTAAATAGAAGAAGAGGTTGTGAAGGGTTAACAGACCGAAGAGGAGGAGTTTCTAACTCAATCTAAACTGAAAGAAGTCAAAGTACTGTAATACTGGCGACACATGCGCTCTCTTCAAAACGTCCATTCTTCAACAGGATTTACACAGAAATACTCACAGCTGAAAGACATGTGAGTACTGCAGATAATGATGTATTATTCATTAACAGAATAAAAGCGGCAACTGGCATGGTGTTTACCTCCGCAAGTAGCTGTAGAATACAACTCTCGTAGACGTATTTATGATTCTGACGTTTTCAATCTACGAGAGTTGTAGGGTTCACCCCCCATGGAGACAGGGACTTTCAGCACTATACCCCGTAGACACTCTAAACATGTACAAATTGAAAATAAAGGTGTTTACCCCCAAGCTCCAAATGTTAACTCTATTTACGGGGTAGTAGTTTAATGTAATAATCCATATCTTTCAATAAAGAAGTGTTTTAATGCCGTCTGTGGCCGAACGCCATTATTTCACCCTCGTTTACCTGTTTACATTGAGTGTAATTCCGGGTTTCACCGGATGCGCCCCGTCACTACCGCCCATTGGGAACTTCCGACAGAATCGGCCACAGACGGGATTAAAACACTTCTTTATTGAAAGATATGGATTATTACATTAAACTACTACCCCGTAGCGAGAGTTAACATTTGGGGCGTTGAGGTTAGCACCTTTATTTTCAATTTGTACATGTTTGGAGTGTCTACGGGGCATAGTGCTGAAAGTCCCTGTGTCCATGGGGGGTGAACCCTACAACTATCGTAGATTGAAAACGTCAGAATCATAAATACGTCTACGAGAGTTGTGTTCTACAGCTAGCTCTGGTCCATAAATGCCAACCCCTGGACAGCCCATACATCCATACAGAAAAGTCCGATCTGAATTGTTTAATTGAGTTAAACTCACCAACATTGCAGCTTTTACGGAAAGTATCCTCTTTAATCCGTGTACAAATCAACTGAACGAAAGGTACACGGATTCTCTTTGTATCTGCCAAGATTTTGTTTCATAAACATCCACCATAGACATAGTTATGATTCTTTCTGGCAATACATTCCGTGCATGTGATTATTTTTCAAAGTGCTGGAGTTTGGAAGCGCTCGTATTATGTGACTTTTAGAAATAGGAGGCACACAGCAGCCTAGCCATGGTTCACATGACGCTTGTATACAAGCGTCATGGTGCCGAGTCCCCCTGGTCTAAAGTTGTGTTCTATTTGTTCACATTGCCATCTCTCACATAAACATAAACGTTCAGATTTCAAATATAAAGTGCTTACCACCGAGCCACGGATGTTACAAGGCGATGCGGACCGCGATGAGTACCCGTATCTCCCGTATTGTTCAATAAAAAGCATTTTAATCCCATCGCCGGCCATTTTCTCCAAATTGTCTCCGATACTTTCAACCATGCGACACTAATGGTTGGGAGGTGTATTGCACTCTGATACATTACAAAACAAAAAAAAACAAAAACAAAATGGCCGGCGATGGGATTAAAATGCTTTTTATTGAACAATACGGGAGATACGGGTACTCATCGCGGTCCGCATCGCCTTGTAACATCCGTGGCTCGGTGGTAAGCACTTTATATTTGAAATCTGAACGTTTATGTTTATGTGAGAGATGGCAATGTGAAAAAATCGAACACAACTTTAGACCAGGGGGACTCGGCACCATGACTGTCATGGTATGACAGTCATGTTTCAGGGCTAACAGCAGCCGGACTGTTGATAGCTCCATAAAGAACCTCTCACTCCGTTATGGAGCTAGACTGTTGAGTGATTTCCAACGAGCGCTTCCAAACTCCAACACTTTTAAAATAATCACCTGCATGGAATTTATTGTCAGAAAGAAGCTCATAATAACATGTCTATGGTGGATTGTTATGAAACAAAAACTTGGCAGATAGAAAGAGGATAATCCAAGCATTCCATTTAGCTACAATGTTGGTGAGTTAAACGTTGTTTAATATAATTCAGGAGCCAGGCCCATCCCTCCGGATGTTCTCATACTGAACATCAACATATATACAATCAGATCTGTCTTTTCTGTTTGGGTTATCGTTTATATGATGTCTTTGCATAGTAGTGTATATTTGTCTGTCATTAAATGTTAAGATGAATTGAGTACAAAGGTCAGGACTACAATGGAAACAAGCCATAGTGCTTTCTTGGGTTTAAAATCCTCTTAACAGACCTTGTATTGAACTGTACTCCCTTGAGCTTGTCTTTGCAAACTGTTAATTAAGTATTCAATCAATCAATCAATTAATGGGCTGTCTAGGGTTGCAACTCTAGATGCCAGATAGCAAAAATAGGGGGTTGCTTGCGGCTAATGTTTACCTATTTTCATATTCCTTGAAATTCCCCTGTCCAATCTTTCAATTGGTAAAATTGGCATGTTAGTACAGTACATCTGTAAAACATTTTGTGCTCTATTCCTACAATCCAGACCAGATTCATAGCTACCAAAAGTAGCAATGTATTCAAGAACTACATCTAATTATACTTTACCTTTTGTTCAACTTCTCAGTGTGTAGAAATGGCGTCTGCCAGCAGTCTCCTGTCTGAAGACCAGTTCCTGTGTTCTATCTGTCTGGACGTGTTCACTGATCCAATCACGACTCCTTGTGGACACAACTACTGTAAAACCTGTATCACACATTACTGGGACACTAATGATGTGTGTCTGTGTCCACTTTGTAAAGAACGCTTCTATAAGAGACCACATGTCGTTGTCAATACTTGTCTTTCTGAGTTGGCTGATCAGTTCAAGAAGACACTGCAGCTGAAAAACAGTTCCAACACAAACCAAGAATCTGCTAAATCAGATGAAGTCTCATGTGACTTCTGTACTGAGACAAAGCTCAATGCTGTGAAGTCCTGCCTGGTGTGTCAGGCCTCCTACTGTGAGACTCACCTGGAGCCTCATCAGAGAGTCTCTGCGTTTAAAAGACACAAACTAATCGAACCGGTAAAGAACCTGGAGGACATTATGTGTAAGAAACACGACAGACCTCTGGAGCTGTTCTGTAAGACTGACCACATGTGTGTTTGTCAGTTCTGCACTGAGTCAGACCACAGGTTACATCAGATTGTATCTCTGAAGGAAGAATATGAAGGAAAGAAGGCTGAGCTGGGAAAGACAGAGGCTGAAGTTCAGCAGATGATCCAGGAGAGACAACTGAAGATTCAGGAGGTCAAACACTCAGCAGATATCAGTAAGAAAGATGCAGACAGAGAGATAACAGACAGTGTGCAGGTCTTCACTGCTCTGATCAGCTGTATTGAGAGAAGCCAGGCTGAGCTCATTGATGTTATTGAAGAGAAGCAGAAAACCACAGAGAAACAGGCTGAAGGCTTCATTAAAGAGATGGAACAAGAGATCACTGAGTTAAAGAAGAGAAGCTCTGAGCTGAAGCAGCTCTCACACACTGAAGACTACCTCCACTTCCTCCAGAACTTACCATCCATCAACACCCCTCCTCCCACCAAGGACTGGACAAAGGTCAATATCTATCAGTCTTCATATGGGGAGACTGTGAGGACAGCTGTGGCTCAGCTGGAGAAGACACTCAGTCAAGAGATGATGAAGAAGCTGTGTGAGGCTGAGCTGAGGAGGATCCAACAATATGCAGTGGATGTAACTCTGGACCCTGATACAGCACACTGCAAACTCATCTTGTCCGAGAATGAAAAACAAGTGAGTCATGGAGACATATGGAAGTATCTCCCAGACAACTCAGAGAGATTCTCTCAGTCTCTCTCTGTCTTAGGAAAACAAGGCTTCTCCTCAGGAAGCTTTTACTATGAGGTTGAAGTTAAAGGGAAGACTCACTGGACAATAGGAGTAGCCAGAGAGTCCATCAACAGGAACGGATCAAGCATCCAGAGAGCACCCAGCAACGGTTACTGGGCAATAGGTATGAGGAATGGAAATGATTACAAGGCTCTTAAAGACCCTCGTGTCCTCCTCTCTGTAAGAGAGAAGCCCCAGAAAGTGGGAGTGTTTGTGGATTATGAAGAGGGTCTGGTCTCCTTTCATGATGTGGAGACCAGGGTTCATATCTACTCTTTCACTGGCTGCACCTTCACTGACAAACTTTATCCATACTTTAATCCTTTCCCTAATTATAGTGGTAAGAATGCTGTTCCTCTGATCATCTCTCCTGTCATTCACTCAAACTAGACTAATATCAGCTGGAAATGTTAGATTTCATTTAAGACAATAAATGTGTATGTAAGGATTAATGTTTATTTTCTGTCAGCTGTCATTTCAAATCAAGCAATTTAACTGTTGTTCATAATAGATGTATTCTAAACTCAAGTTAATTTGTTCTGCATTGAAGCAAGTATTTAGCTGAAATGTTTTCTATGTCTGAGAGATTGTTGAATCGTATCTACATTTCTTCCTTGCTATAATCACTTGATTGTGTAATCTATTTTATTTCATTTTATGAACTCAACATGTTGGTTGTGGGACAGGGTGTAGTGGTGGATCGTGTCCTGAATCTAGAGGGTTCCCTTCTTTTTATGCTTTCAGAGTTAACACTTAACACAATAAAAACACAAATCAGATTGAAGAAGGTACTTTCTTTTATTTTCTGAAGGTAATAACTTGGACCACTCTTGGACCAACATAAAGTAAAATAATGCTAATGTAAAAATTTAAGTTAATGTTATTGAAATGATATGATTAAAACTTTTTAGTTTAGCTTCATTCTAGCTGAGAAAAGAAACAAAGCAGTTATACTGATGTTAAATGCAACCACAAACATATATTAAAGGTAGGGTAAGTGATATTTTTTGGTTAAAACAAAAAGTATTTTGTTAAAAGGTTAAAATACTATATTCTGATAGTAATCATTGCTATAGAGTGTTTTTTCAGTAACAGATGTCTCCCTGTCTCTCCAGCTCTTTAATAAACAGAAAATACATTTTTCGGTAGGTGTCAAAATCTCGGCCAATCAGGAGAAAGTACCCATTTTTAAGCTTAATTTGTATAGTGTTCCAGTTCCAATTTTGTCTGCTCATTTCTTAGTGTCATCACTTCCAATTTCACTTGTTTAATCTGTATCCTGATTGAGTTCTCTGTCCTGGTTGGATAAAATTGGAAATGAAACTGAAACGAAAATGCATTTTCTGTTTAATAAAGAGGTGGAGAGACAAGGAGACTCCTAATACTGAACAAACACTCTATAGCAATGAGTACTATCAGAATATAGAACTATTTAACACTTATTTTAACGAAAGCAAATCACTTACCCTACCTTTAAGGGTTAGGGAGGATTTTATTTTATTATTTTTAACTTCTAGTGAATTCAATACATGAAAAAGACATAGCCTATATATAAAAAGCTATTTATTTCACAAAATAATGTATTGGTATATTTACAAATTGAACTAATCAGAGTCACTGGACTCATTTGAAGATGTGGATGGAGAGTCAAGAGGAGAAAATAATTCAGAATCTCGACAAAAGACACTGGTGTCTAAAAAGCATGTTGACAGGAAAGAGGTCAGAGGAGAAAATGGTGATATTAATTGGGGCAGTGTGGGCGGGACAACAAGGCCTCTGTGGCCTTACGGCATATATTTATTTCAAGGGCATAAGTCCAAACTGAGAGCACAGTAACGTGGCCATGGTCTTCATGGCTTCTGTGAAATTCCTGCCCTGACGCATGCACACACAGAGTTCACACTGCAACTCATAACGCCACATGAATCTAAATAAATAGTATACAGTATGTTATTGAAAACTAAAAGCTAACAAAACTACCCCTTCTACTATTCTGGAAGACAGGTGGGAAGATTGGTCCTCAAGGCCCAAATAGCGGCAAAGAGCAAACATATAAAAATGTTTTAAGGGAACAGGAGGTTTCATCCTACATTGGACATTAAAGATTAGCATGAATGTGTATTTTGTCTCCAAGACATTGAGGCCTCCAGGAACCTTTAAATGAAGATCATTCACTTGAAGAAGGCCTGGGTACAAGCAGGTGAAGCAGACACTGGAATCCACCATCACAGCCAGTAGATGGCGTCAGTACCCATGAAAACATTTTGATGCTCAGCAAATGCAGAATGATGTAATTAGAGGAACACATCTAAAAAAAAAATTGCTTTATTTTTTTTGATGTCATTGCCCGAGGTAGAATTTAGTAAAACCATGTTTTTTTCTTAAATGGGTGGTTGTGGGTGTATACAAATATTTTACTGCAAAATGTGTTTATTTGGTTGATGTTTGGATCCTGTCCAAAACTGCTATGTATGAATAGTGAATACCCTTGTCCATCTGATCTTTGAAATGTATACACTTATGGGTGCGTTCGAAAATACAGCATTGAGCGCACTGGCCTATACAAACTAATAGGCGAGTGTGCTCCGGTGCGTAATTTTCGAACGCGCCCTTAAACACATATGAATTATAGCTGGAAGTTGAATAGGAAATTAAAAATCCAAAAGGTTTGTGTAAGTATGTCGTTATTATTAAAGTAAGGAGCCTGATCACTAAATAATTATATGTAGGTTACCAAATGACTGTTAACTTTAAAAATAGGTTATTCGTCTATCCACTTCACTCTCTGATGCCACCAGCTCCTAACAGCTAGGTAAAAAACATCAATTATTGTCTTTAGAAACAAACAATAACAATATACTGTATGATTATAATAAAAGATAACAGTCTGCATGACACAATATCTTTCAAATTATTTAACTGAAACTCTTGACTGAATGAATGGTAAAACTCTTATTATTGCTAAAAAAAAACTTCAGGTGAAGCCATATAGAGAAGAGGTTGTGAAGGGTTAACAGAGAAGGAGGAGGAGTGTTTCCCTAAATCTAAACTGAACAAAGATCATAATGCAGAGAACGCACTGACTTAAAATAATGAATGCATTAATTAATTAATTGATTAATTAATTAATTAATTTGTTATGTCCTATTGATTAAATTCAGGCTCATGAACAAAATTCTGTATGCAAGGCCTTACTATAGCTAGAGAAATTAGTAATATTATCACTATTTCATAATTATTTTATATACAAAGAAGCCAGGCAGACTAAACACACACACAGACACACCCACACACACACACACGCACGCACGCACGCACGCACGCACGCACGCACAAACAAACAAACAAACAAACATACAAACACACACACACACACACACACACACACACACAGTACACACACACACACACACACACACACACACACACAGACACACACTCTGCACACACACTGACACACACACACATGCAAACATTACTAAACCAGGGAGATCAATCTGAACGCAACTGAAGGCAACAGTGTTCCACACTGAGATAAAGATAAACAACAAAGTTAAATTTAAAGGTTTTTCCTTTCTCTCTCATGATGATCATGGTGTAAATGGCAGAAGAAGAAGAGGTTGTGAAGGGTTAACAGCTACAAGGAGGAGGAGTTTCTACCTCACTGTAAACAGAAACTAATGTGCTGACACCCTACCTCTATGGCTGACACACACTGTCTACAAAACCTTCATTCAACAGGACTTACTTACACAGAAATACTGACAACTTAAAGACTCGTGAGTACAGCAGATAATGATGTATATCATACATGGGCAACTGGCGGCCCCCACCTTCACTTAATGCGGCCCTCAGGTTAATGTCAGAATACTGATATATTATTGATTTCAGCTGCTACAATTCCAAACATGACC